>NW_028233336.1:1800000-2138349 GCF_057557595.1 Rhyacophila brunnea
GAAAAAATAGTCCATAAATATTCTGCTAATAGTTACAAATCATATATTACAGAATCATTTTTTTTTAAGAATTAATTTTATAAGTAATATATTTAGATATTTATTAAACTCACTATTCCACTTCTTATTTTTAAGAAACAAAATAAAGTAATTGTATCTAGCGAAATGCTAATGGAAGAAGCGATATAATATGTGAAATAGAACCTTATTAAGTCTCAATACAATATGTAATGCATAGTAATTTATGCATGCAGTAAAACATTTAAAAATATAAATTATACGTGTAGAATATTTTATTTCAAACCTGTATTTTTCCACTACTAATATTTTTTTTAGATCCGTCAATCATATAACCATTTTTTTAAATATAAAATATTAGACATCAAAAACAGTATGTAAAGAAATTAATAAAAGCATATATTTTTAGAATATTTCGTTCGCTCAATAACAGCGGAATGCGATTTATGTTTATATAAAATTTTATTTCTGTGCAAATTGACACAAATAATAGTTAAAAGATTTTTTACTGCGAATGTGTTAAATAAATAGCAAGAATCTATCTCATATTAGATTTTATATCCTGTTATCTGTATCTTCTTTTTTTAGTATTTGCAACAAAGCAAATTTATCACAAATTCTATAAAATTATACATATATACATCTTAAAGAAAAATTTGTTGAGTTCTCTCTGTTGAATAAAATTTAACATTTTATTTTATTTTAATATGAGTATTTTTACTATTGCATTATCATCTATTTTTTCAAATGGTTTTTTTTTAGAAAATATAAGTAAGAAATTTTTGAAAAAAGTTTATGTAATAATAAAAGTGGTTTTCTGTGTTGGAAAGTGTTTTTTAACTGGTTTTCTAATTTTATTACTATTATCAGTGGTTAATTGCCATTTTTTGTCTGTTATGACAGATTAGGGCTTTCTTTTATCAATGTGTTAAGTCTGGTTATATAAACAAAAGCTTTTTTCTTTAACTTAATTTATAGATAAACTTAAGTTTTTTTATTTATGGATTAAATTGATTTTTATCAATTTTATAAAATATGATGATATAGCCTAATGGGAATATTGCGGTTTTCTTGATATATCTTTTCGAACATTTCCCTCATCTATTTACATAAACTACACTTATTCTATAAAATAGATGAGTAAAAGTGTCCACCGTAAATCTGAAAAATATGAATGTAATATATGTGTATAGATATATTAACTTTATCTTTTTTACAGACGCGTTCATGATTTTGCGGCATTAAATAGGTCTCATTGAAGCCGCAAAAAAAAACAAAAAATTATCTTTTTAGCGACATTGAATATGTTCAAGCGTACCATTTATATGTGATTTTGCCAGTGTTATGGATACTTATGTTATCTATGCATCAGATTTTCGAAAAAAAAATTTATGATGTTATAAAGTTATTATTAGATGTTTTTATTAAAGAAGTAATGTTTCATCTAAAAATTTGAGAATCGTTTTATATTCTTCTTTGTACTTTTGCAAGCATGAAGTCAGTATAAATGTTTAAAATCAATAGTTAGAAATAAACTATTTATTGTTGTTGCACATTAACATTAGTTTTAAAAAACCATCAATAATAAACGGGCTAAAATAGTTCTTTTATAGTTAGAAAATGTAATTTTTGTATTATACATTCATGGATGTAATTATGCAAAGAAAAAAATATATTTATTAAGGCGTAAAAAATACCTAGAATAAAACACATTTTTTTAGCAAATAAATTACATCTAATGTTTGAATTATAGTTTCAGTAATAAAAAAATATAGAAAATTACTATTTTGATGTCATATTGAATTCAGAAAATATTCACTGACATCTTTTCAAAAATAGATCCCGATGTGAATTTTTAAAAGACAAAATAAAAAAAGAAGTAATAACTATCTTTCTTTTGTTTTTTTATAGTAAATTATTTACCTCTTCTTCTATTTTTTCCATAAATTGGGTTGTTTTTCTTTTTTAGTTTAAACTAAAATGAACATTTGCATAATTTGTATTTAAATAAAAAAAATTGCATATTACGTTTATAATTATAATTAAATGCTTATATTTTTAACCGGATAACGATAAAATTCTCTAAGAGTAAAATGCACAGAAAATTAATAGCTATTTTAATTTATCGCACATGACACAACGTTCTCAAATTTACAATTGAATAAATATGTTAAATTTGTTTGCATTGAAAACATACTTAAAGCAAAATAAAGAGTACAAGTAGATTTTTATCATGAGCTTAATTTGATTTTATTTAAAAATACATGGATTTATATCAGTAAATTTATTAAGTATCTAGGCAAATATTAAATACTGATCACCATATATGTTCCTAAGAAGTTTTTCACATGAAATTAGAATAGAAAATGAAACCAAATAGGGAAACTGGTTATATAAAAACAAAAAAAATATATATAAATTCATCCGAACCAGTAAATTTTTATATTAATATTTCACACTATGGGATCTTATATCAAACAGAAAAAACCTTTTATTGTGTAGATTATCCATGAAACAAAAGAACAATAAAAATATAACTCGTGAAAATCAAAAATATTATATTTAATTTTAATTTTATATTTACAAGCAATTATTTACCTGTGTGAACCTAAATAATATTATGTAATCGTCGCCTCTTGCTTATAAAATATTGTCAGCGCAAAATAGAAATTTTCAACGGAAGAAATAGTTTTTGGGATTATATGATTATTTGTGCCGTAACAATATAAAATATTCAATAAAAAAATGCTTATATTATATGATTGTTGCACTGTAGTTTTATTATTTATAGAAGTTATTAAAACACGTTTTATATAGATACTTTATATAAGATCTCTATTTTACAAAATAAATTGATGTGTTTTTAAGAGTATCTCAAGAGTTGAATATATAACCAGAAAATTTTAACATAGATAATTGTTTTTTTCGATATTATTAAAAAATAGTATTAAGATTCTTTTTTTTTCACAATATAAATTTTCGATTGAAGCGAATCTACAGCGTGTAATACATTTAAAAAAAATTTATATGTTTGATAAAAAATATAAAGGAGATCAAATTAAAATTTTCAGTGGTAAAAGAACTTAGTATATATATGTAACGTAAAAAAAGCTCTATACATATTTTAATTTACTAAACTCACACCAATTAAACAAGTAAAAAGCGACACCGACAAAATATGCATCTCTTAAAATTTTTAAAATAATTATTACATAGAACTGTAAAATACAAGAAGTATTTTAATATATCCAAACAATCTTAAAATTTTTTTTCATATGCTGTTTCATTTAAAAAAAAACAAAATACACAAAAGCTATAAAATTTTACGCGCAAATAAAGAAAAAACCACAAAAGTGTCTCTAATTTTGTTTATCGCTGAAATTGTTCTAAGAGAATACTATTTTAGATATAGAAAGAAATAAACTTATTTTTTCCTTTCAAAAAGAGACAAACCAAGGTTATCTGATTATTTTTTTAACATAAGCGATAAAAATATGGTTAAAATTGTTTACTATTTTTTTTACAATAAAATAATCTAAAATACTAATTTTATATATAAAATCGCAAAACATAGACAATAACGAATTCTGATCGAAACTGTGCCATAATTCAGCTCACGTTTACTAAATTTAGAAAAAGCGAAAGATGATTTAGACATTGAATGCATGTATTTTTTGTTATATATAGATATATAAATGATAATGTAACAAAATATAAATTATATTAAGGAAAAATTTTTTAATATAGAAAAATGAGTATATTCCTGGTTATATAAATGTTTTCGATTATTAGTTTTATGGTAAAATATCCCCATAAATAGATAATATTTAATGCATGGATTTTTAATATCTAACATAAAAGTTGAACATAATAAAAAACTAGAAACATATCCAAAATTTGTTTTTTAAATTGAAAAATTTATTCATCTGGCTTTAGCATTGCTTATAAAAAAACGCCACTTATGATACAGTATTTAACAAGTTATTATCAAATACAGGCTTTTAAAGCAAATAATCATTGTTTTTTACAAAAAAATATATATGAAATGTTTAAGTTATAAGATTCCAATTTGTACAAGAACAGTTGTAATTCGTTAAATGAATCCTCATTTACACCCAAAAGAGTTAAGACCGTAAATTTAATTTTCATGACTTTAAAGATCATAGCTAATTCTAAATGGGAATGTATAACTAATTAATAAAAGCAATTATATACTTTTATAAATGATAAAATACACAAAAAAATATTTTACAGCTGCTTATGCGATAAAATTCAAATTATCTTTAAATTAGTTAGTAATTAACACTAAAGCCATAAATTTATATAATATTTTCATCTAATTTTGCTCCGTAAAACGTAAATCAAAATAAATAAAATTTATTAATTAATTTATATTCTTTGTAAAAAATATGAATTTCATGTTTAATTAAATAAAATGTTATAATTTGTGTACTTTGAATACGTTTTATGATGAAAATATAATAATAAGATGTATTAAATCGACTTAGGGGCTTGTATTTTCTTTAGCCATAAAAAAGCATATAGTGAAAAGATTATATTGCTTTTTATGGGCTTTCTATCAACAAATTTCATTACCATTGTAAAATAATATTTTTCAATCAACCTGTTCTTTCAAGATACAGTAACCTAATCTTATTCTAGATGATATTGTTTGTACTTCGGCTACAGCTTTAATTATTTATGTTGATACTATGAATTTGTATCGTTTAATTTTTGATTATTTTAAATATCACGATTAATCTTGTTAATTTTTTATGTTTTTTGTACTTCTTTAAATCTTATTCTTCATGCTATAAGCACAAGTTATATAGTTTTTCAGCATTTAAGTTAGATAATATATGTAAAATGTTGTAATTTTATTTAATATGCGTAACTTGCACCCATGATAAATTTCAGGTACATAGGTATTATTGTTGATCCTTATCAAACAATAATTTTTTTTAACAATATATTTTCATATTTTCGTAATTCATAACCATGAAAAATTATTTAACGAATTAACTTTCCAAAAATAAAATATATTTGATTTGCTGATGCCATTGTAATTTGTATTTTTAATAAAATATCTCTTAAGCTATATTTTATAAAAAGGGAATTTTACTATAGTTGATTAATGTAACTTTATCAAATATCCTAATTAAAATACCATAAGCATGATGAATTTTTAAATATATTGACTTAATATCTAATCGATTATTATCTTGGATGTGTATGCATTGAAATTCCCATCATTATAGATATGTTATACTTTATACATCACTTTTGGTCCCATGAGTTATACATGATAACACATATTGGATATCTTAAGCTACTTATGGTTTCTAAGCTTGTTTCTACATCTTATATAGAGTATTTTTAAGGAATTCTCAGTGATTTAGATAAAATTAATATACAATAATTAACGGCATAATCTTAGTATTTTAAACCGAAAGCACATTACTGGTTTTGAAAATATTTGATTTTCTCTTTTATTTCAGCCCATTGACAAAAACATCTTATATCAATTTTAAGATATTCAATAAGTTTAATTTTAATCCAATATATATTTTGGCTAGAAATCGCTCTATGTCACATATTAATTTTTATAGACATAAAATATTTATTATTTAATTCATGCTAAAAATTATAATTCACGGGTCTTTACAAAGTTCTTTCAATTAAGTGGTTTCAATTATATAGATAAAAACGGTAAAATCTTGTTCTTTTTTTTATTTATTTAATAAAATGATTGCCATGAAATAATATCATTAATATTGATGTTTTTTATTAAAATATATTTTATATATAAAATCTGAATAAATATTCACCCAATTTACTTCCTTTTATTCTGAAATATGTGTAGTACCTGTAAATTAAGAAGCAAAAATAAAATCTAAATATTATTTAACGATATTTAAAGTAAATACGCTTAATTTTAATATCAGATATATTTTAATATGCTCGTAAATTTATAAAAACAATGAACTGATATATCGCACTTATAAGATTTCGCATTACCTATAAATTACTACACATCATTGAATATATTTTTTTAACCAGAAGACAATAAAATAATTAAGAACTTAAGCTTCTATGCTGTGTATACAGAATGGGAATAAGACTGTAATTATAGAAGTTTTAATTCATAAGATATTTTTTTTTAATATGATTTTAGTTTATATCTAATCATATGTGACTGATTTATAGCGAATTCTAAACTTAATTTCTTAAATAATAATCTATAATAAAGCGCGAATATAATTATACTAAATAATATGACAAAAATATACCCAACTATGCTAAGATTCGTTGTTAAAATTATTGTGAGCTAAAAAAATATTGTAGCAAAAATCGGATAATTATATATGATTGCTTTTATTTTAAATATTAACATTTAGAACATTTTTTATTATAAAAATACCTATAAATTATTATAAAATTTGATTGTTTTAAATCTATTTTTCCCAGTTTCCTAAAATACTTGTAGATATTACGAAATGTTTATAGTAGAAAAATGCATTCGTAAGCATGAACACATGATTTTACTTATAATTATTTTATTTGCCTTATATTAAATTTAAAAGAATATCTTTGATATAGATGTCCATTATATGTAATTCTCTTGACTATCATATATTACACAATTTTAAAGGTAATTAATTTTGTAAAAAAATTTTTGTGCCCATATTATAAAATCCTTTACACAAATTGAATTCAATTTTAAAATAGGAAGACCTGTAATTATTTCACTTTATTAATTTATTTTTAAAAACAGTTAATTTTTAACGATGTATTACAAAAACTAAATATGTCGATTTAAATCTAATTTACAGTTCATAAAATAAATTTTTATGTGTTTTGGGGTATTTTTTATTTGTTTTACCATAAATTCTATGTCTATATAAAAACCTTAAAATATATATGATTTAATTTTCTTTTTATCAATTTAGACGTGGTCAGCCCATTGGGAATATTGCATAACACCTTGTTGTACCTTTTGACATCTTCACCTAAATTATCTGTATCAACTGCTATTATTATCTCAAATTTGATACGTTCAAGTGTCTTATGGTGTGTGGGAGCTTGCATGTATGCTTCTACTCGTCCGAGATTTTAAATTTTAATTATGGATACAATATTTTTTTATAAATAATTTTCAACATAAAACAGAAATTATGAAAATAAATATGATTGGTATTTGACCTTCATAGAATCATAAAATTGATTATTTTATTCTAATCTTCGTATCATAGTATATAAATAATTCAATTTTCATAAATTAGAGATGCATGAACTAAGATGATGGTTTTAATAAAACATAAATTGGATTCTAGCATACGGGATTGTATAAATTTGTAATTTTATCAGATACGGTAATCTTTAGTTTATGTCATTTTATATTATCCATATGAATTTTAGAATATTAGCTCTATTTTAAATAAAGGCCGTTTTTTATGCGTGATTATATTATCTTTATTTCTGATTAACTATGAATACATATTCACATTTTTAAGTTAACTATTTTTTTGCAGCACAGCTTTTTTTCTATATTATAGGTGGAAGCGGAAAGTTATTATAAAATTAAAGCTTATTACTTCAAAGAAGTTGTGAAAAAAATAAAAAGACAATGTTTATTGCATAAATAATTCTGAAACCACACTTTATTGCATAGAAATAATATATAAACATCTGATTTATAAACTATATATTTTTTATCGACATGATTTTTGGATCAATGGGATAGCTCTTATGGACATTCTATGTGAAATGAAGATGTGGATTGAATACGAAGTAAAAATATATTTATATTTATAAAAAATTATAGAAATTTATTATTTCGACTGAAAGTACAAAAAGAAGCCTTGAATAAATATTTATGGCATATAATAACATATCTGTATCTAAATTTATTGCCGAAAACTATTTTATATAGGATGAATATTATATTATATATGGAATGAATATTTTATTTTTTTAACCGGTAATCGCAATATCTATAATATTTAGAATTTTATAAATCGAAACATCAAAAAAATTGCATTTTCGTCTTAAATTTGTACATATAATAATCTTTAGTGTATATGATATAAGATATCATATTATTATTATTTTAATAGAATAATTTAGTTTTTAAAAAAATTAATTTATAAATATTATTATGTATCGTGATTTTTTATCATTTATTAAGTAAACATGAATAAGAACTGTTTTTTTTTGCTGGATAAAATCTTTAATTTTTCTAATAATCTATAATTATTTCTAAAAAAATAAAACGATTCACTTAGCTAGAATAATTTATTTTTAAAAATTAAGATGGGGTAAAATCCAAACACTATGAAATACGTGAATTGCTAATAATATATGGATCATATAGCTGTCTCTATTCTTTTATGACGACATTATACGCGGACATTAAAATATTTTATTCAGATATTCACCATTTTATGAAAAATTATATTAAGTATTTATGGTCATTATAGTGTTTTATCTATAAAATTTAAAATATTTTGTGATTTGAATCGGTTATCAGGTAGTTATAGTTTAAATTAAGAGTAGTTTATACTGGTAATCTTTGACTCAAAGACTTAAATATATTGCATCAAATACATTATTCTTATATATACTTTTTTGTTCAAGTACTTTTTTTGTATTTACTTATATTTTTAAATACCGAGATCAGTCAGAATAAAATACACATGTACTTTTGACATTGTAAATGCATCATAATTCTCTTATCTTTATTTAATTATATCATTATATATTACATGTTATTGATTTGCGTACGATATCATTGTTATTACATTTATAAAATTAATTTATGCTTCTTAAAGTTCAAAATAAAGGATTTTTCTGTTTATAAATAATACAATAATAAAATATTTATTGCACCATATACTACCCATGATACCTTTCACTTTCTCGGACTACTGTAAGTCTATGACAAACAGTGCTTTTAAGTTTTTTTTATATATTTTAAGTTTTTTAATTCATAGTAATATTAGATTACAAATAACTTCGACGCATAAAAGAAATTTATTTAACGATATATGATAATTTTGCTTGTAGGCGATATATTTACTGTAGCCTTATATATAATAAATTGTATATTACGACGTGTGTTTGTTATTTTGAATCATTATGCACAAAATCTTGGATCATCTTGAGAAATTATATCTTCTTCTAATCATAACAATTTTATGCTATAAACAATCGAAAAATCTTTAAAACTGTATCTTGAGGCTTATGTTGAAAATCTATATACACAGAATATTAACAATATTGACCATATCAATCGAGTCAACGCTACGCGAAACATCCCTATTACAATAAATTCAATTTGATAGCTTACGTTTGGGAATAAATTCGATTTGCACCATCGAAGCGATCACGTTTTTGTTTTATGTAAGATCACCTTTACTGTAATTCGATCTAACACTGTTTACTGTTCATCTTACTGTTAGATAGCATTTATTACTTGTTTCATAATATTATAATGCTTTTGAGTCAAGAATTTTCGAACCTTTTACCATTTGAAATATAAATTCGAATCCGAATATACACATAACATAACCATTTACACAGATATGAATGTAGTATATAAAACATATTTTAAAAATGTTTAAAAAACAGATTTCAATTATTTATTTTCGTCTACACATATTGATTCGAAGATTAAATGATTCATTTCTTTAAATATCTAATTTTTGGTGTCTATTTCACCATATACTCGGGATATTATATATCTATTTTTAGTTTAGCATGTCACAACTTTTCTTTCAATAGATGTTACCCGGGGTTTTATAAATAAATTTTAATAAATATCGGGAATTTCTTGCCACGCGTCTATAAGAAGCTTCAAATTAAGAAATAGATTTTCCTGATAAAATTAGAAAAATATTTATCTCTGTATTAAATTATTCGATGTAATCATCAGATTTTATTGTATATAAACTATTCTATATTTATCGGTATAGTTTCTTCCTTATTGATTCTTAACTACTGGGCTGTAGACAGCCCATTAGGAATATTACACAGCTCCTTTATGCATATTTTTACACATCCCCTTGATTTATCTTAGTCAGCTACTCTTAGTCTGTCAAATGATATGAGTTCAGATGTATTGCGAATTGTTAGGGCTTGCATGTATTCTTCTACTTCAGCTTTTGTTTTATACACCTTTCTATATTTGTATTATATTTGTAACCACACCCATGACAAGTCATTCATATGGTATAATAATATTTGTCATAAAAAGTTATTGTAAAAATCATAATTATAGATAACATAAGATAAAAATAAAAACTTACTTTTACTTTCTTTTTTGAATTACAATATAAAAATATAAACTTTTATTTTTATTGTTACAGTCAAATAAAGTATGTATTTCCATCTACATATTGATATAAACTATATTCCTGTATAGAAAATTAGTTGGTAAAGTGCTAATACGAATTATATTAAATGTTATTTATAATAATACTAACCGAAAACATGGCTTGCAACATAATTATGTTACTTTTCTATTATAATTTGGTAATGATATTTTAGAATGGTTGTAACTATAATTTTATATGACCATAAAATAATTTATAAACAAAAAAATCTTAGAACACATCCTACTTATTATTAAAAATTATTACATTTATATGTATTCTCTTATTCACAAGGAAGTATTTTTCTCAAATCCTATGAAAAAGTTTCCACCAAATCGTATTTATTTTTGCCTTCTTCTGAAAAACAATTTAATATTGTAATTTTTCAATCTCTTATATCCATTTATTTAGAACATTATATATTTATCTAATAGAAGAAGGATAAATCCTTTCGCAATAATTAATATGTCTTCCATTTGTTTAGTATTTTAACCAAATCTATTCGAGCAAAGTATATGGATGGAAAAATATCAGATACGGCATTTGAATGTTTAAAAAATGGCAATATTTCAGCTGAAAATTATTTTCAATATCTTTGAATCTTTACAAAAAATGATCCAATGAATCTGAAAAATCATTAAAATAAAGTATACTTAATATTTAGAATAACTATGTAATTATAAAAAATTATATGTAAAATTATCATTTAAAATTTATAAATCAAGATAATTTGGGTTTTATTATAAGCTAAGCAATGAACATAAATTAGATAAAAATTTAGTTAATTCTCTAGGATTATTTATTTTTTGGTCATTATGAATTTTTTATAAAAATTTCTTGGATTACAAAAAAAAAGTATATATGTATTCACAAGCTTTCTGCTGATATTAACTTGATTAATTTTTTTCAATTTACCATAAAAGAATAACATTAACGATATGCAAGTTATTTACACTTGAATTTTTTTGTATGATCTTTGATAAATTTCTAATAATTTAAATTCATTTTTTAAAGTATTTTTATGTGCGAAACATTAAAAAAAACCATTCTGATTTATTATGAAATAAAAATACCATGAACTTACCTAAATTCGTTTGCTATTTTGATTATCTTACTACTTTTTACCATAATTTGCGAAGCGAATCTCTATAAAATACTAAATATATACGTAACCCATCCACATTCATTTCACAGCATACAAGCATACTCGATATCCTTTAGAACTTATTAATTCAAGTTTTTTCGGCAGCCGTATCGTTTTTTAGGGCTATGTTCTCGCTTCGATTAGTATTCCTGCTTCATATAGATATATTTTGGGGATGAATATATTTTAAAAACATACATTGCAAAACTTGACATATGAAAGAAAGATTCTATTAGGAGTATCGACAAACTTAGACGATTGGCAAAAATATAATTCAAAGATTTTTATTTTGCCAAAGTTAAAAGATATAACTTTGATATCAATGAAAATTCATAAATCCAAAGTGGTGACGTAATTTTTAGAAATATTGTTAAAATAAAAGTAAAAAATGATTTATCCTTTAAAGAACTGGATTTATAAATAATTACTTAATTAAAAAATAAATATTCTGACGGCATAAATTACAATCGTAAAGCGAAAATATATTTGTAATATTGAAAAAAATACAAACATATATCAGGCTGCATAAAAATAAGAAACACCCCTAAAAATATATTTGAGAGAACTAAACAAAAATATGAATCATTTTATAATTTAATTGAATTAAATTTAAATCGCTTATCTTTCTATTACATATAAAAATAGTTTTTGATTAGAAATAGAATTCATATTATCTATTTATTAGATAAACAAAATAAGGATTGAAGTTCATTTTGTATGATCCAATAAAAATAATTGACTATAAATGTAAGACAAGAATTTCGTTTATTTCATAATGAATATCAGAATCAAAACTCTAAAATAAAATAAAAGACACAAAAGAAATGAAAAGCCAAAAATTTTATTTTATTCTGCCGAAAATTTACACTTATTTTATTTATAAAGTGGCAAAGATTGGTTATTAATAATGACTTTAGACTTACACTCAATCGTATTTTTTTTCTATAGATTCATGTAAATCAAATATTGAGCTTTTATGTTATTTAGTTATCACTGCCTGTATCTCCAATAAGTAAAAACTAAAAACAATGAAAATTTTTATATATTTTAAAAGTTTACGACAAGATTGTCAACTATATGCATTAAAATATCACTTTAAGTATCTATAAATATTGTCTATCTTTAATTTCTATTCGTTATAGGTTCTAATTTATTTATTATATATATCCAAAAAAACTTTCGAGATAGTCTCGGTAGTAAATTCTAAAATAAATGAATTGCTATTTGTATTTGATTTATAGTCATGTATTTTTGAAAAATAAAAGCTGCTTATAATTTTGATAAACAAATATATATTTCAATATAATCTAAATTAGGAAATGTTGCAATTACGTAGTATGTCTATTTTATTCATGGGTTAATTTTTAATAGAAATTTATTACTCTCAAGCAGATTGTGGGCTACAAACCTTGAACCAAACTTTATAAATATCTTTCACTATTTCTTCATCTTCTATATTCATATAGTTACCCTTTCCTCGCTTTAGACTTATCAGTTAAGTTGTCTTTCTCAAACTAAGAATTCGAATATATGTCTTGATTCCCTTTGACATCTTAAGCTCTTAAAAATTTATAATATATACATCATAAATATAAGCATCAATTATTATAGATTTCTAGTTCATACTACAAACAAAAACGATTTTTATGATTAATCATAATTTAAGTATATTTTTAAAATAATGCGAAGCGCATGGTTTTCTAAAATCGCATGGAAACATACATAAAAGATCAGAATTATAATTTAAACCTCCAATATAAAAAAAAGGTTGTATTTTTATAAAGACTCTAATATACTAAAATATACCCAGATAATTTAAATATAAAAAACACATAAATGAATTTTTGCAAGTTTCGGATTTTTAATAAGATTCATAGAATTTATAGAATGGATAAATTTAAGTGTTTTACTAATGCAATCTAGATTGTAGCGCGCAGTGCAAACAACACATATTTATATTAATTAATAGATACAACATTTACATTTAGATATAAGAATTCTCAATATAATATCAAAAACGAAATATTCATATTTTCATGTTTTTTTCATACACTGTCGTATATATTTATCAGTTGTAGATATATTATGTTCAATAGATTATTTTTTTTTGTAAAATGTCATCTAAATGTTTTTTGACTCTATTTATCGTACCATTTCAAATATAAACAAAAAATATCAAAACATAACTGAATCTCTTTTTATTTGGTTTTCTAATTATATAGAAATAAAATTTGATAATATAAAACATGGTATAAATTGAATTTAACTTAATATGGCCTTTATCGATATATAAACATCTCATCTAGTAATAAAAGATTGATTGTATTTGTTTGGGTCTATAAATACCTAGATAAAAACCTTTCATTTCGTTTTTTTTTAAAAATGTATATTATTTTCGATATTAAAACAGAAAATATCATACATTTGTTTTTTTTTTACAAATTTACTATGAAGATTTACTATTGTTTATAAAAGATATAATTATATGCTACGTTTCGTGTTTTAAAAGATATATTCATACAATAAATTTGTTTCTATATAAAATACATTGTTTTGCATATAATGTGGCATTCTATGACAAATTTTAACATATATAATTTATTTATTGACTTAAAAAAAATATTCATTTGATAGATCATGTTTATTTAGCATGAGTGTTTGTCTTTGACATTACAAAATAATTCAAAAAAATGTAACGATTGTATTTATAAATAAAAAAAATTACACAGTCTTATCTGCTTAAAGTTTTGAAAAGTATTTTTTGCTGATATTGAAAAATATATTATGAATTATCAAACACAACTTTGGATGTTAAATATTTTTTTTATATCATACAGAAATTTATTTGATATTCTTTTTCTAACCAAAAATTATATTAAAAATATTGAAGCTTAGAAATTAGTTAATAACATAAACAAAATTTATATACTTGCATTAAGAACGTTAATCAATCGTTAAATAAAAAATTCAAATATATTTTCATGAAAAATTTGTAGCTATTTTATGTAATTGTCTTATAAATTATAATTTGGTTTATTTCTGATATCACTAATTTTCGCAACATAATTCACTTTCATTTCAATTTATGTGTCCTAAAATTTACACATTAGTTTTTTTCTGGTGACTTTTATTTTACTTTATATTTATAGCTTATTAATCACGTTTTTTTACAGATCTGAAAAATAAATATTTAATACCTACATATTTTATAGTTTAATGTCTAATTTAAAAATCACAGTTCGCAGTATGTTATAAACACATGCTTAGCATGGTGGTAAAACTGAATATAACATAACTTATCGCCTTTGGTATTAATGGAACTCATTTTTTTATTGTGTATGATTATTTTTCTGTTTCTTAGAATTTTTATGCACCAACCTTCGATTATCAGCCTCAAAAAAATAATAAATGCATAATTGATAATTATATTCAGCAACTGGCTAAATATCATGTGATAAAAATGCCTTTTCAAATAAAAAAACAATTAAAACTACATATTTTTAGCATAGTATTTATTCTAAAAAAAGAGAAATAAATAATATTTATTTCTAAAATTATATGTGTAAATAATGAACGAAATTTGTTTTTTTTTTACTAAAATAGACAATAAACATGTTCCCTTAAAAATCTGAGCGTGTCGGAATATGTTTAACTCAAATTTTAATATTTGTTTTTTATTTTTTGCTTATTATTTTAAATATAAGATCATAAATTTATAAGATATAGAACCACCACAATCTCAAGGATAAAATATGGTTTTGTTGTAATCCATAGGATATAATACATAAAATAAAATTATAAACAAGATCTAAATTTAGATATTTAGAGTATGTCTTTTTTTACATACATTTCTTGTTTTTTAAGAAATGAAAAATTCTGGTATATAATGATGTATTGTTTATGTGATTTATAGCCGATTTTACACAGGAAAGCACTGAAATTAGATTATAAAAAAATGTTTTAAAAAATTTTAATGTTATTTATGTATCATAAAAAAGCAAATATTTGCGGAATTTTCCAAGAAACAAATTTCTGCAAATAATATCTTGAAAGTCTAAGTCTTATAACAATTTTAAAAAATTAAGATTTTATTATAAATTATAACACAAGTTTTCTTAGAGATAAAGCTATATATTTATTGGACAGATAAAAAAACACCCTAATAGTGGATTTTATATATATATAATCAGGATCTGATATATTATTCTTCTAAAAACATGTTATTCAATGCATTCAGTTCATTAATAGATTCTTTAATAACTCATTTATAAAAAAATATTGGAATTCTAAATTTATAGTAATTCTATTCACGTAATCTTTATATGCACAAACGTCTTAATTGGTTAGTTTCTAAGATTTCAACACTTATAAATCGCAATTAGCAATAATTTGTAATTTTTACGCAAAAATCTAAAAGGCTTTTCTAATGTAATGTAGGCGATATGTACTTCTTGTGCGAACTAAATAAAGTAAAAGCTAAATTAGCAGATATTGATAGATTAATAAAGCTTCTATATTATTTAAAGTGTTAAAAATATTATTCATGAAAAAGGCGATTTCACTGTAGCTATTCTACACGATCATATCCCTTTGATAAAATTGTTATATTAGGCTGGTTCAATTTTTTTCAATGGCAGTAAAATAATCATGCTTTACTTTACCAATTGAATTATAATGATATATATTTATTTTAGGTATAGCAGAGTTACAGAAATAAACATTTATACCAATAATAAACAGTTTTTTTAGTACTCCCGTGTTTTAGGGGTATAATTAAGCATTAAAATTTTTCTTTTAGATATGTAAAGTAACTGGGGAAATAGAAACAACATTGATACAACCTAAGTATCCTATGAAAAACTTCGGATTTAACTAAAATAGAAAAGTATATACATAAAGAATAATCATTAGAATAACTATGTTTTCTCATAGTATAAAAATCAACACATATATAAATGACGCAATCTTGCTAAAAGGTTACAAAAACATAAACCGCTTGCATGAACATAATCTATAGTATAAAAAGGCAAAAAATCTTTTATACTATACATCATATTTTATTTATCGCATGTATGCTATTATTTCTGCATTACAATTTATGTAGAAAATACAAGTAAAAACCTGGATTCCACGATAATCATGAAGGATTTTACTTAAACTTTAAATATAATTTATTTATACATATAAAAAAATTTGAAACTTTATTTTTATGTCAAAAGATCGGGAAAAGGCCACAAAGATATTCAATTATAATTTTACAGACACAAAAAATTGGTTATAAGAAAACCTTTTGCCATATATTACAGATGCTGTCAAATTTCATTATTGTTAAACGCGATTGCTTTCCGATTAAGGCATTTTTTAAACTAATTTACCTGATTTAAATGATCTATTATTTTGCATGTATATTCCGTTATTTCTATGAATTACATATGGATTTTGTAATGTTTCATTATACATTCATTGCTTTTAATAAATTTTTGCATTTTATTATTGAGCAATTACATACAAATTCTTATATGAATTGGATTTTTTTTGTTAATAATATTTACAGAAGCACTATCAATATAATTAAAAACCAAATAAATAACTGATGACTTTTTCATTCGATAAAATAATTACAACATACTACAATTCTAGAAATAAGATTTTCGTTTTTCAATCTGTATAATTTGCGTAAGACCTATCGAATATTATAATGTAAAAATTTTATAAAATTCATAAGTGTGTATTTAAGACATTAACACGTTTTTGTGTATAATGGAACTAAAACTATGCTCAAAGAGATGGACGAATTATGACAAAAAAAATCAAAATAAATTTAAGAGACTTAGAGTTAGTGTATAATTAAATTTTTAAACATAAATTTAATCATATAATACTATATATATTTATGCTGTTTAAAGAATAAAATATTGTGTGCTTGATAAAGTCCAGATCTTATTTATATGCGATCCAACAGTACCAAAATTAACATTAATAGCGGAAATGTATTTATAATTAAACTGGACTAAAAAAATCGAACTGGAAAAGGATTCTAAATTATAAACAATCAAATTAAACGCGATTTATCTATTATTTTCATATGACTTCGGTATTGTGTATTTGCTTTCTAGGCTTGTATACATTTTTGAATGTAAAATTTTATTAATGGTAACATTTACCAGCATAAATAATGCGTTACTTTTAGACAATAATCTAATGAATTAAAGTATCTTGGTTTTATAGGTAATTATAAGGGTAAAAAACAGATTCAGACAAATTTTTTACCAGCAAACATCCTTTAAATTTAAGAACACAATTAAAAAAAAACACTGTCACATAAGAATGTAAAGTATTAACATATATTTATAATCTTTATAGGTATATATTACGCATAATAGATAATAAAACCATGTTTATATTTTTATATATCTTGTATATCGAACGTTCTTTATAATTTTTTCCTAAGCCTAAATATAGATACTTTATAACAATTACGGTAAATTTAATGCCAGTTGTTGAAAGAATTTGAAATAAAAACTTTATAATACAAAAAATAAATCGGATAACTTTGATTATATTATCTCTTTTGAAATAAAACAAAAAGTTAGACAGTAAAATAAAGAAAAAGATCATTTAAAAAAAAAAGAAACAAATCTAAATTTTTTACTTTAAAAGTAATATTGAAAGAAGACAGCCAAAAAAACACAATAGACATAGAAAATAAGATTAAAAGAAATGTAATTTATATTATTTAGTTATAAAGCCATGATAAATGCACAATACATAATTTTCAGCATAAGAAAAATGTAATTTTAGATTCTCTTTAGATATTGCCACTTCTAAAATTCGAGCGATAAAAAATAGATAGCATTTATATCGTATGTATTCAATTAAAAAAAAAAGGTTCGATTTTACCCGGCGCTTTGTTATACCATATCACTTGGATTAAAAATGTCTTAAAAAAGCCTTCTATACTCCTGTTGTTTTAAAAATTCATATAAAAATTATAAAATGATAGGCACAATAAGTTTTTTTATTTTGTATTTCAAGAAAAATTTAAGGTAAATATAATTCTTGTATAATAAACATGCTAATAAAATATTTAATTGTTATGATTGATCTATTTATGCAGATTTGTGATTGAGTAATTTTTTTTATTTTCTATTATTTATAGATTAACACAATAAATAATCGATATATCATCTAAAGTAAATATGCAAGCTTGTGAAATATTTATCAAGGTAGAGTGTCATACTATGCAATATGGAATTTGCAATTTTCTACACATGCTGTCTACATTTTAGTAGATTTAAGCACATAAAAAGAAAAAATTTAACCAATAAAAAACAATCATTCAAACTTTTATAATAAATGTTTTTCTCGAATTTGGGTATTTTGATCATTAAATTTACCCGTGATTTTTTAAATAATTCATTTTACCATTTTGGTCTAATTTTTTTAAAATTAATATATTTGATGTTTTAGATTATCACTGAAATCTTATCTAAACGTATTTTTACAGAATAGTTTAAGATTTCTAATACTTTGTTCCGTATATACATCACTCTTTTTACTGGAAATCATGACTTGACATATATATTATGAATTATAATTTCTTTTTCACTTAGAAGATCTTATTATTTCCCCTCCTATGAAATCTATAGTGCTTTCTAAGAAAAAGATAATTAACTTTTAAATCGTATCATTTAACTTCCACCTGATTCTATTCAAAGACAGTAATGTGGGTATGGCACAGATTTCTTAATTTTAGTATACCGTTAAAGAATTATGATATTTTTACATTTTTAACCATCATAAAAATTAATATTTTAACATTAGAAATTTTTTTTGGCAGTTAATAGATAAATTTACCATTTTGAGATGTAGAATATCGCCGTAAACATATATGGGTCAACATGACTACATAATATATTCTTTTGTCTTGGACACAAACAACATATCTCATGAGAGGCTAAAATAAGTTTATTGACATGATAAGAGGTATTGATATCTGATAAATATGTAAATTCATAATGTTCTCATGCCCATACTACGACATAGAATAATAGCGCGACAAAAAAAACGGTCTTTAATTATAATAAGTAATATATAATCACTTGTAGTCTTATCAAAATTAAGTCATATTTTTTTTAAAATCCTTTAAAATAGCAAAGATTTGATTTTATATCTTATACATTGAAGAAAACCAATTGAATTATATTGCATCTTTATTTGTTGTTCCCTGGCTTTCTATTATCACTTCGTGGGTAAACATATTAAAAACGCCTAGTCGTTTTATATACATGCAATCAGCAAAAAAAATATTCTATTTAAATTGTATATATTGTTTTAGATATTTATATAATAATAAAAGTACAAATCCTATTATAAAAGTACTTATCAATACAAGTAAACATAAATTTTAGGTTTTTATTTCCTATTACTCACATGAAAATTTTCTGCAAGGAAATTACAACTATGTCACAGTTGATTAAATACAATGGGATTAAATCAAAGCCCGAGATTTTTTTTCTAATATGCTCATCTTTATTAAAACACTAACCCCCTAATTGAACATGCTATTCCAATAATTCCAATATCTATTTATATCTATTTTTGACCTTTTTATAAACTACTTTCCAAATTTTTAGTTGTTAAACAAAGTTCTATTTATTTATATACTTGTTAACGTAATTTAATGCAAATACTTTTGTTCATAGCAAACCTTAAGCTGCTCTTTTATCAGAGTTTTTTTTTGCATAAATCCTTTAGCAGCACTAAAAAAATAAGCTTTTTTAAAATAAATCTTTTCAGTAGTATAAAACGTGTGTTTGTCTTTATTTTGCTAAAAATATAGCAACTGCGTCACTTGCGGCCACAGATCACTAATTATTGAAATATGTTCAAAAAATAAGAACTTCATGTCAGCTACATAAAACATCTTTTAGGTATAGTATCAAATAAAGGTAGTTTATCATATTCTATCAGAACGCAATTTCTTGGTTTGGTGTTTTCAACATAATAAGAAATCAATAATATTTTCTATTTTATTCAATAATTTATTTTCATAATTTCTAAAGTAGTATATTTGCGTTATCAACTAGTTTTTTGCAAAAAAATCATAAATTTAAAACTTCAATGTAAAACAAGAATAATATTATCATATGTAATGACTTAGGAATATATGTTCCAAAATTATAAAAAAGATATTCTATGGACTATAAAATCTTGGTTATAGTATATGAATACATTCGAGACTTCACACTTCGCATAACAATTGAATACATTTTATTTGTGCGACGAAGAGCAGTTTATAAAGATAGATCAGGGGAAGGTTGCAAAATATGTGAGAAATAATTGTACAATATTCCCAATGGGCTGACCACACATAAAAGTCATAATTTATGAAAAAATTTGACCCGAAAATAAAAGAAAACAATAATATATTATTATATTGATCTCAATATAAAAATTATAGTTTTCTTGAGTGCTGACATGTGCAATAATAACTTGAAGTCGATAAAATACAAACAAAGATACATAAATATTTATGAAGTACATACAATTTTATTTAAGATTATCTTTTACAATAAAAAATCCAAATAATTATTGTAATGATAATGTTGAAAGTTAAGAAGGAAAACTTAAATATATTAAAATTTATACTTTTTTCTTTTAAAAATGTTTCTTTACTCATAATCAGTCATAATATACATTTATCAATCGATATTTGTTAAATACTCTTTTTCTTTTATCTGAACCACATTTTATCTTCCACAAAAATAGTAAATACGACATGGTATATATAATCTAAAATGACAAAAATATAAATATGTGATGGTTTATATTTATACTCTAAGTATTTAGATGATATGCATTATAAGACATTTCTATTGTAAATATTCAACCATGTTGTATTATATATTGCCATAAACTAATCATAAAAAAATATAGATGCCACTCTTAATCATATATACAAAAATAAATACTTAACCTATATATATATATGCTTTCTAGACCTTTTTTGTTCAAGTTTCATAATATATTCAGAATAAATAATTTATTATTTATATCGACAATCTTCCTAGTGTAAGAAGTTTTTCATAATTAGCATTTTTAGCTTGGTTTATTGCACTCAAAAGAAAGAATACGCTTGATGTTTTTTGTATTACATATTATATAAATTTTCAAAGTGTATACGATCTATTCCGATAAGTGTAATTGCCTTTTCTATTTGAGCTATATAGGTTCGTCTAGTTATTATATTGATTTGAGGCTCGTTTTTATTCAATTAAATAATATCAAGGTTATTAACATCTAACTATACTAACCAAAAACGATCATTAACGCTTGATAATGTTTTAGATCATGCATTTTATTGCTATATTATATATAATATATGCATATTTCAAGAATATTTTACGTGAAAAGGAGTTTATGCTTATGATGATCAAAAATATTTGCCTTCCAATGTGGGTAAATTTTTTTTATACATAATGATTATAATATAATATGATTTAAGTATTTCGGTTTGAGCATAAATTAAAAAAATAGATAAATTAAATCATAAATTTATACCGAATCCAGAGTGTATTGTTATATAATGAGCAAAATATATATTCGAAATTCAAAAGAGTATATATCACATGTAATGAAGATACTTCTCAAGCAAGCAAATACTCATTCTGAAGTTTATGCATAATCAATTTAAGAATGCATTTTTTATAAATCAAATTGAATGTTCTTATAACTTTGCATAAGATTATAAGTATTTATATTTCCAAGTTATAAAAATAAAACATCGAACAAAAATTTTAATTATTAAGACACCATAAATTTAGTTCGCATAAATATAAAAAAAAATATTGCAAGGATAAATACCCCAAAGAAAACACATAAAAAATATTCTTTGTAGTCCATATGATAGATATAGTTAAAAAAAGTGCTGTTACTTTTATCTAGATTAATTTATAGAAAGACTTGGTAAAAATACAATCAAAAAAACATTTAATGTGATGTAATATTATTTTCTCTGCGCAAATGACCATATTAATATCAGTAATTATAGTATAAAACTTAGTTTAAAAGCACATTTTGATTGAATTTTCATTGAAGCGTTCAAATAATAATGTCGAGCTGTTTCGTTAAGCATAAATAATTGTATATGTACAATAAAATATGATAAAATCATATCATTGATTTATTATAAATATAATATATGATGTTTTAAACACCAAAACATATTAAAATAATCCTCTATGGAAATCTATTATGAAATGTGATGGTATTTTTATATATGTAAATAAGATATAAATATAATTGCAGATTTAAAATTCCATTCGTTTCCTATAAAATATAGATACGATAATACCAAGATGCACAAAAATAATTTTACAGATATGACTGTAATTCAATATAATTAGAAATATTATGTTTATTCCAGAGTATGTAATATTTATAGTTAATATAAGATTTTATTAAAACTATATATAAAACATCTAATAGCGTAGATGTATAGCAAACAGATAAAGATTTTTTATTTTATTTTGGGACTCACCATGAAATAATCCTGCATTTTTTAGTTTTGATTGGTGTGATTAAAAAAATTAGCATATGATTTCTATCATCATAAAAATATAATATTTACATCTATACAGCCATTAGTTAAGTATAAAAAAAGGAAACCTTGAATATTTCTTATAACTAATCGAGTTTTTTATATTTTTTCTTAGTGATATATATTAATTATAAATGTTGATATTTTACCCAATGAAATTCATCTTACGTATTTCAAATAGCTTCAGTATACATATTAATATTAAAAATCAGTTGATAGTTAATGGTAACTTTACTTTTTTTAGATGACAGAAATAATAATTATCGTGTATCCGTTATATTTAATCACAGAAATATGTTTTTCGGGGGTTGCAATTTTATTAGCAGGATAAATTTTTATAAAAATTTGAAATTTGTTCTTATAAGGCAATACATAGTATAAATTAATATTGTGTAAAAAAATACTAGAATATTACCATATTGTTTATATATATTATTTTTGTAAATACGACATTTGTTATGTTTTTTATGTAAAAAGAAGACACAGCCTCGATGCAGAGCTGAATATTTAATTATTCTACATCGAAAATAGAGAGATTGAAGGGTTAAATAAATATTGAATTCTTATCAATATCACACTAAAAAAATATCAATCGCTCGGGTCTTTATATATTATAAAACCACGAAGTATAAATATAATATTATTTAAGCAAAGCATACAATTTTTGTGCATCAAAAATATCGATTTGGGACAGGAGCTAAGATATACATGATTTTTTTTTGCATATTATTTTAATTAAGGTAAATATGAATATATTAAATTAAACATATTCAAAAACTTTCAGTAAGGAGAATATGAAATGTTTACAAATATTTCATAATGGATTGATTCAATTTAATAATAACTATGTTTGTTTCTACTACATAGAACGAGTATGGTTTTTATAATTAATATAATTTTTAAAGCATATTTATAATCATCTTTGTTATATCACGGTTCATTATATTTTATAATGTACTTCCAGAATTAAATTTTCATTAATATTATTATTGGGTTTATATATATTCATTTGCCAAAACTCGAGATGTGGTGGCACAAAATATCATACGTTGTATGACATGGAATTGAAATCAAAACTGAAGCGGAATAGCGCGCACAAACAAAGGGATCAAGGAATACACTTGTACATTGATTTTTTAGTAAAGAAGTGAATCTAGGAACATTTTAAAAGATAGAATGGGGGAAGCAGTTATAATCGAGTTTCTTCTATAGAGCAATCAAAAGTTTTGCAAAAACAACATGCGATTGCAAAGTATACTTACCCTTAAAAAAATCAATAGGACTTTTAGATTTCCTTAAAAATTCAATTCGCTCGATAACATCGAAATTCTTATGGTAACTATCAATAAATCTAGGCTTTATTGATCGTAAACCAGTTATTTTCCTTTAACTCATCTGTTTTTCATCAACACAAAAATATCATCAGATTATCACACTTTAGTAATAAAAGGCAATGACTATTCTATATGGTGATTTCTTCGTAATTATTAATTTGATACATATCGAGTTTTTTTATGAACATGACTATTACAGCTGCTGATTGATGTAGTTATATTGACATTGTGTATCGTGTTTTATTTATATGATCATAGTTTATGCTTTTTCTTTCTAATATTGTGCCCTGTTTGGTGTATTGTTTGTGATATTTTTCATTTGTTTTTAGATGGGGTGCACAAGAATCTATTAATAGAGTATCAATGATTTTTAGGATGTTAGAGATTTATAAATTTTTATTTAACAAAATAAAATCTTAATGGTTTCTTTTGTCCTAATAATTAGCAAATTAGAATATATAATCATGCTAAAATTAGACTTTTTCAAATTTTATTCTAATTGTGTTAACTGTTTATTTATGAATTTTGACAAGAAATATTTTGAGTAATTGACGAAATTAAAATTGTTAGAAAATATAAATTCTTACTTTAAATTAAATGACGATTTTTTCTAAATTATACGATTTAATACTTTAATATTGACGATTCCAGAATTCGATTCATGAACAAAAATAAAATTTAAATAGGCAAAATACGACAATTTTTATCATAGGCGTTTTGTACAGGTCCTAAATAAACATATTAATTTTGGTTGGTTTTTTTTTATTGACAAATTATTTTTTAAAACAATATGTATCGCTTAAAAGCAATATTTTTTTTAAATGAACCATAATCTTACATTTCCACTTATATGGTCAAAAAAATGAAAGCTCGATTTAAATTTTCTATTGTGTTAATGTTTTCATGGATCATAAAAGTATGACGGCTATAAAAATCTTAATCTCCCACATAGGTTGTAATTTTGTGTCTATAACCAATGCATAAAATATTTTAATATTTCTACTGCTCAAAATCCTTTATAGTCAGTAGAAAATTTACGATTTAATCTCAAGCATATAATATGAAAGCAATAGAACGTTACAATGCATCCAATAATTCCTTTATTTTAGCTTGTTACTGCCAATTCTTTATCATCAATTTTTAATTAAAGCAAAGTGTAGCGATTCACTCTTTTAATAAGTTTTTTATTTCCGTCATGACTAGAAACACATAAAATCATCAAAAAATACTTCTTTTATTGGAACTAAAAAGATTAAACACAAAACGACGGCTTCTAAGGACTTTTTTTGTAATGAAATTCATTTTCTTAATATCACCTACATATTCTTATTTTCATTATATTATTTTTGATAATTTATGGTTATGTTTTTTGTACATATTACAGTTTCTATGCTTTTTTATCGCAATTTCTATTTTCATGAAATGAAAATGTTAGTAGGTCATATTGATAACGATTAAAAATTTTCAAATGGTTTTAAATATATAAAAATCCCAACTAAATTTTAATTAGCATTAGAATGTGTTAAAATCCCAATAAACGTATAACTAGTATGCAAAACCTAGTAAGTTTATAGATATAAACATAATCTTTTAAATCTGTGATAGTTAGCATGCAATATCTAATAAGAAATCTATAAAAAAACATAATATTAGTTTTTTGCGCATATTATTTTTTATGATCCTGCATAAATCACTTTACGTGTGTTTAAATAACAAATTTTATACTTTAAGTTTGTAGTATAGGTTTGAAGGTTTAATATTACATAGGATTTAGTGTATTTAAAATACATAATATTTTTAAAACATATAGTTTAGTTATAAAAGAACACAAAGGTTTTGTAAAATTAAAGTGTAAAAGATAAATGCTGTTTAGGTCTATTGATGAATTATACGCATTTTTATTTTAATATAAATACTAAATTCGTTTTTGAAATATCAATATGTGTTAAGGTTTATAAAAAAGATGAGCCTTAGATATTCTTACTCGCTTTTTGCTATTTATATCACTCATTTATAAATTATTATCAGTAAACCAGTGCACTGCTCAATTTAAATGCTGAGATATTCTGTATATTATGAATACGTGATCTAATCAACACCGTTAAAATCCTTTTTTTTATCTAATATCAGTTTATGTTCATTCATTTATTTTGCAAAATTTAACATATTTAGCACAAATATCTATTATTATGATTTTTAACATATTGATTCAAAGAATGATCTCTTATAATACCCTACTTTTTATATGTAAATTCGTGCATATGTTATGCTTTTATAGATTAAAGTGCGTAAAACTATAAAAATCAAGAGTTTTGCCCATAATAGTCGCTACATATAATATAATTGGGATAAAATATAAAATTAAAAAATGACATGCCTACACTTAAGAAAACAGATCAGATTTAAGCATAATAAAACGTACTATTTTTCTTTAATTAAATTTCTGATATGTTTTCATACTAGCAAATCACTGCATTCATAATACTGTATGCAATATTAGCACTCTTTGTGTTGCAAAAACTATAAATTGATACAAATGATACTAGAAATTGCATTTATTATTTTACTTCCGATTAGGGTGTTGCTTTTCATTAAAAATTATGCTAAAATCTAATTAGAATCAGAAAATAATTAAGAGTACATTATTTCATAATGAATCCATAAATTATTTTTGATGTTCTAAATCAATTATATCAGAATAAATATAATTAAAATCTTATAAAAATACCACTTTAATTATGAGCAGATGTTTAAAATTATAGTGAGCATTGTATATCATTATTATTTTATAGATTTTTATATAATCTGGTACATAATATCAATAATTTATATAAAAAACCACGGTGACCTATGTAACTATTAAAAAAAAATCGTATAATTATCAAAAAGATTTGTAAATCATATTTCACTAGAACAGTAATATTTATTGTAGTTCTAAGAAAATATATACAGTGAAAGCAATAACATACCTCTTAATGTCTTGGAAATTATAAAAATCCAAAATTTGTGTCCAGATATTGCAACATATTTGGTTCTAAAGATTTTTTAAATATATAATATAATTTTCCTATATTACAACACATTTGATTATAAAAAATTTATAAAAGCCTATTTTTATGATTATTATGTGTTATTTTTTTCAAGGCTGAATGGTAATACCTTTTACATTTATAGAGGCTTATAATTACAACAAGAAAAAAAATTTCAGCTAGTTTTTTTTTATAATTATAATATTATATACATATATTTCATATTATTATATCAGTTTATAGATAATTTAATTAATCTTTTATGATAGTAAAAAAAATCACATGCTTTTATGTTTACATACAACTGATACATGTAATCATTGTTTTCAACGTTAAAAGTGTACTTATTGCCTATGTTTAATAGAAATATAAATAGATCATTCAAAATATATATAATCCATATTATTCGATTAATCAAAACTACACTTTTTTAATCTTTTCAGGACCATAAACAAGCCAATATGATAAAGTAAGTATGCAGAAAATATATATAATTACATCCCTATAAAAATTGATTCATTTTTTTTTTGTGTTTTGATATAATTTATTTTTAAAAACTAAGATTTTTTTAGTTTCAAAATATGTTTTACATAGATGAACAGAAAAACAAATTACAAATTAATATATATATAAATGTGCAGTTATTTGTTCATTATTATATTCACCTACAATTCGGATAAGTCATTTCTAAATCCCGAAAAAATATAAAATTGCATATAAATTCTTTTCATTAGTTATTTTCGTCATGTAATTATAAAAGGCTGAGTTTAGTGTAGCTAAGAGTACAAAGAAGACGTTTCTGAATTGATGCATGGTTAAATTTACATTTGACTTGAAAAATTATATAAATCATAGTCATTTTTTATTATTAATATCAGAAAACGATTATAATTTTCTTAAGGTTTTTATTATATTAGCGAAATTACTTTTTGGTGCAAAAAGTAGAACAGAAGAAATAATTTAAGAATATAAATATGATTTTGACATATCTTAGTCATAATCTAAAGACCAAAATTTGAATTTTACAATATTACTGCACACGAATTTGCTTGGAGATCTAATTCTCAAGAATTCTATAATGCCAATGATAGATAATTTTATTCATAAATTAAAAGTATCTAAATTTTACAAACTTTTTTTTAAATCCATATAGTGGCAAAAAAAAATAATAATCTTTTTTTTGTGAATCCATCTTACTATTTCTAAAAGTACCATAGAAAATTTCTATGTGAATCAGATTTGTATTTTGCTGCTAAAATATAGTTTTTTGTTGTTTTCAGGCATTAAAAAAAGGTTTTTAGAGCCTATCTAAGCGAATAACTATGCTCTTGCATTTATCAGTAATGAAAAATATTGCATATATAAGGATCTTGCAAATTTTTTGTTAGAAAAATAACACTTGATACATTTCTATCGTTCTTCAAATCTTTCAAATATTTTCACGATGCAGATATCATATGAATCTAGATTATGGTAATTCGATTACCTAAAGTAAACAAGGGAGCTTAAAATGTAAAAAAAAAAATATTATTATAGACTCTGTTTTTAATCTTTTCACAAAAATCTGCATATTCCAAGTCACATAAATGTACTTTCAATCATATGCAATATCATATGGTATAAATTGGTTTGAAAGTATTTTTGGATCTATAAAATTTTTATTTAATCAAAAAAGATGTACAAAAAACCACTTCGCGTCAAAAAATACGTTAATATGGTGTTCCTTATACAATAAACACAGAATAAAATATAAGTTACAAATTTTTAAGAAAATTCTATAAATATCTTACCAATCAATACCCTGTTTATAAAAAAAAAATTGTCGTAGTTTTTACTTTTAAATTATAGAAAAGCTTTATTATTGTAAAAATGTGATCAAGCAAGACCATATGTACTAAGAACATATAAAAAGCTAATCAAGACTATATGGAAATTGATGGTAGTAAGATAGAATGCTATATATTTTATAATTTATAAAAAATTTCTAACACAATTTGCATTGCATATCCACATAAGTATACATTTATCACGCAATAAAAATTTTAAACTTTGTACAAAAATTCCTTCTGTAATTTAAAACTTGTATTTTATCAGCATATATGTGATTTATGTACTATTCCAATCTCAAATATCGTTTTTTATTTGATATATAAATCATTTTTAATCACTAGTGTCATAGCTACATAATAAAAAAATAATATACAGCATCTTTTAAATTGCTTATAAGATCGTTTTATATATTTTAAGTTTACTAAGTTATATCTATTTATTTTTAAAATAAAAAAATTATTTTATATGTATAACTTTGACACCATACCTAAGTTTAAAATACCTTTCGTGCACGTTCCTATATAAGGGGCAAGAAAATAATCATATATTTTATTTTCTAAATTCAAATTTTATAACTTTGTCATTTTAAACAAACAAATTTTCACATTTGCTGCTATATCTAATTATACTGAATCTTAGATTTTTTTAAAAAAAAGACAAAAATTAGAGCTTTTGCTACTTATTTGGAATTAGCGTTAAAAAATCTTGGTTTAATCTTTTATTAGTATCTTTATGATTGTGACATCATCGATAAATTTACACATATTGATTAAAATGTGCATACAAAGAAATCCATTTACATAATATCTTAGTAATTAATATAGATTAAAGGTTACCTTTATAAGAAAGTTTTTTTGCTCATACATTTTTCTATTATATGCAGTATTTTATTTCCCTACCATTTTCTTTCCGACGAATATATAAATGTCATTCGTTATTTTATATTTTTGTAAAAGCCAATTTTTATAAAAGAGTCTTTTTTTCAGTTGTACTGCATACAATTTAAAAATTTTTGAGAAATATGTCTTTTTTTACTTGAACATGGTTTTTATATACATGATTTTTTTTTTCTGCCACTAAAAAGTCCAATTGAAGTCACAAAAAAGATAAAAATTATTTAAGTTTTATTCAGATATAATTTTCATTTTTCAGTTTATATACATGAAACAGAGCTGATTATTCTTACACATGCATTTTATTTATCACACTTCACTTCTAAGATTTTATTTATCGTAAAATTTGTGTTTTTATTTTTCGCATATTTTTTGTATAAAAAAAATTTCTGTCATTTCCAGGTGTAAATGCGGATTAGAATATAGTTTAACTAAATTTAAAAACATATTCGGAATCGAACTATATGTTTTAGATTGCGTATTTGTGTTAATCCCTCAGTTAGATTTCGCTAAATAGATAAAGATCAACTAGTAAAATTAAGATAGATTTTTTAATTTAAAGTAAATTTTTAAGATCATAAATAATATTTTTTCGTTCATCGTTCATAAGAATGATATTAAAGATAAAATTACATATAAAAAACCCGGTTTTTTACATTTAAATATTTTAAATTTTATTTTTAGTAATACAAACAAAATGTAATCTATTTTTAGTACATCATGGTAGATATATATGAAAAATACACAGATGAACTTTTAAAGAACCATCCTAATTAGAAAATTTGTGAGACATAAAATTACAAAACAAGAACTAACTAATTTATGTCAATGTTTTATATTGAAAAATCATATTTTTATTTTCACTTTTTTGGAATAATATGTATTTTTATCTTCGCTATTTGGATTTAATGAAAGGCTCATGCATAAGTACAATATTTATAATTATAGAAAAAATATATATTCTTAATTCTTACTCCATTAATTTTTTTGAATTTAAATTTTAAACTTGGATAAATTCAAAACAGTATTAATATAGTGCAATGAAACATTTTAACTATTGTATTTTTGAGATAAAAAACGTTCGGAAATTTATGATCGAAATACATTAAATAAGTTTGTATTTATTAAAATGCTTTTTAAACATTAAATATACAAGTTTTAAATTACACTGATATATATAAATATAAAAAAACATTATAATTTAAGTTTCTACAAATTATTACGCATACGAACTAATAAGTAATATTTATCGTATAAATGTTTCTAAGATGCTATTGCCAGTATAAATTCTAATATGATTACAAAAGTTGTTAAATGTGATGTTTAGACCACCATTACAGGTGTTAATTGATTTACTCGTAAAATCATGTAGAAAAAAAATATTTCTCACGTATAAAACCGCAAAAAAAGAGAATATCATGATCTTTTGTCTATTTTTCTATGAAGTAATAGCATTTTTATTGTGAAATTATTATATAGTTCAATTATTTAGGTTTCTTAATAGGGTGTTATGGAAAAAAGGATATATACTTATTTTAAGCGATTAAATTTCTTATAATACAATAATTGAACTAGTATTAAAGACGTATTTTAGTCAATCTAGCTGTTACCAAATGATTTGACGTAATTTGCAGCATGTTTTTGCTTTGAAAGTAAGATATTTTTGTGATTTATAATGTGTGAAATAGAGACTCTATTTATTTTTGTAATTTATGTATGTATGTTTTTATTCATTCTCATATCAGATTTTTGTTCACAAATATAATTTAATGCGCATCTAAACGTATCGAATGCTACAATATTATGACTTTTTTATATTTTCGATTTTTTTTGTAATATAAATCTATCAAGATCATGATCTGTTAACAAAAAAAATATTTAACTTACCACATCATGCAATGATTTCATAAAAAAATATTTAATATTTGTTAAAATATAAAAATATATATAAATCTAATTTACAGTGGTAATTGAACTAGGAACTTTATATTATGAAAAAATCTAAATACGAAAGAAATAAGATTATGTATTGCTATACAAATAAAGATCTTCTAAAAGACAAACACCTTACTATTGATTTTCAGTGTTGCATGTGCACAAAAAACATAGATATATTTTTTTATACCTATAGTACCTTATTCTTCTTTTAAAGTTGAGCTGTGCAATACAAAAATATCAAATATGTAAATCAACAGCTTTTAGGTATCACTCACACATGAACAGAATTAATCAACATTTGAAACCTCGAATTATGTTTTTCTAAGACCACATAAATTAGAACACTATCTATAATCTAGAATCAAAAAACATTCCTTGTTTATTTTAAAAAGAGATAAATTAAAGATTTTTAGGATATGATTTAGAAAATATTAAACTAGAGGCAAAAATAGATGTTAAAATGAATTAAAATTATTTTAAATTAAAATCATAGTTATAAATTTGTACCATAGTATCGCTTGGCATCATAAATAAAGTATTCTGACGGAAAACGTGCCGTAATTTATTTTGTGTTAAAAAATCATAACAAAATCTATTAATATATATTAGACTTGCAATGAAATACAACAAAATATTTATATAAATTATAAAGTTTTTTTAATGGGCTTGAAATCATAAAATTTTTAGTTCTATAAATTTTATATTGATTCGAAGTTTTCTCAATGAATATTAGAGTTAATTAATATTTTGGAGCTGGATTTTTTTTGTTAGTATATATTTAATTGTATAGAAATACTAAAGAATATTTTCATAATTTGTTTTTTTTATTGGTTCTTTATCCATTAGTACTAAGCTGATGTCAATAAAACTCGGTACTTACGATCTAATTTTTATAAATTAATTATCTGAAATATACCGTTAAAGTAATGGATAAATATTTTATGCGAAAACCATAAGAATTAAATATACAAAACGATAAATTTCAAACATATCAAGAACAGTAGTAATTGTAAAACAGATTTTTCGTTAGTTTCAAAAAATTATCCACTTTAGTTTTGATTTGGTTGATGTGTATATTTAATCTACATGAAAATTCCGATTTTATGATTAATGAATAAAAGCAGTTATTTACTTCATAAATTATAAAATGCTTAAATACAAATAAAAGGAGCCAATGAAATTTTATTCAACGTATTTTAATCCGCATTATAAATTAATCAAGAACTGTAATTTTATATTTCATAATTTTTTACCCTGAAAACGTAAATTAAAATAAAATAAATTGTGTAATTAATCTAAATTTATAATCAAAAAGGCTTATAATTTTTTTAAATTTCATCTTAAATTACATTTAATATTTTATTAACCACAATTAAAAATCTATCGTTTAAAAATTATATCAATAAATTGGATCAATTTTATTTATTGGTTTATTTGATCTTTGGTCATACAAAAGCGTCGAATGTGATCTTTATATTTCTTTTTAAACGGTTTGCACATCAAAACTTCAGAATCACTATTTTATAGCTCTTTTCAATATACATTTTCTTTCAAGATACATCAAATTAACTTTTTTCTAAATCCTATTTTTATTCGTTTGAAATTAGATTCAGCTTGTATTTTTAACTTTGGAGCTTAATACTAATATTAATTATGTTTTAAATTATTTAAAATGCCACCCTTAATATTTTTTGACTGTCTTTGTTCTCTCACTTTTTGTTATTTTATATATTCATGCTATAAACTCACGTTAATGCATTTTTTTAGCACAAAATTTGTAATATATATATATAAAACGCAATCATTATATTTATTATGCGTAATTGCACACATGAAAATTTGAAAAACACCAAGCAATTGTTTACCCTAAACATAAACAATAATTTTAACATGAATATTACAACTTTTATGTAATTCATGGCCGTAAAAGAATTATTTTACGAATATGCTTTGATACATCAAACTAATTTGAATTATTGATGCGTTTGTAATTTGTATTATCATATGGATTTCTTTATGCTAAATTTCACAATATAAACTTGTATTTATTTTTGATGAATGTTTATATGATTTCTATTTAACATGCAAAATATTATTATATTGTGTTAAAAAATTTGTTATAATTATATCGATTATTATCTTGGGGTATGTATACGTTAAAATACATATAATTTAATCTGAATTTTACAATTAACAGCCTTTTTTGGTCTCATAAGCTGTATATTGTAACATATATTCATTATATTAAGCTTTTGTATGATTTCAAATTTTATCTATAGAGCGCTTATGGCAGTTTTAGTGATCAATGAAACAAAATAATATTCAAAAATTTATGCCTAAATATGTGTTTTTTCAAATGACACTACATACTGGTTATAAAAAACATGTAATTTTTCTTTTATTCTGTCGAATTTACATAGATAAGTTATTCATTAATTTTATGAATACCGATGGTTCGATTTTAAGCCAATATATTTTTTTTCTAGAAATCACACTGTGTGCTAAATGTCCTTAGATCACATTTTAATATTAATTTTAAACTTTAAATCAAAAATAATATTTCACGAGTCTTCAGCAATTTGTAATAATTAAAAATTTAATGTAAGTTATAAAAAAGATAAAAATCTGATTCTTTTGTAAGTATTTTTTATAAGGTAATTTACATTAAATAAAACAATTGCAACGATTTAAATTTTATTTGAATTATATAATGTTTAAAAAGAAATCTGAATACAAATGAGCTTCAATATTTTTTTATTTAATTATAAAAGTGTATAGAAACCTGCAAAAATATATAGCGTAAACAAATTTTAGATATACTCAACAATTACAAAAATCGAAATTCACTAACTTTATATTCTAATAAAGTTTTATTATACTTACCTATATAAAAAAGAAATATGCTTTTAGATTAATACTTTAAATATAGAGTTTTTTATATTTAGTATACATTTGATCATATATATCATTTAAGGCAATAGAGGACAAATAAATAATTGAAAGCATGTTTCTAGATAGTGTGTTGATTTTTAAATTCTGAACTGCATATAAATAAAATATTGCGAATTTGCTTTTTTCCCACAGACGGACTTATTATACGATAGATAGAAGTAATACTATGATAAAATAATTTGAGTATAATATGTTAGGCTATGTTTAAGGATTCCAAAATTATATGCCTAATGTCGGATAATAATATGATCATCTCATGCATAACTTTTAATAAATAATGTTTTAAGTAATGTCAAAATAATTTAATTGTATAATGCATAATTCTTATTAGGTAAATCTATAATAACATAGGCTGTATTTCAAAAATAAGTATGATAAATACCCGTTTACAATTTATGAATAATAAAAAAAGGATAATATTTATTAAATCAAAAAACATCATTTTATGCTATACTATTAAGTTTTATAATAAAAAAAATTAATAGTTCATATTTCTTTTTAATAAAAATTCAAAAATATAAGATAAATATTATTCGGAACATCTATAAATTTTACATTTTTATTATAAAAAAACTGCTTGTATATACCATATATTCATTCACCAACAATATTTTGTTTTGTATTCCAATTTAATATTTTATAACTGCTTATAGAACACAATTTATTTCTTCTTAACACAATCCTACGTATTTAATGTATGTAGAGATTTATGATGATGCAAGACACTCGAACTCATCTTATTTAAGATTAGAAGAGCAGCTAGCAGAGATAGGTCAGTGTAAGGTGTCGAAATATCTTCCAATAAATTGTGAAATATTTAGTATTCACTGACTTCGTTTCAATAGATGGAATTATGGCAAGAAATTTTACAAATTTATAAGAAATAATTATTGGCTATCATTTAAAAATAAAATATAAAATTGAAGTGCGAAAAAAACTTAGATTACAAGAAATATTCATCAAAATTTATTATCATATTTACAATTCCAATCAAATGTCTAGCTCGTATAGAGAAAAATTTGGTTTGGACTCTAACCTATTTCTCAATAACCGAATTTTTTTAATATAACGAACCAGCAGCCACGATTTTGAATCTAGTAGCCTTTATCTTTTTTTATATCTACTGGTTAGAGAAAATAAAGTCAAGTTATTGCAGTCTTTAAAATTGAAGGGAAAAGGTTTCGGGATTTATCGCCTATTGTTTTACCGTGACAAGATTTATTTTTTTTACTTGTGCGAACTACATACATTTTCTTTACACATTAATAACAAGGTAATATTTTTTTAAGAAAATAAATTTCAAGGGAATCATGTCAGCAAATATCCGCTTATTGCGATGGAAAACGGTAAATTTTATATTTTACAATAAAATATACACTTAACATAATATAATAAAATTTAAATTGATTGATATAATATATACAATCTATTAAGATAATTTATTTATATTTAATATATGCTAATCAACTTAAAAACGCAGGGCAATATACGCAATATAAAATAAGATATTTATTGTCTAATTACCTTAGGGTTCTGATTGCTTTCATACAATAAAATCTTGAATCAACTTATGTATCTAAGAATCATAAAACATAAGGAAGCAAAAAAAATCGAATAATCCAATATTTTTATATGTACAGATGAATCTTGAAATCTATTTTTATCTAGAAAAAGAAGTAAATATTGTATGATTTTTATATATTTAATCACAGTAAAAAATGTATAATAGTCTCTGTTAAACTAAATTCAAATTTATATGCTAAGTTTTCTATTTGATTACTTAACCCGTACTTAGATGTAGACGGCCAATTTAAAATATAACACATGTCTTAAAGACATATTTTGACACCATTCCGTGTTCTAGCTTCTTCAGCGCTTATTCTTCTGTAAATAATATGAGTAGAATTGCCTTACGAAGTGTTTGATCGTGCATGTATGCTTAGACCTCATATGTAATTTTTATCTCCTTAGCAAATTTATTATGAAATTCTGTGATCAAACCTTTCCCATTAATATCGTAATTTATTTTTTTATTTTAAATTTTATATTAAACAAAGTTTACCTGCGATTCTAACTTTTGATTCTAATAAAAATAACGGCTCAAAATATAAATCCACTTATTAATATTATACATAAATGAATCAATATTTCAACACAATAGTGATCTAGATAGAAGACAAACAAAATTCGGAATAATATTATAAATTAAAATTATTATCAGTATAAATGTAAAAAAATATACCAAAAGAATTTTTATTTGTAAAATACCTTTAATTTATTTTATTTGAAATTTAACCAAAATTTTTTTTACGAAATTATTAGTGTAGTAATAATGGGCTCAATTAAGTTAGTATGATCATAATCTACTTTAAAAAACTACTTTACTAAATATAGTGTATATTATGTATAAATATTTCAAGTATAATACATTACCTGCATGTTTTGTGTTTTCTAATGGACTGTTAATTTATTTTTTTAAATCAAAGATAATCTTCCTTCACACATGAATTAAAACGAAAATAAAATACATGTTTAATTTTATATTTTTAAATCTTGATCACCAGTACGTTTTGATTTCATAATCGTTTTTTATATAATCTATTACCCCTTTATATATATTTTAATTGAATAAAAAGATACAATTACTACGATAATTGTTCAACCCGAAAAAAGAACAGAATCATGGAGTAAAACAACCATAATATTAGGACGGATATTTGAATTAAATGGTCTCGTCAGAGTGAGAGGTAGTGAAGAAGCAAGCCAAAAGTATTAATACGAGAAACGTAGAAGACATCGAGAAAGTTATGATCTGAAACAAAAGTCTATTATATAACCATGAATTATATCCTATAAAAATCCAGCAATTCACGATACTCTTTAAAAACAAAAAAAATAAGGTATTGAATTGAGTAACAGAATTAAAAAAGCATTTTTTTAATATTATGTGCAGTTTTTAATTTTATGAGGTTTAAAACCTTTTTAAAGATCTTTTTATTGTTCTTTAATGCCCATGATAGTACAGGTCTCAACATTTTTATTAACATAATTTGCTGCTGATCAATTTTTAGTGTTTATGTAGAGTATAATATTAATTTTTGCATGATAGAATATAATTTTCAATCATTTATGCACAAATTTTTCATGACAAATTATAGTAATTTTACAGTTTTATTTCGAATCGATTTGCTTTATGCGATATTAATTGTTATATAACTAATTTGATCAAGTTAAAAATATTACATAACTCTTTATATCATTCTTTTACATATTCACTTTCATTCTAATCTACTTCACTCCTAACATAGCATATATTTATGAGTAGTTTTAAAGGCATCAAATAGAATGAAAGGATTTTTATATAAATATTATAAATTAGTATTTTAATGACTTAATTTATCAAATTATTGATTAGAATTCTTATTTATTTATAAAAATTCGTGAAAAATATGTGCGCCCATCGAATCATTTTTTTGTTGTTTTTTGAAAAATTCTTACTTTTACTCCTTTTTATTACAATTTTATAAATTGTAACATATAGTGTTTATAATCTATAATATAGATATAACGGCGTATTTGATATTTAACACATGCATAACTTCAACTAAATAGCGCTAGATTATATTGAAAAATTGAAAATTTGAGAAAGAATAAAAACATACAGTACATCATAAATTATGATATTCAAATTAGTTCAATATTGCATTATTTAATGTCTAGTTTCATTTAAAGAGCACATTTGCTATGCTAAAACCAGACTTGAAGTTCAACAAACTAATCGGTAACATTAAACGCCATTAAAAACATAATACGGTTAGAAAAGTAAAATTATTTTTTAGACCACTATTTAGTATATTATTATTGCATATTCTCTTCTGTGTTTTATATGCAACATTTTTTATATCTTTTATATTTACATTCAAGCAGTCACCATTTATATACAGCACCAATTTTATGTTTTACGGGTGTTATTATATGTTATATTTTAATCTTTTTAATTGCTGCATATAAATGTAAAATATCGCAAATTATTTTTTTATACATTACTTATAAAATGAAATACTTCATTTCAAGTATTTATTCATATGATTTTACCGCATCTATACTGTCTTTTTTAGTATAATGAACAATTATAAAATCCATTTATCAAAAATATTATTAAATTAGTTAGTTGGTGTTTTAAATAAGTTTTATATATTAAAAATGGTTTTTGAAATAAGTTAAATCCTTTGGAAATACCGGTTTTGTTGCAGTCATCTATTAATCTTTAATAGTATTTTAATTTAAACTAACAAAAAATACGAAAAATAACCAAAATTTTTTTTAATCCATTTTATGACACAATAAGTATAAAGTAAAATTATTGTCTAAAACAAAATCGGGAGAGCAAAATGAAACTATGCGTAATTAAATAAAATGCATAAGACTAATATAGAAAATGTCATTAAAGATTTTAGCCATTCCTAGAGACATAATAATTATTCTAAAATTAAAATATTTTGTATTTTATGCCCAAATTTTCTTATTAAATCATGTTTTCAGTTGTAAATATTATAAAAATTTCATTTCTTACAACAATTCGTTGAAAGATTCTTAAAAAGCAGCAAATATAAATTTAAAAAACACATTTAGCTACAAAACATGTAAACTTTGACGGCTGATAAAATTTCTAATCATCTATTCACACAGCATTATTCTTGTGAAAAAACATTATGAGATTCAATAAGTTTATTAACATGATAAAATTACTTTTATTAGATCTAAAGGGTGTAAACTCACGTTCAAGAAAACTAGATGCAAAAGCGGGCTGTGTTCTAGTATCAAGTATTTCCATTTTCGAGTATATTACTCAAAAAATAAATATTTATGTAGGGCGAACTTCTAAACTATAAATCGAAAACATAAAAAGACTTAAAGATGAAAAAATAAAAAATATCTGATGTGAATGAATCTTTGAACTGCACGCAAATTGATTTTCACAATCTCCACTATGCAAAACTGATTCAACGTGTAGATTGGTGGATGTATAGCCAACCAGCGATATAAGCTAGATTGTTTTAAATCTCAAACCATAAATTAAAACCTAGTATAAAAGGTATAAACAAAGAAGATTAAACTGTTTACAGAAAATGTGAAGGACCACATATGGGGGTTAATCAGATAGCTAAGAATTACATATTGTCATATTTGAATTTCTTTAAAAATCATAACACATGAAAATATATGATTCATCTACTAAATAATACATATGGATTTTTTTCTTTTTTTTGCTTGAAAATTAAGAATACAACAAAAACAATATAAATAGAAAATTCCACACATAGCAAAATTGATGATAAAAATGGAGAAAAGCTATAGTAAACCTATAAAATACAAATATATAATCTTTTCAACCATTTTATTTTTTTGAAAAGATTTACTGTCAAATGTCTTTTTTGGCACGAAAATGTATTATAAATTACGATGCATATATCTTAATTATTTTCAAATACGAATTCTCAAGATTATATATATTATACAAACCATAAAATTTGTTAGACGTTCACGAAATTTAAAAAAATAGAATATATTTGTGCAATTTTTATATACTATAGCACAAAAATTTTAATATTTAAGTGCTGATGAATATTTTGTATATAACCGCACAACTACTTTAGAGACCTGATATTTATAATCTTATAAATTTACGTGATTTACGTAAATCTATTCTTAAAATGTAATAATAACTCATTTTAGATATCTCTTCTTCTGATTATATATATTTTTCACATAAAATTATGTATGGTCCTTAAAAATTGCAATGAAATTTTATATACATCTATAAACATTTTTTTGCATGAAAATCGTCTTTGATCAAAATACTATTTTTTTGTGCTTAATTTGATATATTTAAGTATTATTTGCTGCATGCTTTGTTTATATTTAACTAAACAGCCACATAAATTTTATAAGATAAATAATTTATCATATTTTTTTGTTATAAATTAGGCGATAAACAATACACATAAGTTTTTAGAAATTTTAAATTATAATAAGATTTGATATTTTGCTTTAATTTTGCATGCCAATTAGATTTTTGCATATTAACAGACTTACATAAGTTTATTATATGGAAATTATTATTATATATGCATTTTATCTTTGTATAATATTTATTTTTTATTTAATATCCAATGAAATATAATGATACCCATAAAATTATTTTTAGTGCACAAAATCTATAATCTATAAACATATTCATTTTAAAATATCAAAATGAAATGTTTTTTTTCATTTTACTTAATTTAGCAACTTATACAAGATTTTTAAAAGTAGTCTTGCATTCAATTTTATATTTAATTCTAGTTTGATATTTGACTATTATAATAAATAATGTAAATAATATGAAAATATTATAAATGAAATTATAATCCCGGATTATGAAAAAAAATATTCTAAATTATAATTATTATTCCGTAAAATGCTTGTCTAAAAAATTTTAAAGATTTCACATTTTGTATGTGTTAAAAAATTTAAATGCAGATTTACATGTATATTTTTTTTTGCTAGAAAACAAATTTTAAGTTATTCTATTGCACTTAAAAATTTAAATTTGATAAACTAGATTTAGATTTTTCCTTCAGATTTACTTGATTAATTTTTTGAGCACACACATATTTATACTCTTGACCATATTCCCTCTTTAAATCTTCTTCGATACCTCTCCTCTTTAGAATATGCAATCAGTCCGGATTGTATATAATCCTATAATTTAAATATATACCTCGATTTGGTTTGTGACTTCAGCTCTACTATTTGCCTTTTATGATATTTTGCTACCACTCCGCCCCATGTTATGACATATGATATAATTTGTTATGGCATAATATCGAGAACAATAAAAACAAATAAAAATCAAATGATATATAACATGATAGTAAGAAACAGACAGATGTTTATACTTTTCTAGACAATGATAAAGGTTATTTAATTCATGTTAGCAATCAAGAGTTTTCTTATTGAGTATGAATAGTAAAAATTATCTCTTAGCCTCAGTAATTTTTATGTGAATTTGGTTTTTTTATGGTAATATTATGAACAGTGAAGCTCACAGAAAAAATAAACGCGTAAATTGGATTTTTATTAGAGTCCTAATAATATTATTCTATTATTTTACAAGTGTATTTCTATGTACTAAAAATAATATTTATATCATCTATGCAAATTTCAGTCCATGATAATTTAAAAAATCAGTGCTATACCCCAATTTTTCTTAGATCAGTCATCAATGTTTTTGAAAAAATATCTTTACCATCGTAGCGAACCAGCATTTTAGATAAGCAACTCTACATGTCAACTTAATTTTGGCTTAGTTTCCGATTTCAGGATAATCCGATATTTTTCAACTTCAATTCTTGCATTTGATGAAAAATATAAATAACAAACTAAACATCTTTATAATTAAGGGGCTAAATTAAAAATAAACTTAATTTGTGATTTAAAGAATGACTATGATGACATTATATATTAATCTTAATATAAATAGAATAAATAAGTCTACAATATAAAAAGAGAGCCTTTAAAAAAATATAGATCGGAAAGAAATTAAAATACATAAATTTTACACCATGCATGAAAAAAAAATGAAATATTGTATTAGTATGCATAAAAATAATTTTAATCTATATTATAACCTATATCAATATATTGTCATTATACCTTTCTATAAATGCAAAATTAAATTATAATGTTACCATAAATAGCTAAAAATCATAGAATAAACAGCAAATTCCATATATAATAATTTCTAGGGCTTATATTCTAGAAATAACATAATTTCAGTTATGTTTTTGTGCATCTATCTTATCGTAAAAATTCAATCTAATATGAAGACAACTATTAACAAGCAAAAAAAGATTTTTTTACATAAGGGAAAATCATAATTCAATAAAATCAAAGGCTAAAAATACTTTAAGTAATAAAGTACAAACTATCACAATTAAATTATATAAACAGGTTGCTTTATCAATGAATTATTGTTTGAAGTATAAGTGATCCATCAAGATTTTTATGTATTTACTTCTAATGTATCATATAAGAATAGCATATTCTGGTTGTATACTTAGTATCTGACAAGTTAATATTAGCAAAGCCGTTTAAATAGAAAATTATAGTTATACAGTCGAAAAGATCCGCAATAATTATTGTATGATTAATGACTTAATTTACAAAAAAAAAAGATTTATGAGTATTAAAACATATTAAGCATGCAAAAAAAAATGTCAAATCTTTTAAAAGCTTTTATACAGTTTTAAATATTCTGTATTCATGTATTAATATTTCACAAAGAAATTTTGGATACATACTATGATGTAGATTTATAAACATCGTTATTTCGCATGAGTTTGGTTTTATAATATTATTGTTCAATTGTAGTTTTTTATGCCTTAAAAACCATTTCGATGCCTAAAAAAGATACATTTCTGGTCACTTGAATTAAAAATAGAAAAAAAAGACTATTCGTTACTTTACTCTAGTTATTAGATGTTTACTAGTGCTTATCAGCTGTATTTACTATTTTTATTGCCGAAATTATTTTCGAATACATTTTTGTAATCATTTCAGTATACATATATGACACAACAAAATCCGTATTTTTAGGATACTAAAACCACATTTGATGCATTTTTGTTTATATAAATCTACATATGTATATGTGTAAAAATATAAAAAATGTTTTTTTATTGTATATGCTCGAAATAATAATAAACTTGATTCTGATACTAAATCGTGCTAATAACCTTTTTGGTATCTAATAAATAATATCTAAAATACGCCACTGAAAAAATCCACGTAAAATAAGCTTTATACTTAATCAAAGTGAACTAGCATTCCTATTTTATAAATTTTTTTTTTCGTCTTTTTTATGTTGATTTATAAAATTACACATATTTTTGCCACACGCTTGTTAAATGCTGTTATAAACATTGGCCGGTGAAAGACTTTTTTCAAGCTTGATTAGGCGTCATAAATTAACGCTGAATATTTTTTAAACTAGACAAAAAAACAATTCAATATTAAAATTAGCCATTAAAAATAATTATGAGGCTTCAATAAGTCTGGATCTGAATGAGCTGATATTGTAACGTTCTATATAATACTAAGATTATATAAAATATTTTATAAATACTATTATCTTACTTATCGATGTCTTTATTTTGATTAGCTAGCAATTTCATATATTTAATCATTTAATTCCTTATTATAAATTTTTAAAATGATCTTAACAAACAAAGAGCGGTAATTTTCTAATCGGTTTGCTGTTTTATTTTATCTAAATGATAACATTTTTAAAATTCTGATAGTCGATTATGTACTGATAAAAAGTTTGTTTTTTTGAATGCTGCAAACACAAAAAATTTATTCAAGACATGTGTAATACATTTTAAAATATATTGTAAGAAAATTTTATTAACAAATCAGCTTACAAATTCATAAGATCTATAACTGAAGGGTAAAAATATTCAGAATTTATGAGCAACTTATATCCAATGTCTTAACACGAATATATTTTCACCTTTTAAATTTTTGTGCTATTAATGATCACTATTTTATAGACTATAAATTTTTTACTACCGTAATAACATTATGTATGATATAAATCCTATTTAGGATGTTTGATCATAAAATAAATATTAAATAGTCAAAATGTGCAATAGAACCTTTTAAAATAAAAATAAATCACAATTAAATATTAATTTCAAAATTTTTTATATTAACATATAATATATTTAAACAAAATTTTTTCGAATTTGCAACTATCGTATTAGAAAGTGTTTACATCCGAAAATTTAATATGCGAGGCTAGTTTATCATCAGCAAATAAAATAAGCAGATTAATATCTTGAAAAATTTAAGGACCGAGAAGAAGCATGTTTAATACCCATATGAGTTTAAAACAACACAAAAATCATTTATAAATTCATTTTTTGTTAACAAAGGATAATAAACAGATCACTGGACATAAAAAAATACGATAAAAGATACGTTTGCAATTATAGCCTGATTACAAGCATCCGACATTAATGATGATAAAATTTGCTATTTTTTTATATTGAAAACTTTCTAATATTATATTTATAAGCATGTGTTAATATTCACATAAAAACTACAGATAAAATATTTTTTTTTAAAAATTAATTTTAAAATATATCTGCATAGGCAAATTTCATCTTGAAACTATAAAGTGAATTAAACAGTTATGAAAAGAAAAAAAACACTAGTATCGTTTTCTTTTTGTTAAAAAAAATGCATTCACGTAGAAAATATTTATAATCTGGCAAGAATTTATTTTTTATATATTATACCGTTTAATTTCATCTATTTACTGCTTTCTTTCTGTTCTAAAAAACAGGAACTATAGATATTTCGAGTATAGACATTTCTACAATCGTATTGATACATTGTTTGCAATAAAAGAAATGATGTTAATAACATTTGGATCTTGCAAAATTAGAGTATATATTACAATAAAGAACATGAAAGAAATTATCCTTTCTGCTAAATAATATATGATAATTATTGTAAAAGAGCTGTTAGAATATTATTAATATATTCGCATTGTAATTTTATATAAATTTGGTTTCTGCTGTGTTTTTTTTTGCTAAATACGCAACAAAATAATAACATTTGCATCACTACAATCTTTAATACAGAATTGCATAAAAAAGATTTCTTTATGAAATACATCTAACTGCTAATAAATATCATAGAAACCCATAGTGCTTTTTAATCACATAAATCTTTTTAAATTACAGAATAAAAATAAGAAATGAATAGTTATTTTATCGGTACATTGTAGAAATTTGAATTCCAACCAAACATTAAATCTGCAGTTTTGAAGTGAAGTATATATCTTACTCTTAATTTTATAAATTTCGTATTTTATCTGGATGTATTCCGCATACAATCCTAAATAATATTTTTAGGTCCGGATTTCGTCAAATAAACAGCAAATTAATTGATTTATGCTTTTTCTAAATTGATATAGAAATCCTATATTATATGAAAGTATCTGTATAAAGATATTTGGAACATCTATAAAAATTAGCTTTATCGTTCGATTGTGCATTCACAGTTCACCATATTTCAATACTTATTTAGATCATTTGTTTTTTATGTGTTAATCAATACTAAAAAATTTTTGTGTCCGATAATAAAGCAAAAAGGAACGATATACAGGATTTCATTTATCATCTAGCTATTCACAATCATATGTATTTAATTTTATTTTTTATGCTACTAGTTATAGCGCCAATAATAAAATAATTCTTGCAAAAAAGAATGATTATGTCTTCGGTATATTCGAATTGATTAAATGAAATTTTTTTTTTACACATAAAAGGCAATGTTTTTTCTGGCAATATGACGTTAAAACTGTATTTGCATGTCTATTTTTTTCTTTGGTATATTTCAGTTGTGATGTATAAAAAAGAAGTTCTTATGTTTAAACTTCATGATATGATTCCTTGGTAATACAAGAATTTTGTAAAACTACTCGTGCAGTTTACATAATTCGGTCACATTTAGTTTATATACATGCTATATATTAAATTGTTCTTAAATTAAAAATATACAAAAAAAAAGTTCGTTTGAACTACATTTCACAAACTTTTTAGTAGATATTGCTCGCGAAAAGAAAATATTTGCTATCAAAATATATATATTGAAAAAGTATAATTTTCTGTATCTTTTTTTATCAGTCTACACAAAAAAACCCTTTTAATGTCTATTTGAAGCCTTGAAGACCACAAAAATAATATTAATAATAGAAACATAAAAAATTTTTTCTTTATTATAGATTATACCATAGAATTTGCTTTCAATGTGTGAAATTGTAAATCTGTCTTCAAATAAAACTATTCATCTTTTCTTGCAGGCTCATGTATTATATTTTGTTAATATTTAAAGCATACGAATAACGTAAATAAATTATTTGTTTTGTATAGCTACGCCAGTTAGTCTAAAATAAGATTTATAACCATATTCTCTTTATTTTTTCGACATAGACACGACATTAAAGAAATTATACAAGATAACCCACAAAATAGCAAAACAAAATTATATTAAAATGCAAAAATAAGTTGCTTCTACTTATATAGGCGCTTGTAAAATAGAAATAACGACTTTGTTTTTTTTAAATAATCATAATTTTATTATAGCTATTTATAAATGAATAAAATTTTATGTAAGTCACTATAAGCCTTTTTTTGACTTTTTTCGAAGTAATAAATGAAATTTCGGATTCATTTTATTGGCAAAAGTGCAAACTTGGATTTAAATCATTCTCTACTATAAATAAGTAAGTTTTAGGTATAGAAACGCACCAAGACAAAACTATAATTTGTTTAAAGATATAAAAATAATTTTATTTGTATAAATAATCTATTCTAGAGCAATGAAATCACAGTTTGTTACATCTATTCTTAAATTTTATATAAATAAACCAATCCGATAAATTTACATTCTATGAAGATGGATTTTATTCTAAAATCTACAATGGAATATAAATTTTCAGCATATAAACCATAGTAATTTGTTCTTATGTGCAAAAAATCATTGATAAAATGTTTCATGACTACTGATATAATTTGTACTTTGATTTGTTTTCTTTTTGTACTATTTAAAATAAAAAAAGTCCAGAATATCAGATAAAGCAATAATGTTCAAAATAATAATGATATATATAATTAAAAAATTGTTACATTTACTTATTGTGCGCAATTTATTTCAATACAGTTACTCTTACAACACCCTCAAGAATGATGTGATGGTCAATTAATTTCCTTTACCATTTTTAGAAGATTTTATATATATTTAAGAAATATGCTTACATGTCAAACATATTTGGATCTAGCTTCCATTTTTATAATTAGTAAAATAAATCTAATCTCTTTTTACTAAATAGAATTTAAAAAAGTATACTACATCTTTCTTTTGAAATAAAAGGTATAATTGATGGCCTATTTGTATATGAAAAAAAATTAGTAGCTATAATTCTATCATTTTATTTAATAATATGACAAAATCGGAATTTTGCTGTAAGCAAATAAATATTTGATTATAGTTGTGAGATACAATACCTTTATAGGAAACCCGAACTAGCAAATTTCATATACACAGACAGCTCGACCGAATCACATAAACAAAGATAAGTTTTTTGGCTGTAAAAATGACGATGAATTTATAGTAAACAATTAAGAATGCAGTTTTTTTGATTCCATAGAAAAATTCAAGAAATTAATAGTATAATAAATAAAGAATTTTCAATGCGAAATATTTTAAAAGATGAGAAGAAACACAATAAAACAAGTCCAATATATCGACATATTGTATCAAATAATCAATTATGCAGCGAATATCATAAAATATATAAATTTTCAGAAAGTTTAAAGAATATTAAAACACAAGATGATCGGAAAATAAAATATTTTTCATCTAAAAATTGATTCTGTAGAGCATTAACATGAACTAAATTTTTTTCATAAATAAACTGCACATATATATACAAAAATTAGCATAGCCCTTTCAAATCCAAGATTAAATGAAATACATATTTAATCTGTCAGATTGGTTTCAAATTTCATTGTTATTAATAAAGCCATATGCCGCTCAAATATATATTCAGTGGATGAAAGTTCTATTAATATATAAAAAAGAAATATATTTAACAGAAATGAGGCGAATCAATGAGAAAAACGTAAAAAATTATAAATACACATTTAGAAGAGTATTGTGGCTTTTATGGCTAAATATGTGGATTTACAAATTTTATTGAATTTTTAAATAGTATCGAATTTATTAAGATTATGATTGCAATATATTCAATTATAAATCTCTACATAAAATTATGATGAAAATCTCCATACAGCTCCGTAAATTTTTAAAAACTTTGTACTGCGTGCAAATTATATATAATGATAAAAATCCAAAGATATTAAAATAATTATTTATTTTTAAAGCAATACGTATAAGTTAAATATTTTTTTGTGTTTATTGATTCAAAATATTTAAACCAGCATTTTAATAAACAAATTTATTTGATAGTAAACATTAGAGCTTGTTAAATTAACTAAATTGTTTGATCTTGTAAGATATAATGGTCATAAGAACTCTATTATTAATTTTCTAATATTTCGAATACCGTGTCTCGTTATTTTCGATACACCCTTTTAAACAATAAGACCGCCATGATTTCATAATAAATACGCAAATTTTTTTTTTGCAATTCATACGATATAAACTAAATTATTCAATCGGTCATATTTTTGGTATTTTTGGATGCCTCTTTTAAATTAAGCATATTAAAATTTGCAATGAAATCTGTTTAGTGAAAATTATAAATTTACTACTATACTTTTAATTATAAGAATTAAATTTATATTATTTGTATCCTTTAACTTTTTCGAATTAATTTATCACAGCAAATTGAAATTTCTAAACTAAGATCAAAATAGCCATAACCATATATTTATCTGCTTAATTAAGATATATTTCCTGTCTGTTTCTTTTATTTATACCCTTTTCACATTTTTTTATTTCTTAATTTATAAATTTTACTTCAAAATACTATATAATTCTTTATTATGCTTAATTTAATACTAAAAAGATTCGTATATTCTCATAGGAATTAGACCCTAGCTGTTTCATATATATACAATTCTTAATACATGTACTAACGATACAGTAATGACTTATCAAAGTCGGTTGTAATATATGAAAGATATTACAATACAATACTTATTTCGCTGTATATTTAATGCATAATTTTACTTTACATTTTCACTTATCAATGATATATTTGAATTTACAATTTGATACGATTGGCGAATTGACAATTGTATTGCGACCATCTTATATAACTTACCTTATAATTCTTATAAACATTTATTCTCAACTACATATTAACTATCTCTTTAGCATTTTCCTTTTAATTGCATATAAATCATAAATTTTGGCAGTATGTATTGAACAAATTCACATAAATAATTATCGTAAAATCACATCAACGTAGTTTACTCCATTAAAAAAATTAAAAAAAATATCACTTTTGGTTAATTAAGTTTTGCTCGTAATCAAAAAGCCGATGTACAACAAAAAATATTCACGATTAGTTTATGCCATAAAATTTGCAAGAAAACCCAATAAAAACCAAATATTAACAATTAAAAATGATGAAATTATAATAAATGTCTAATATATCTTAATAGACACGATTCTTGATATTATAAACTTTTTTATAGCAGATAAAAATTTACAATATGCATTCAAAACTAAAAGGGTAATTAATCACACATTAAAATGAATAAGTCATTTTATTAAAAATCTATAATGTGTAATAACAGAAAGGAAACCCTATAAGCTTATATGATATTAAAATTTGATTCCGATGAAATGGGAAAATTTATGGGGTTTATTTTTATGCTTTTTAAAATTAATTTCTAATTAATAGTGTACGAAATCTAAGAGGTGCTGAAACCATGTTTTTAAGATAGAAAATCGCAATCTAAATTTAGAAATTTAAAGGTAAAAATTTAAACATATTCACATATAAATAACCACATCCAGATGCTCAAATATGTAAACCTAAAGAAGGTGAAATAAAGAAAAAGCTATATATGAAATTTATTTAAGTGTAATATAAAGGAATCATAAAGAAACGAGATTATAAATATTTTTATTTGAAAATTTTTTACAGATATTTTTTCACTTATATATATTTTTATTTATACAGTTTATGTTTCCAAAAAAATATTTGCGTAATATAACGTGAAAATTTAGAATTTTAATAAAAAAGGTTTTTATAGAAAGCATATCAAAACATATCGTTTTTTATACACTGGTATCAGTTTTTTATTATATTCAAATTTTCAAAACACTTTATGTATTAGAGAATATATTAGGTATTATGAATATATTTACATCTAATATTCATTGCTGGGACTTAAGATAATTCGAGATATTAAAAACACGTGAATTCATGTATAAGGTAGTTTTAGAGCAAGAAAAATTATTTTTACGTATTTTTTTTAGACGCGGGAAAATCTATATAATTTTGCATTGAATTTTAGTTATCCATTAGTTTCAATACAATTTAAAAAATAATTTATTGTGAAGAAAAATTTTAACACACAAAATTACACGTAAATTTCAGAGAAAAAGAGTCTTAAATTTAGAATATAGACAGTTATGCTCTTTTAATAACGTTTTATTTTTATCACTATTTGCAAGAGCTATTTAAACGGCATATTTTATATACTTAAAACGTTTAAGAAAGCCAGAAAAATACCTTTTAGTTAGTTTACATTTTATTTAAATAAATTGAGAAGAGCTTATATGCCCTTTAAGCCTTTAATAAAATTCATGGGGAGCTGTAGCAACATTTTTAATATACAAATCAAGCATGCACTTTGAACAATATTTATCGCATTGATTTTTACTATAAAGAATTTATACTCATGTGAATTAGATAAAATTTTAGAAAAAATTATTTTGTCTTCTGTTTACTAATTTATGCTATAAAATATTTCCTAGGATTCTACTATCATGTATACATTTACATGTTTTTATATATTTAAAATAATGCCGATAATATATATTATATTTTTTATTTATGGGCTAAAATTATTGTTGCAATTTTTATTTTTGTTCACTGGCACAGCTTGCTTGATTCTTTTTGCCAACACTGTATTTATACTTTCAGGTATTTTCAATTCTTCAATACCACACATTCATCCGAAAACTATGAATAGATGGGTTAATCTAAATCGCTGTATTTAATATATGGCTCAACCTGGTATGTGACATCTAGTTCCTTCATGCAACTTTATGATATCATGTCACCACACCGCCCATGTGTTAAAAAATGTAATACTTTTGTCGTGCACTTGTATATTAATGTCAGCAAAGACGCTAGCAGGTCATATTATCATAATTATTATTTTCAACTATGTTTAAACTGTAATGCCTGTCACGCATATTTCGATAAGAGTAACGCTGTTCTTCTTTTTGTCGGATACGTTAATATCAGGTCTGTCGTTCGTAAAATTAATGTCTTTTTCTATTCTTGTATCTACTTTGATCTCCGCAAATTCGTTTTCCATTATTTCTTGTATAGAGTGTCTGCGCATTTTCTTGGTTTTTTTGAAATTATATTTTCTTCCCAACATAACTTGAAGACATCTGAAAATCACGTTGTGTCTTCTTTTAGGGTCATGACCAAGCTTTTTTTTATATCTGCTTGCTAAGTGGTCAATATTTTTAGAAAAGTCTTTACAGTGCTGACTACTCTATCTTTCTCCATGTTATATGTTGATATCCTAAAAAAAAGAACCAGATTCTTCTGATGGTCTTATATTTTCATATTGTAATACTTTGCTATCCAGATATTTCAAGCGTCAAATTTAAATGAACATTGAAGAATATTTGAACTAGTGTTTTTTGTTGCATTTTTAACAATAAACTCTCTTTTTATTTATATTCAAGCCAATGAAGATCTATGTAAAGAAGATCGTGTTTTGTTTTAAGGAATATATTTATTATATATATGTAATGCATTTTCATTTTTTAATTTTAATATTGCGGCTTTTCTGGGTGATTGTCCTTTTATTTGGTTTAGAGTTTTATAAAGTTGGTAGAGTATTCTTTCGGATTTAAACTCTATATTTTCCAATCCACGTCCTTGTTCATTTCTTTTAAGATATAATATTTCTTTATTATATGGTTGTAAGTGTATTTCAGTTTCTATTAATATCTGTCTAATTTCATCATCTAGCTTTCTAAAATCTTCTAGTTCTAGCTTTAATAAACCCACATAGTAGTTTATGTGTGATTTTGCATATTCATTTATGGCTTTAACTATGTTTTAACCATTTATTTTTTTTCCATATGCTATAAACTCTTATGTAAATTTCATTTCAAATTTTATCTATTGTTTCGGGTTTAGTTTTCATTTTAGAATCTTCCAGTATCCCAAGATATTTATACCTATCTTTTCCTTCTATTACTGTGGCAATATCATTGCAATTGATATTTCTAGTAGCTAATTTGGCCTCGTTTACTTCCATATCGATACATCTGAAGAATTGTGTTGCTTCATTGGAAATTAGTTTTAAGTTAATTTCTTCTTTTGTTATAATCTTTAAATCGTCAATGAAAAGGAAATCATATACTGTAAATGCCTTTTATCAAGATAAATGGATATTAATATGAACTTTTCATTTAATTGTTTTCTTAGCGGATCCATACAAAGAACAAACAATAGTGGAGATAGAATATCCCCTTGTATAACCTCTTTTTCAATTTTTTTCTTCAAAATTTTTTCATTGTCCAATCTTAGAGATAACTGGCAGTTTTTAATTTTTAGATATGCGGCAATCATCCATTCTTGTGTGTTAAGATTTTTTTAAGCAGGACAGAAGATACTCGCGATCGATCGTGTCAAATACTTTTTTGTGTCGAACCATATTACGTGTAATTTATTTTAATGGTAACTGTTTATTGCAACGTATATCATTGCCTGCTCTTTAGCTCCGTATACTCTTCTGGCCGTCACAAGTTGGTTTTCTGATATTAGATTTTGGGATTTGACGTCTTTCTGTAAATACATTATTACAGATATAGTTGAAAATTCGTATAAGTTTGGCATGTATGTTATAGATATGAATTCCGATCTATTTAAAACTTCATGTTTTGGTATGAGCTATGAGACACCAGAGTTGGACCAACTTTTTACCTCTTCGTTTTCAACGCATACAGATTTTACTGTTACATATAAGTTTGTTGCAATTTTGTAATTTTTTGATGAATAAGTTGTATATACCATCTCATTTTACAGCTTTTCAGTAAGAAAGGTAGTTGATAATCAGGAAGAAACACTGTTTCAGAGATAAAAAACATTTGCGTGTGTTTTATTTAGTGCGTCTTTGCTGAGTAAATAACGAATCTGATAATTTATGTGCTTTTAGTACATATATTAGAACAGAAAGTTACAATATTTTCTTTATATGACTAGATTTTCGAATTTACTGTATCTGCCAATACCCTATAAAATTGTCTTCTTTTGACTCCAACTATCAATTTTCTTATACAAATCCCTTTCGTTTTTCATATGGTCTATCTGTTTTTTTTATCCATATCCTATCGTTATTTTTACTAATCACTTCAATGACATCATTTTTTTTGTCAAGTATTAACTTTATAGTTCTCATGACTTTTCTCTGAAGTCTTGTCTCACTTTCTGAAAGTTTTCCTAAGTTTCAAACGTAGGATTTGAGTGTTGTGTTTATTTGATCGTATTTTTTTATTTTTCCCACCTTTATTAATGCATAGTACATTCCTTCATGGACAGGCTTCGATGTTAATTCGTCGAAATATTTAAGAAAACTGCAATATCCTGCTATATCGCACATGCTTCTGTGCGGCGGTTTTTAAATACGCGCTCTAACCGCTGTATTCAAACCTTTAATTATATCGCCTTTAACTTTTGTACAGGATATTTTACGTATTCTAGAATGGTTTAAGTAGTCTGTATTTTCTAAGTCCGTCAGTACTCTAGGAATTTTTTTTGCATCTATCGAGGTTAATGCGATGGCTTTATGTTTATTATTATTCATCTTGATCGCTTTATTTTCTTCTATTCATTTCATTTTCTTTGTACTTTTGGACTTGTCATCTTTTCCCAACATTATCCTTTAGAACGTTTGATGATTTGGTTTTAATTTCATTCATGCTCATATAACAGTTAAAAATATAAGTGAATCTTTAGGAACTCTTGCCAGCCAGATCTTGGTATTCTTTCGTATCGTTTTAGGATCGAGGTATAAGCCATTGAATTCATTGCTCTTTCTCGGCGGGTTTATTCTTGCAGATGGCTATGAGAGTAAGAGGAGCCGTGGTATGAGTGCGTGTGGCCCTGTGAGGTTCGGGCAAGTGCTCTGTATAGAAAATTGTTACGGGGTATGTTTTTGACTGATTGTCTTCGTGGTTCAACTCTCTTGTTTCTCATAATCCCCACATCTGTTTAAAAGTGCTATATATTGATATTAAAATATATATCGCAACTTTTTTTTTAGGACGCGAGGGGCCTTTCTAGATGTTTATATAACTATAGGCACGAATTATATCATTTAATAGGCTTTATGCACTTATAAAATTTGTTCTTGCAAAATTATTATAGTTTTGTCCCTGCAAAATATTGGCCCATATATGCATTAAAAAAACAAAAAAAAACCAATATATATCCAATAGCGTATATAAAATAGCGTGTTAAACGGTTTTTTATATAAATTAAAATTTGTTATACATCTAGATAATTTTTGATATATTTGATTTTTTTTAGCTTCTCGAAGCAATATTAAGATTGTAAAGATTTGCATAAAAAAAATATTTTTATCCATGAATTTCATTCTTCTTAAGTAAACTACATATTATAAAAGTAAAAAAAATAAATACATGGGTAATTTCAGCATATAGAAAGGTAATTAAATTCAAGTCCTTAAAATTTTTGTGTGAAGGATTTACTGATTTAGATCAAATAAATCAAAGTGTAAATTTTATTTTTACGATTAATATATAAAAAACTTTCTATGAATTGACTTTGACAACCTAAATCCCACCACCATCACAAGGAAACATCCCCATCATACCGATAATGGCTTTTATTACTGACACTCGCATTCATGAATTTTGTCAAATTCTTTAGCGCTTTATTCAAGTACATGATTAATGTTGAAATATTCATTTACAATAGTTTTGCCGAGTGTGTTTCTGCATTTACAGCTGCTATGCGGCATTAATTACCGCTGGATAATTCATCAATGTCTTTGCAGATGGTGCATTCGAGCTTTAAATATTTAAATAAAAAATTTCGTAATATATTAAACATGAAATAATTAAAATTTTAATATAGACAATTTTTGCATTCACTGGTATTATTTTTCAAGTTTTGAATACAGTTAATGGAACATAAATTTTTTTTAAATGAAAAACATTGGTTACATATAAAATATAAAAATCTCTAGCTTAGCATTTAAATTATGTGCAGGAGTTAAAAATCCCTGGAGAAGTAGAAGCATATGTGCAAGCTCTAAACCTTCATAAGACACTTGAACTTATTTCATTTGATAGAAGTAGGGTACTCGATGAGGATGAATCCGAAGAATTTGTCGAAGATGTATCAAGAAGTTGTGCAATATATACAATTGAATGAATAAATCACAAAAGATAAATTGATAAAAATAAACTTAACCCATAAATATTAAACTTTAGCTTTTTATGCTGAATATGAATTCAGTTCCTAGCTATTATTTGAAGAGATGTCTGAAAATAATATTTAAACCTATGAGGCAAATTATATTATTTTGGATATTCGGCAATTAAGATTTTAAAAGCCATTTGTAGGAAACATTTCGGGCACTCATGGAGAACTTATTTTTTGATTAGTGATGTAAAATGATACTATAAACAATTTTAAGTTATCTATTATTTCGGAATATTTCCATTATAATATATATAATCAATTACATCCACCACAGTATCTTTTTAAGATAAATATTATATCAATGTCCAAGCGCGACTCTAATTATTAGAAAAACCAATGCTTCGAAGTATATATAACGCATGAATTACTTTTTATCTTTAATGCTAAGAACGTAATATTGCAATTAGAGGATTTCATAGACGTTGTGTAATCTAATTAAAAACCTCAATTAATATAAGAAACCACAAAAAAATATTGAGAAGAAGATAAAATACAAACACGCACAATGAAGCAGTAAATGCGCTAAATTAGCCATATATACGCAAATAATCCAAATAAGGAAAATTAGAATATTTTTAAAAGGTTTTTCCGATACATAATCATGAAAAAATTCTAATCCGAAAACCAAGATTAATAAAAATGGTTTTGATTACTATACTTTTCTAAAAAGAGTTTAATTAAAGATATTTCGTCATAAAACAAAGAATTAAAGAACTTACATATCTAATTTAATAATTTATATGAAATATCATTTAAAATGGGAGATGAAAAGAAAAATCATATTATCCAAGCCTAAAGGCTGCAATAGATGCCTTAATTTAATATAAAATGTAGCTTTTAGTATTTAATAATAAAAAATGCAGATATATGATCGTTTATCAAATAAATTTACAATGAGGAAAAACATATTTTTAATTCTATTTTAGAATGTCGACAGACTAAGGATATCATCCATTTAATACTGTATATACAGTGACTTATAGCTATAATTTTAGTTATTATTTATGAAAAACATTCATTATGTGCATCAATAGGTATTTTATGCGTAAATATATCTTATAATGATATTTTTATATATAAAAACACTTAAACGTATAAGTATTGAGCGTAAATAATGTATAATGAAGACAGATCGGTTGATATGCGTTTTATAAACACATAAACATATAATATTTAACAATCCAAAGTTTTAGGCTAGCAAACATAAAAGTTAATAGAAGAATTAGCCCTTACTTAAATAAATATTTAATATAGCATATCTAGAAATGTAGAACAAAAAAAGTACCATACGTCATAAATATGGCTTCTGCGGTTACAATTGCCATAAGTCGTATCTTAAGTAGTTAGAAATGCAAATTAAGGCGAAGATTAGGATCGAGGAAGAAAGCAGAATTAATAAGTCTGAAAAGGAAAAGATTGATAGAGAATATTTGTAAAGATGACGATTTAGAAAGAAAATTGCCATATAAGTCCTAAATACAATTGCGAATTTTTTCTTTATTAAGATTAAATAGCTAAAAACCAAATCAACCTATAATAAAAAAATTGAGAAAAATAAATTATGCGATAATCATAATATTTCCCCGTGTTATCCATGTCATAACTATAATATCTATTCCTAATGCACAAAAATATAAGCTTTCTATATCAAAAGACAAAAATCAATAAAAATTAGTCAAAATGGCCTATATCATGTTTATTAGATCATTGATTTGTCCCAATGAACATCATTTTCAGCATATTTTGTTAACACGTCAGATAATATTACGATACTAGTGTATTTGAAAGGTTTATTGAGATACGTATCAATATCTTACCATATAGAATCCATTTATACATAATACGTCTGCATGAGGCTTTAAATAAGTATGCATCGCTTGTATTCTAGTCACCGTTGCAAAATATCATTTTTTAGAATTAATTTTCAATCTAAGATATATAGAACTATAAAATAATATACTTCAAAATCAATATTTTTTGATCGATAATAATTACAATAGACCCACTAACATTGGTATTTTATAATAAAATATAGAAAGCAAGGCTATTTGTGCATCTATTTGTTTTATATCATTATATACAACACAATATTGACTTTTTTGGGAATCATAAAGGAAAAATTCAAGTAAAATAAACTTGATAGATTCTATAGTTCAAAATATCTTTTAGGGAAAAAAATTAATGTATAAATTAGTATTGTACAAAGAATAAAATTAAAATAATCAATTACCCGAGTTGTTTATAATAATAGTGTATTAATCGAAATCTCAAAATTTTCTGCTCACATTCAATAAGTGTAAATAATCAGATATTATTATATATAATTAAATATTTAATTTACTTATATCACACATAAAGTGTAAGCGCTTTATATGATACATTATCAAAAACCTTTATCTTTAATAACTTTTGCATATAAGATTCCAGAATTGTGTTATATAAATAGTATCACTTTTACTTTTTTTTATATTATAGTATCTTATTTTTTTAAGTGTTTTTGTATGGCTTTATATTTCTTATATTTTATTAGATGAGTGTAATGCTAAAATTTAATATTTATTCATCCGAAACTAGAAAAAATTGTAAAAAAATAAATTAAGAACTAAAATAAAATCAAAAAGTTTATGTTTTTGCCGAATTGTGTTTACACATTCTTCAATAAAAAAAATGACAATTAAAAAGAGTATTTATGCAATTATGCGCAAGGAAAAAATTTTTGATTATTGATGCTTCAAAAATAATAGAAAATTAGAAATTATCTATGCTTTTAAAAAAATGGAAAATTATAACTTATTTAAGCTGTAATAAATAACGTAAATCCATATAGATAGACATTGCTTATTTAATTTTTATGATTAAAAAGGAATTATATAAAAATAAATTTTTTTTGGATTTGATATATTCTATATACAGCGTCGTATATTAAAGATATAGGAAATTTAACTGCTGATTAACCTTCAAATACTATTAATACCACAAAGCTCATGGTTTTTATACCTCTACTATTGACATAATCCACTTAAAAATAAATCAAGCATTTTCAACGTTTAAAAATTGAGTTGAGGAAATTTCAAACAAACTTTGTAAATATTTTAATAAAATTGCATATTAACCGAATATAAAATTAGAGCATCATTTACGTCCTATACTATAGCAATAAATACAAAAAATATTTTGGTGTATCGATGTAATAATATAAATTTCTTTTATAAATTCCAGTATTATTATTCGTATGAATATAAAATTCATACCAAGCAGTCTTTTCCCATTTAATATAATGATAGACATCTATGAAATTACAGCATATTGTTAGATTTGTTTAATTTTCGTTTGAACAAAATATTTATTTCTTTACATTTATTGATTAGTTTTGTATTGTGATTTCAAATTTTTCTTTCAAGCATTTAAGATTGGTTTTCCATCGGCAGATAATATCTTTATTCTAAGATATATCCTCTTGATACCTCTCCTTGTTCAATAACTATTATTTCTATGTTTTTTCTCTATCCTATAGTTTGGATGTATGTCTTTAAGGTTTGTGACTTCGAGTTCTTTATGTAACTTTTATTTTATTGTGCTGCCACTTCATCACATTTTACGCGTGGTAAGAGAACACAAGCAAATAAATCTGAAATTGATTTGCGAATTATTTTAGAATCTTATATACTACACATTTGAAGATTGAATTCACCAAAAACCTCATAGTATATTATTTCTAACAATATACATATAATAAAATTTATTCTTTTATTATCCATTTATCTTAAATCATCATATATCAATTTATTTTATAATTTGCGAATATTAAGCAGCTAGGTTTTCACTATATTTTTTTTATTTAAAGATATCTTTCAAGGATAAAAATACTACAAATTTTAAGTCCCCATTATATGTGACATAGTAATTTTAAAGCACATATTTTTTTAATTTTAAAATATTTAATAAAAATAAATAGTGTCATTTTGATGACAAAATAATTTTACAATATTATGCTATACGACACGAAAAAGCAAGTTTCTTCGAACACACTAAATATTATAGATTATAATTTTTATTTATGCTGATAATAAACATGTTTTTATAGCGAAATCAAAATGAAGATTAACTCGATATACTATTTAGATGCGGAAAATATTGTTAGTATATGCTTCAAATGTTAGAAAAATGTTTAAATGCATAATTTTAGCGCATTCCAATAAAAAAAATAAATATACCCAATATCTTATAATTAAATTTATATAAATTGTGATTTTAGCTAAACACACCTCAATACCATTAGAATCTAATCTTTTTATCTATAAAAAAAAATACTTAATAGATAAATATAAGACGGAAAAATAGAAATTATTTCCAAACCCGATCAAATAAATTTTATATGTGTAATGTTACTGAGCCATAAATATTGATGTCACTAAATTACTATTTAGACTGAAAGATGGTATTTGTCTCTATAGGACCATTAAGGGAAGAATAGAATGGTTTTAAGTTTAATTTATCAATTTAAAAAATAATTATTGAAAATATTTTAATTTGGAAATATATTTTTTTGGGAATAGATGTAAAAACAAAAAAAAGTAAATACAAAATAAATTTATACGAGAATACTAATACATTTAAAAATATATATTTATTTTTCTATCTATAGCATAAATTTATTTTAATCATTTATAACTATTTGGACGCAGTCAGCCTATTGAGAATATTGCAAAACTACTTGATACATCTTTTGACACCTTCCCCTATTATATCCTCATCAACTGCTCTTCTTCCCTCAAATGAGATAAGTTCAAGTGTCTTGCGGTTGAAAATATAATTATTATTTATTTATGGGTTAATTTTCTTTTTATCGATTTTATCTATTTAGACGTGTTCAGCGTGTTGGGAATATTGCACAACTCCTTGATGCATCTTTTGACATCTTCCTCTGATCTATCTTCATCAAATGCTCTTCTTCTCTCAAATGAGTGAGTTCAAGTGTCTTGCGGAGTGTGAGAGCTTGCATGTATGCTCTACTTCGTCCGGTATTTTTAACTCCTTAACATATTTTTTATGATATTTTGTGACCACCCCATCATAAGTCATTACATACGGTTGAAAAGATAATAGTATTTTTTATATATATTTTAGCCGAAGAATTAATTTTTTCTAATATAGTTTATTAAAAAAAAGTTTCTAGCCGAAAAATTCAGAAATAACCATTTATGGATTTAAAAATTTATTAAACACAAACTATTTAGCTAATAAATTTCGATATTGAAATCAGATATATATATTCGTATGCCATATATTATAATAATATTTTTCTAGCCATCATATTTCAATATAATGGACCCAAAGATATTTACATAATCAATTCACTAATCACTCTTCTGTGGACTGAATCCAAAATATATTCAATCCCAGCATTGAATTTAAAAATTATGGCAGAAGAAAAGAGATCGGAATGGAAAAAAGAGGAATTAGACAAAATATCAAGAAGTTTAGAGAAAAAATTAGGACCTGAATATATTTCTTGCAGACAAGGATTCGGTAACATGAAACTTTCATATGTGGAAGGCTGGCTTATAATGAGTCTTGCAAACCAAATATTCGGATTCAATGGATGGTCAACAGAAATCAAATCGACCACAATAGATTACTTTGACTACAATTCAGAGGAGAAATCCTTTTCTGTGGGCGTCAGTGTAAGTGCAAGAGTTATTTTAAAAGATGGTACCTTTAGAGAGGATATAGGATTTGGATCCGCCGAAAATTCGCGTAGAAAATCTGATGCGTATTAAAAGGCAAAAAAAGAAGCAGCCACTGATGCTTTTAAAAGAGCACTTAGGGAATTTGGAAACGCACTTGGAAATTGTTGCTACGATAAAGATTATTTGAAGGATATAATGTCAGTCGAAAAAAAGAAGAAAATTGAACTTGATGTTAATAACCTCTATAGAAAGGATTCAAAGAAGGATAAATTTCTTGAAGATAGTTTCGATATAGATAATTACGATTTGACACTCAGTGAAGATAATAAAAAACATGAAACGAAAAATCATGCGGGCTCGAGTGAAAACAAAAATTCAAAGAAAAAAAATTAAAGAAATACACATTTAAATTATATACATTCTTATAGATATAATCATAAAAAATCATAAGGCTATTCCGAAAGTTTACTTATATTAAATCAGAAATTAAACCTAAGGCAACCTTATCGTTTTTTTGTAGGAATTTTCTAAATCGTCTAATAATTAAATATCACAAAAATACAAAAAAAATGTATAGAAACAATAAAAATAAGAAGTTTAGCATTAAAAAATCACATTATTAGATGATTTTACTAATATTTAAATAGAGAAGCCAATCATAGGGTATATGTCTAAATATATAGACACTTCATGATCAAGTCGGAATATTATTTCCAGCAATATAAATCACGTAGACTATTTTAGGTGTTATAGATCCTATGTTAAGATCTTGTGCGCATGTATGGAATAAAGTAAAGGTTTTGTTTAAATCAATTGCAATGTAATTAAATTATGAATATTTATCGCATCAACACCTTTCTACAGATGTTAATTTTTATTAAGCCGATTCTATAAAATTAGAGTTTTTTTATTTTAATATAATTAATATTAAATCATTAAGTATTGACATCATGCATTCACCATATATTTTGCAAGTTTAATTCATCATAAAATGCTTTATTATCTTTAAATATCGAAGCCATAAAATTACATCGGCACATTAAGTGGATTTTTGTAAAACCAAGGAAAAAATAGAAGATTAGCACGAAGTGTGTATGTATGTGAAAAATCGAGAAAATTTAGCAAATAAATTATTTTTTCTTTGCGAAATCTACATATTTAATATGAAGAAAATCCCATAAGTTTTTTTGGCTTATTCAAGTAAAGAAATCATAGTATTGATTATTATAATAAAGATACAGAGTAAGTAAATACTGGTCGAAAACATATATTAAACAAAAAATAGTCTAATAATAACTGCAAAATAAGCAGCTTATTCTTATATGATAATCCTAATTTCGGAGTATAATAATTATCAGCCAAATTTTATGAAAAACATATAGAAATGTGATACATAAGTAAACTGGGATTGTATTGAAATATTAATATGCTACAAAATGCCATAGAAAAGCTTCAACCTAATTTTCACATAAATTAAAGTTGATTTCTAACATAATTTTACTATATAAGACCGAGGATATATAGTCTCGTACAAGCTTATTGCTTGAAGCTATAAAAAAATTAATAAAATTCATGCTCTTTCTATTGAAAGAGATTAACTAATGACGATTTCTGTCAAAGAAGAAAATTTTGGGATAACAACAGGAGGTTATATTTTAAGTGTAAAATCTGTATTATAATGACAAATATAGTTGATTCTAAATACCAAAAGAATAAATTTAAAAATATGTTTTTGCAATAAGAGTTCAAGACGACATTCATAAATTGAAATCTATAGCTTTATATTAATATAAAAAATATTAATTTCAAAGATATCCCATAATATTTTTTTAAAGCACCAAATAGATGCACAAAAATATACGCATATAATTTCAACCGTCAAATAAAATTTTATTTTACGGATTAAGTTTTTTTGATGAATTTCATCCACTGAAATTTTACAGTCTATTAGAAATTATGACAACTTCTAAATGCATTTTTTGACACTTTTCCTTGTTTTGTCTTTGTCAATCACTCTTATTTTGTCAATTGATATGTGTTTAAGTACCTTGCGCAACCACTAATTATAATAATTATTAATAAATAAGATTTTTCATATATTCTTAATAAATTTAAATTTGAGCTAAATAAAAAGTTTATTATAAAATAATCGCACAAAAATATGTTAAAAACTTATTTAAATATAATGTAAGATTTAAAATGGGCGCCTAAATTATAAAAAGACATCTTATTTGTGTATCGAAAGAACTAAAATGACAAAAAGGTTTACTATTTATATAAAAATGATCTGAAATATCGTTCATAATCCAATGAAAGATAAATGTATACACATCTATAATGCATATGGACTTTAGCAAGTTTTATTCCTTTCAAAGTACCACCACCGTTATTAAATTTTATATAATTTTAAAATTTAATAAAAATTTATCAATATTAATAATTATCACAATCTTTCAATAGATAAAACAAATAAAATAATTAATTTTTTAGGCTCGTGATTTAATTTTCTTCGAGCACTTGTATCTATCTTATATATTTTATATATAGATTAGATTATAAAACTCATTTTGTTGTCTTACATCCGGCATTTACTAATCATAAAACTGCAAGAAATTGAAAATAAATATAAAGGATGCTAAAAGATTTAGAGAAAAAAATTAAATAAGATTTCGTTGATATTTTTATGGGTATTTCTTAATTTCAGTAAAAATATTTATTTAAAATTTTTTATGAATAGATAACCTTTTAAGTCATTGGAATTTTATAGATTAATTTTTGCTTGCTCTATAGTAGAATTTTTTTGGTGCTTCTTTCAGTCAAAAAATATTAATCATGACCCTTAACGTAACATTTTTTAAGATTTGAGAACTAGTATATTTTACTGGATCTCATTTCTTGTATTCCTGCTTCTTCTTCAGTTATATTAACAACTTATTTTACACGACCTATGAAATTTAATGATCCTACCATGGAATTTCGGAAAATATAACCATTTCTGCTCTAAATTTGAAAAATAGGGTATGCTGGTTTTTCAAGTAATCTTGCTATAACATTTTTTTATTATCTCGATAAACCAGATTATAAATATAAGCTTTTATATTTCTATTAATCAGGTGTGTTTTTTCTTTAATAATGCACCGACATTTCCGGTTCTTTTTTGTTAATCAGATGTTCATTTATTTATAATTTTATGTTTATATAAGCTAGTTATTATTATTTATTGAAGCTAGCTTCTTTTGATTTTCTTTGATATTTTAGAGTCGAATTTTCTTACGAGCACATAGCATTCACATCTTGAAACTTCGTTATGTATCTGTACGTATAAATGACCAATTTTTCTTTCACATCATATTTCCAAATAATCATAGTTTTATCTTCCTTACCGCAGCATTGATAAATCATTTTTCCAGAAAATCTTATTCCCATCCATCAAGAAGCATAATCTATTAAAATCACTCTAATTTTTTTGGCCTGCTTCTACGCACATAAAATATACTGCCATCTAAATAATCAATTTGTTTTGAATGCTAATAAGTTTTTGATGCAATTGTTTAATTTTTTTATTTTGCCCATAAAACATTCATTCTATTCCACTCCAATCATATTAATCCCTATAAGGCACATTTACTAGATGATAAATAGGAAAATATTATTCGGAAAACGTGTTTGATTTCACCATTTCATTTATATGCATTGAAATGCTTGCTGTGTGATTTTCCCTTTTCAGAGGTCAATGTTCATTTTAACATGAATAAATGTTTATGTGATAGAAAAAACTATAAGATAGTATTTTTTATATATATTTTTTAGCTTTTATAAGTCTATTTGTCTGATAGCTACAAATGATAAATGCTTGTATTAAAACATTCCTTGTACATCATTTATGATGGAAAATCCTTCATTTTTTAGTTAGAAAACATCTCTATATGGTTTTTTACATAATAAATTGCACCGTTAACAATGATTGGATGTTATTTTGCTGTTAATATAAGTTTTGACTGGGTATGAAATTCTTGGAACAATTCTAACTTAAATTTAGCTGAATACTTCGTCTTCAATGAGATATACTACCTTACGGGATAAATAAAAAATTTTTTTTAATAAAATTAAAAAAATAAAACAGGAATGTAAAAGTGAAAACTTCCTAGGCAGACATTATAATATCGAAATTTCATTTATTATTTTTTAAAGTTATTTATCGATATAAAACTTATATGTTATTACCTTTAAAAAAATATATACTGAATTTCAAAGCACAATATTATATATTGCTCATATTATATCTATATAAAAAACTACGAATTTTTTAAATTTTTTTCCTTTAATCATACTTTAAACGCAATCAAACATCATCATTATTATTCTTGTAAAAAATACTATGATTTTTTTATGCATTTACGTAAGACTTAATAATTTTTTTATACTGGATTCTTTAAAAGCATTACAATATTACATTAATAGCTTTTAAAAGCTTTTTGATTCTGATTACATAAAAATAAAGCAGTTCAAAGCAAATAAAAATATAATATATAGTGAAACAACCGAAAGCTAAATAACAATAAAAACCAGTATTTTCTCCGGCTTTCTTGATTAAACCGATTCAGTATTTTATAAAATTTAATGGTATATCTATTAAATTTGGCATAATATAAAAAATTTTATCATGTGGTTAAGAGTGTGCATAAATGTTAAATATCTGAATCGTGAATTTCTGGATGGGTTTTATGATTTTATTATAAATATATGATTTTTTTAGTTCTCTTCTTTATTGCTTTAATTTTTTTTTGAAAATAGAGAATTTCAGCGCATTTTTTACTAATTTTTATGAAAACACACAGTTTGTTATCTATTTTACAAATCTATTGTTTCAAAGGGTTTCTGAGTTTACATCTGCTAAATTAATTCATTTCAAATTCGTAAATTCAAAGTTTTTTCCGCCTAAAAGTCAAAATTTTTATGAAAATTATAGAATCTTATTTTATTAAAAGTATGTAATGTGTTCGTATGCTTCTAGCTATTTTACAACTTTCTTATCATATGAAATTCGAGTTTTTTATTAATAATTAAATAAAATAATTTTGCTAAAATAGGATTACTTATCATTCTAATGTATTAGGAGCTATGTTTTATAATTTTTTATTTAATTTTCCAATACAGGATTCTTATATAATTTTCTTTTATAAGTGGGCGACTAGTAGTGCAAAAAAAATCATGTAAATATAATTATCTACATATTATTATTTTTTTGATATGTATTTCGTTTTTCAAATCGTTTATATAACAAATACGGCTTCCCCAACTATTTTTTAACCTTTCCAAGGCTACTAAGCTGTCAAATGTAAAGTTTATTATAAAATAGTGAGCTGCTATGTAATCTATAAGTTGGTTTTTCTATTAATAATAGATAATATATAAGATTTTTTATCCATCTGATACTCGGTATTGTAACTCATAAAGACTGCATCTTAGTATGTGTCCATAAATACCATAATAGATCAAGTTTTAAACTTCTATCTCGCATTGCTTTATGAAATATACACAAAAATTCAAGATAGCGATACATTCCTTTTTATGCAAATATATAAACAGGCGATTACCACTAGATTTCACGTAATGTTCAATTACACTTATTTTGAGTGTTTTATAATTTCAGGGTACATAAAAATATTCATGAGCCATCAGAAATTTGTTTCTAATTATTTTTTCTATTTTTCTTTAGGGAAGAAAAAAATTCTTTAACCTTTTTTTATTTTTAGGCATTAATAAGCTATTTATTGAACACATTCTATTGGATAGTCTATTTTTCTAAAATTTATGCTTACACATTTAAAATTTTTTTTATTGCGTGCTATAATTTTTCTCAACGAATAAAAATCAGCAAAAAAAATCGAAAGATACTCAAACATGTGAACAATTCCTTTCTTATACATATATTATCTTTTGAGCAAAAAATAAACTTCTATAGAAGCTAAGAATAAAAAAGTACATATTTATATTTAGAGTTGATTTCTTGCTTTAAAATAATTTATATTTTATTCTAAAAAATCTTTTGTTGCAAGGTGACCCTCTGTAATATTTACATAAATAATAATTTTGTATCTAAATGCTAATTTTCACCTTTTTTTACAATAGCTTCTTTCGCATTTGGCTTAAAATAGATAAAATTCTAATCAAATACGAAATGCTTCGAAAACTATATATTATGTTTTTTTTGTATACCATTTATATTTTAGGAAAATTTACATTAGTATATAAACAGAAACTTACAACTAAACTTGTTGTAGAAATAATTAAAAACTTCCAATCTAGACTAAATAAATCTTAATAGTGTAAATATAGTCAAATCAGTTTACTTTTAGGTAAGTTTTCTTGTAAGCTCTTATATTATTGCACTTAAAAACATCAGATGTTTATTATGACAATATTCCTAAAAATAAATTAATAGAAATTATTTTTTCTCTATATCCAGCAAATAAAGAAAAATTGGAAATACTGTAATAAAACATTAGTTCTAGAGTGAAATTTTGAATATTAAATAAATAAAATATTAACCATTTATAATGAATATAAAAATGAAAAAATGCCATCAATAAAATGAAGGTTTGGAATAAGACTCATATTAAACCAGCTGATAAGCATTTTATAATCTCGATTAACCTATAAATCCTTTATTTTTATGATAATTAGAAATAAATCACAAAAATTTATGTTACAAAAAGGCAACACAATTTCATACAAAAACTTAAGAAATCAACACGAGTATACGATTCGTATATTCACGACATATGTATTTTATATCTAGACTTATAAGTAAATATGAACCCAATATTGCATTTTCTACAGAATAGCAAAATCTTTAAGGACAATCTCAGAAAAATTAAAGTGGAATGCTTAAAAACATTAATCCATACAAAATTATAATGGGAAATATCTTATTTACGACTTCAAACACATAAATTTTTTTGAAAATATTTTTAATCATTTTTAAAACACAAAAATTTCTTGTTTAGCATCTTAAAGAATCAAAAGCCTAACTTATAAAAAATAACTAAAAATATTCTAGCTCAAAAAATTAAGCGCCCTAATTTGAAAAGAATCTGATTATCCTATATAAAGCTGGAAATTATGTTTATGATGAAAAGAAAAACTTGATAAGATCATAGGAATAACTAGCATTGATAATGTGCTAGAAATTAAAAGCAGAAAATATTTTAATTCACACAAAAGAATAATCCATATTAATAAATATATACACCAATGCATCAAGTTTCAAAGCATGCATGATGTGATCATCTAATATAAAATACAATTTTTTATAGCTCAAAATGATAGCTAAAGAAAAAGCGCAATGAAAAAAGCAATAATTAAGAAAAACACGTATATTAATAAGGCCTATGCCAAAAACTTAGAAGATAAAGATATTGGAGCTTAAATAGTACCAAATAAAATGTTCTATAAGCAACCTATAAAACTTCATTGCAAATTTAATGAGTTAAAAATATAATTAGCTACTACTAAAAAAATTTAATCAAAGGCATTTGAAAGTAGATAGATCAAACAGAAATGAAAACGATCTACAATCTGTTCAAAAATATATGAGATTTATGATTTTGATCTACCTTGAGGATGAAAACTAGTGTATACACCAGAATTATATTATTCAATAGGGACAAATTAATTGTTATAAATTTATTTTCTTTATCAGGGCACAGCATGGTTTATTTTATTTGAGCGTAGCGTATTCTACTTTCGGCATATTTCTGATCTATTTAAGACACTATATGCAAAAGCTCTTTTTCATTGATAGTTTTGTAAGTATGCAACGATAAGGTTCGTAACTTTGATGTTCTATAGTATGATTTATTGATACTGTGTGACCCCAAATCCCAAGTTATGCAATATATGATAGATTTTGTCTTGTGCATGCTAATCTATAGCAGTTTATGTACTAAGACATCTTATTTTATATTTATTCCGTCCTCAAGTATGTTTTTATTGTCAATTCTAGTTACATCAATTTCGATAAGAAAGATAATTTTTTTTTTTATTATATGCGAAAATGTTTAGTCTGTTATATTTAAATTTGAGATTTATTGAATGTCTTCTATCTACGTTGATTTTTGAGAATTCATTTTCTATTATTTCTTGTACGGCTTGTTTCAGATTTTTTTTAATAACATCAAATTAAGTGATATGTAATCGTAATTTCTTCTAATTTTCATGACTAAGCATGTTCTTAAATCTAGTTTGTAGCTAGTTAACGGTTTTTAGAGTAGTTTTAGTGGGGGCATCTTATTCTTATACCTAAAGAAATATTTATATTCATCATAAAACAGAAGCGAATCTTTCAGAAGGTACTATAAATCGATATTTAAGCCCCGATGAATATCCTAGTATTTCAGGTGTTGAATTTTTAAGCGGATTGTAGAGTTTTTGTGTAGCGTATTAGAATAAATTATACGGAATCGCCAGTTTTTATTTTATCTTAGAGGTCTGACTGATAAATTTTTTAATTTTGTATTTGGACATTCAAAATTAATTTTAAATACCAGGAGCGTCGCTTTTTTTTAACTTTTACATTGCTAATTTTCTGGAAATTGACTTCTTTCTTTCACCGCTAATTTTAGTAGCAGGAGAAAAAATCTTTCGGATTGTATTTATATACTTTCTATTCCGCGTCTTTGTTCATTTATTTTTTTCCAATTATTGCAGATATATTCTATTTTTTATTAGAATAGGTCTAATGACATCGTCCGCTTCTTAAAGTCTGCGGTTTCTATCATATATAAACACATTTAGTAGTTTATTAGTGATGCATGTGAATTTACCTTGAAAAAAAAACAACAATATTAAATATAATTAAAATTGAGCAATTAAATATGAATTTATTTTGCGACGATTATGAGATACAATAATACTTTTTTAGCAATATTAAATAAAATAATTAAAAAAATCAAGTTCTATTTGATGCCTTTAACTGCAATAAAAATTTAAAGATCAAATATTGGTAATTTTAAGACTAAAAATATGATATAATATTGAAAACTTCTGGTTTAAAAAACACTGATTAACCTTTATAGTTATTAAAATTGTGTTTCTATTTAAATTAATTGATTTATAGGAAAATATTGTTATAAAGCAGTTTGAAATACCACAGACATACAATAAAGCTAGCATGCAATTTCATCGTAAAAATACGGTGTGATACCATCTTACATAATTTAAGATGCATAGAGTGAAATAGATTGTATAAATAAGCATGTCTGCATTCAATAGAAAGGTACTAATCAGTATATATATTATATTTCTTTATGTTTTTTTGGGTTTCAACATATTTAAGGATATACGGATTATTCTATAACACATTCGGCTTTACTGCATTATTTCTAAAACTAATAAAAGATTCGGGCTCATAGTAAGGTTCAATTCAAAGAATTGTTTAAATTACGTATCCTTTTCAGATTCATGGGGATTTCTAATTATTTAAATGTATAATTGCAAAAACTTGGTGCATCTTACTCCTATTTATAATGAATCTTAATGCCTACACCGATCATATAAAATTTGATTTTTTATAGGATAAATAATATAAATTGCCCTTTTTATTTGTTTTAAAAAAATATAAATTTCGAAAGCGGGTTTTTATGTATTTTTCGTCGATGTCGTTTTTTTTTCAGATCTGAGTTTCAAAATAATATCAATATACAATACTAAAATACAGAGAAAAAACCTTTAAATTATTCAGGCAATCCAAGTTAATTATAATATAATTATAATTTTCTTTGAACTTAATAAATTTAATGCTTGGGCACTATATATGTAATTATTTGTAAAAATTGTTGAGAAAATCAATAAACAGTCTTCTTGACTATCTGTGAATAAATCAATATAGGTATTTGAAATTAATTATGAACCATCTTTGCTAATCCAAATAAAAAAGATATCTATTTCTTATATTGTAATTAATGTCGTAAAAACCTATCGATTTGCAATTGAGATTGAATTTTTTTAATATGAAGATAATGAAAATGTGTGCATTCATAGCTACTTTACCAGAATATTTTTACAGACTAACACATACCATAAAATTGTGTTTTTTGTGGGTGTTCTGTAGACGAAACTGCGGCTAGAACTAACGTCTAATATTATATTATCGTATAAATATACGGAGTAATAGAGGTTTAATTTTGAAAAATTAAAATAGTATTTATTTTTGATCTGAGGATTTAAAATATAATTTATTCTGCAATCTTTAAAAATTAGTTTGAAAGATCGTTAAATATTTTTTTTAAAAGGGCACATTATTGCAGCAAAAGAAATAAAAATTCATTGTGAGTGCAATTTTTGTATAAAAATAGATAAACGCGATTAATTATTGATTACACAATAGGAAAGCTTGTGTATTATGGTATTGTAACAATTTATCATGTTTGATAATATTATTTCAGATGGTCTAAAATGATCATGTGACTATAAATCGTTTTTTAAAAAACTAGTTGATCGCAAGAGTAATAAAAATATGCAATGCATTTTTTATACTGCATTTGATGGCAGTTTTATCAAGAATTAATGTCTCCAAACGCCTAAACTAGTGTTTAATTAAATTTTAAATGTTTTTTGGTTGTTTAATATAAAAATATTAGAATTTATATGAATTAAAGCTGCATACATTTAATACAATAATAACTAAATTGGATTTATATATACAACTTTTTATGTTCTTACATTATCACATCATAAAAAAAATTATTTAACATAAAAATTAATTGGAGGAATTTTTTTAAAGGGGATAATCTCCTTAATATGTACATTAAAAATAAATGTGAAGGATTATTTGGCTAATATTATTATTGAATATGTCCTTACATAAATATATACAATCACATTCGCCTACACATCATAAGCGAAATCGAGAGTAATATGCCTCTGCTCTAAAATTAAAAACATAAATACTGTAGATTTATTCTTCCTGATATATACAAAATAATTATATGTTAAACAGTGCATTATGATGAAGTATATGAAATGTATACTTATAGATAGCCTGTTATTTCCATGACTTAAATTGAGTTTAATTAATTTCAGACGAGATAAAAAACATTTCATATATCAGAATTATTGTTGATAAAATGGGAAAATGGATCGACCTTATTAAAAGCCCCAATAAAAATTTTATATATCAGGAGTAAAATTTATACACATCTAAATCATTTTTATTTGGATTTCGTTGTTTTAAAAATCTTTAAATATCAATAATAATAAATAATAAAACTAAGTTTGATTATATTGAGGGGTTTTGCAAGAAATTCTAGATATATAAAATATCAAATTTAATTTCACTATATTATGCACTGTATAAAATATTTAACACCAAATTTTGTTTTCTATATACAATATCAAAATTCAATTTTATTATATTTTACTTTTAATAAGATAATTAGCACAATTAAATATTTAATGCAAAAGCTTTTATTAATGTATCAAATATTTATACTGAATTTATTTATTTTTCGGTAAGAAATCTTTTATTTATTGGTAGATTTTGGAATAGTAATTTAAGATTTTCTCTTCCAGCATAGCGTGATTAATTTTCTGTGGAAACACCATATATATACTCTCGGCTATATCCTCTTCTCTTAAATATTATTTGATACCGTACCTCTTTCAAGACCTATTAGGCCTAAGATTTCCACAATCCTATATTTCGAATAGATGCTTTGATTTGCTGGTTTTAATTTATCTATTTCTAGTCCTATACAAACAAAGAAAATAATTTTTTATTCTACGAAAACCCAAAAATTTTAATGCATAAATATATCATAATATATAACCTTAGGATTGAGTGAAACTCTTGAATTAATAGGTCTCGAAAGAAGCACAGGTATTGAAAAAGACTTTGGAGAGGAGAAGATAGCCGAAAGTATAAATACGCTGTGCGTACAGAGAATCAAGCAAGCTGTGCCTTAGAACAAAAACTAAAAATACAACTATAAATCTAGCCCATAAATAAAAAATATTGTAAAATAGTGAAAATCTTATTTTATATATGCCCTTATTTTGTTTAAAAAGGTTCAATAAAGAATATCCTTAAAAATCTACGTTTTAATATTTACATTATTTTTTATACATCAGGTAAAAATAATTTTGTGGTTGCTAATTCGTGATTTGAATCACGGTGCCTTGCTTCATCTGCCCTAACTGCTCTGACCACATCAATAAGCCTTGCATTTTGTGGTAAATTCCAATACACTTTCGAGCTTTGGGGTGCATCTACATTTAAGATATTCCCCTTTAAGATCTCTTCTTCGAAACAATTATATGATCGTATTGCTTCTTCTTCTAAATACCCAACAAACCTATGTGCTGTTTTGGGAAATATTCCATAAAATATCATATAGAACCAAAAGAAAAAAGGCTGAACGCTTTTTATCAAAAACAAATCTACTAATCGAGGCTTTCCGATTTCTAAAAATGCTAGTAAATGTTGCCTTTCATTCTCAGCCTCATCTAAAAGCTTTCTTATAACAATGCCATTATCGGTGAACGTTCTTAAACTGTATAGGTGTCTTTGTAATCCACCTACCATTCCTGGAATCGCGGCTACTGTTTCTAGGGCGATGGCTCTATTGGCGTAGTTCTTTTTAAAATATATATCAGCAAAGTAGCGCAAGAATTTCACAAAATAATATGCTGTTTTATCCGAAATATTTTCAGGAATGAAATGCACCTTTTTTATTTGAAATGTATTTGATGAATTTAAAGTTAAACCAATATTTGAATTATTTAAATTAATTTTCTTTTGGAAATTCGAACTTTCTAGTTTTGCTTGGTTAACTGTAATTGACTGTCCTTTAAAGAAAGGAACAATCGCACATGATAATATTTTCTGTGTTATCTTACTAGGACTTATTATTGATTGCAGCATTTGTTTATGGGTACGAAGTTATATAATAATCCCTTTAGATATTAAACATCGATAAATTCAGATTCTACATAATAATTGTTACAATTTCAAATTTAATGTAATATTTGTTTTATTCATGAATTTTATAATACAAGATGATGTAGAATCTATATGGCATAATTAATTATTTTATTTTAATTTAAATTGTAATCCATTTGGCACTTTGAAAGATATGAAAAAATGCATTCTGACATACGTATTTGAAGTATGGGCCTGCACTGCTTTATAAAGCCCTAAAGTTCAGCACAAAAAAATTAACTCGTCAAAACAAATTTAACCCGCACATAACCAATATGAAAGGAATATTCGTCATGGGCGAGTTTATTACAGATAATTATAGTAATAATAAAGTAAAATGGCCGGATCCAGAAAATAAAATCATAATGAAAATTACTTAAAATAACCCTATCTAAGAAATTAAATCCTGTGAATCTGTATTATGTCAAAAAATTGCAGACTAAACTAATACAATAAAACTAGAATAAGTGCCAAGACAGATTAAAATCCACTCGATTTGAACGATACGAATGTTTTAAAGGCGATAATAAATATGGTATTAAGAATAGAATCACCACGAAGATGATTTAATCCGACATTTAATTAAATTCATATGAAATAAACCAATTAAAATGTAAATAAATAAGCAAAAAATAAAACACATCACAATAATGGAAATAATTTAAAGAATTTGATAATAAAGAAGCCAATCGAATTTAGCTAAGCGTACTATGATTTATAAACGCTAAATAAATTAGATTTTTATTTAAGAGCTAATTTTTCTTTTAACTTTTCATGTTTGCTCGTGCAACACTTTATATTTCTGTATATTACAGATTTAGCGCATAATATTTTTAAGCACAATATTCTTATGGTCTTCCACAATACATCGTCTGCGTTCAAGATAATATATCCAAGTGGATTTCTTAATGTTATTGTTTGCGCATATGGTTCCACGTTTTTTGAAATCCCCAATTCCTTAATATACGAAAAATAGTATTTTGTAATTCCATTATCATATTTTATGATATAAGGTACTATTTTTCCAGGTTTCTAGGGAGAAATATATTTTTTTAGTCATTTATTAATTTTATTTTTAGCTTTTAGTGTAGTTCAAGCTTAGGTTTAGCTCGCTTTATAGAAAAAATTTAGCTAAAATTTCTTTCCATCCCAGCAACTTTTAAACCATTTCTAATACATCTTTTTCTCTCAAGACTTTTAGTTCAAGCGTCTTCCTAAATCCTATTGTTTGTTCATGCTTCCTGCTTCAGCATTTATTCCTAACTTCTCAATATATATTGTTTTTATAAAAGAAATTTAAACTAAATCAGAGCAAATTAAAATATATTTAAAACACAGTTAGATGAATAATATCTATGGCACAAGCATTATACAAGTTTCCATATGATTTACAAATTTAAGCATTAAAAATCTATTCGTATGCATATTTAGTATTTTGAAACATTGTTATTATGGTCATTTTTTTTCGAATTTTCATATATCATTATACTTTTCGGGATCACATTTATGCCTTCCACATAAAAACTTGATTTAGACATGAAAAAATCAATATTTATACATATATGCGCAGACAAAAAGGTCAAATGAAATATATTACGATATTAATGTATATGTAATCTAATGATGAAAATTCAATTTGCAAAAGACAAAATTTTATCGACATAGGATCTGGAATATTAGCTATCATCGCCAGAAATATATTTCAATGTTAACCTAATTTAGAATTTTATAAAATAAATATCAAATTTATAATTTACATACTCTATAATAACAACTTAAAAATATATTGATAAACAGATATTCCTAAAATTTGCTAAAAAATGTTTTTTGAGATAAACTCAATCGAAAAAAGAACTGTGTGAGAATTCTATTTTACGACAAATATTTGAGCATAGTAATTTTAAGATCATAATTTTAAACCCTAAAAGATTACCTAAATACATAAAAACATGATATATGAAAAATACCCCCAATAGATTTTTGGTTAAATCTGAGCAGAATTAAACTATGGGAAAATAAAATATAAATAAGATGATTAGATTTTAGAAATCTTATTACATATTTTTCTTCATAGTTAATTTAAAGTTATTCTTAAAATTGTTGTTATAAAGAATAGCAGAACACATTGAAATAATCTAATATTTATATTAATTTATTAAAATACAGCTTTATTATTTGAGATTTTTCGTAAAAAATACAAATACACAGCATTAAATCTATAGATAAATAAATATTTTATACATATCAGATATTTATTTATTTTAAGGCTGCTTTTTTCGCTATAATTCTAATTTTGTTTTCAAGCACAACTTACTTGATATCTCGCCCACACAGCTTATTAATACTTTTGGCCATTTTCATACTATAAAGTTAGTTGATACCTCACCTCCGTTCAAGACTCATGAATTCAAGTTTTTTCTATCAAATTCAAGGTTTGTATATATGCCTCAATCTGGTTGATTACTTCGAGTTTTTTAAGATACATTTTATGATATCGTGTTATCATACCGTGCAAAGTTATAACATGTTTAATAATTTTTGTCTTGAACTTGTATATATATGACAGCTTCATACCAGCAGAATTACTTTTAATTTTTTTTTTGTTTTCAACTATGTTTATTTTTTCAATGCTAGTCACACCAATTTTATGTAAGCGATATGGTAATCATTTTTATCATATATAAAAATATCTGGTCTGTTTTTTGAAAATCTTATTCCGTTTCAATCTTGCATCTACTTTGATCTCCGCCTACAAATTTTTCATTATTTCTTCTGCTAAGTGTTTACTGTATTTACTTGTTTTTTTTCAAATCATATTTCTTTGCTAGCATAAGGTAAAGACACAGAGGGATTTATTTTGTATTCTTGCATATTCATGGATAAGTATTTTTTAGATGTCCTTGCTTTGAAATCTTCAGTTTTAAACGAGTCGTTACAGCGCAGCATCTTCACCATAAACATAATAAAACACTTTCATGCTAAATGAAACGAAATCTCACTTCTTCTTGAGGTCGTAAATATTCGTACTGCAGCCACTTGATGATCCTTATATCATAATCTCATTTTTATGCACATTAAAGAGTTTTTGATGAGGTTTTTATATATTAATTTACATAATAAACAATCTTTTTGCTTTAATTCAGGCCTTGAAAGATCTAGACTAACTATTACGTATCTTGTCTATAAGAATATATTTTTATGCGCAAGGTGCGCCGAGCTCTCTTTTTTAAGTTTTATCAAACCCGTGTATATAGGCGTTGTACTCTTTCTTGATCTAATGATGTACGTAACTGATTGCATTTTCTAAGTTTATAATTCTATGTTTTCAAAAACGTAAAAAGTTCTTTATTTTTTATATAATGTCGTTTTTTGTATTTTTTTGGCAGTATATATTCCATTATACATCTATATTCGCCTAATGTCGTTGTCTAGATTTTTTAAATTTCCTGCCTCTAGCTTATATAATCTTACCAAGTAAATAAAAAACTTTTTTTCTCTTCATTATTTGCCTTAATCTAGTTTTAACCGATGTGTTAAGTTTTGCACAAAGTTTTGGCCCGTTGAAACATTTAATTTCTTATCTTTAAGAATTTTTCGTATTTTTTCTGGATTTAGAGGTTTCGAAAATATATTTATATCCATCTTTTTCTTTTATTTACGCTGCAGGATTGTTGAAATTTTTGTTTTTAGTAGTAATTTTTGACATGTATATTTCTATCCTATTGCATTTTAAAAATTTGGTTGCTTCATTAGACATGGTTTTAGTTGATTTCGTCTTTTTCCACAATATTTAAGTCTTCAATCAATAGAAACTGATTGTTTGTGATGATTTTCTTGTCTAGGTTGATTGCTACAGAAAGATATTTTACGTTGCATCTACGGCTTAGTGGGTCCATCCATATAAAAACAGCTATGATAATAAGCTGTCACCTTAAATAATTGCCATTTCAATTTTTTCTTTATAAATATATCTGAGCAATAAGTGCGAGTGTTTAATAATTTAGACATAGATACAATCATCAGTTCTTTTATGTTAAGCTTTTATTAGTAGTATAAAATGTACACATAATCTAGCGAGTCAAATACCTTTTTTAAGAACCATGTTACGTTTAGTTTTCTGTTTTATTCGTTATTTATCAAAATTTCATCCTTGCCCGTTCTTTACCACCCTACACTCTTCTGACTGTTCGTAGTTGGTTGTCCGATAGTAAATGTAATATTAGACTTTGTTCTGCAATATCATTGTGAGTGTTTTTGTCGTTAATTTATAATGTTTTTACATGTATGTAATAGAACTGAATTCCGATTCATTTAATATTGTTTGTTTTGGTGTTTAGCATCTTATACCGGAATAACAATGCATCAAAAAACATTTTATTAGCCATTGCCTTGATAAAGGATATAAATAACATATATTTTTTTTTGTCTGATGTAATATTTAAAACACTAGCTAATCAGGAATGTGAGCTATTGAATTCTTGATGGTATATATTGTTATTTTCGACTAGCCAAGAATTTTCTTGCTTTAGTTCAATTGCTAGAAAGAATTTTAAAGGACAATATTTGCACATAATTTTATTTAAAGATATAATAGTCATGTTGAATCATCAGTTAATATGAAGTAATTTCACATGCTCAATAAAACATGCTAAACTTTTATCATTATGTTTTTATAATCAAAATTTCCAACTGATCAAATAAAGCAAGAAAATAAATTAGTAGATAAAGAATATTCATAAACAATTAATATATATGTTTTAATTTGAATTAAAAATATCATAAAAAGGAATCACAATTTAAGAATAAACTTTAAATTATACTTATAAATAAATAAATTATACTAGTAACGCAAATATTGATACATAAAATATAAAAAATTGATATTTATTTATAGGTTAATTTTATTTTTATCGATTTTATCTATTTAGATTTGGCTAGCTCATCGGTAACATTGCACAACTTTTGATGCATCTTTTAAAAACAAACCCTGATCTATCTACCAAAACTTCTCTTCTTCTTTTAAATGTGATGAGTATAAGTGTATTGCGAAGTGTGTTTACTTGTTTTTTTGTTTCTAAATTGTCCGGGATTTACAGCACCTCAACATTTTTTTTATGGTATTTTGTAAGCACTTGTTTCCTAGTCATTACATATGGTATTATTCATACCTTAAAGATGTAAAAAATACCAAGTTCCTCCACCAAGATATTCCACTTCATATATTTTTCACTCTAAACTTCAGTTAAGTTATCAAGGGTAGTTTTACCTATAGAATCAACGTAATGATATTTTCTTTTGTATTGTATAGAAAAATGTCTGATCTATTTTGTTTGATTAATATTTCTGTTTTTATTCTGATATCAGTCTTTATTTCTGCATATTTTTTTGTCGCAGATCTCTTGTACTGAATGATTTCAGATCTTTTTGGTTTTCTTGAAGTTGTATCGTCTTAATAGGAGGAAATATAGACATCTTACGATTTCATTGTTCCTTCGCTTGTAATCATGCTCTAAAATTATCTTGCATCGTTTTAAAGGTGATCAATTGTTATCATGGCTTCGTTACGATGTGGGCATCATACTCTCTCGCTGAAAAACACATTTCTGTCTTGAATAAAACAGAATTTTACTTCTTCACTTGGTTTATTGCCGTGGTCGATCTCAATCTTGATAATTCAACCATATCATTATTCTTGGCTTCTTAAAGAATTCGGTGTAATGGTTTTTCTTTTATTTTACACAATAGAATTTCTTGCTGCATTTTCTCGGGTGTCCCAAAAATAGGATCTTAATATGATATGTATTTTTAAGATATTTTTAATTGATTAGAGATGTGACTTGTTATCTTTTACTACTTTTAAAATTGCAGCCCTCCTCGGTGATCTGTTTTTACTGTTTACAAGCAGTTTTTTTTAGCTGGTAGATCATCTTAACAGCTTTTAATCATAAGTTACATAGCCCTTGTCATAGTTAATTTTTCTTTATACATAATATTCTTTTATTACTAGGCTGGAGGTGAATATAAAAGCTGTTTAAAATATCTCTTATCTTAATATAAAGTTTATTGTATTCTTCTGGTTCTAATTTATATACAACTTTATGGTAATCTTTGTGTGATCATGCATGTTTTTTCTTGGTTTGAATAAATCATCTGCATTAAGTTTGGTCTTACATAAATTTCTTATTCGATTTAGTATTTATTCTGCAATTGTGTCAATAGTTTCTTGCTTTAAACGATTTGATTTTCTCAATTACTCCATGATATTTATAGGCTGTTGGGTCTATAGTAAATGTTGCTACATTAGCGCATATTTCATGGTTAGTGGCAGACTTGTTTTTGTTTATTTCGAGGCCTACTGCATTAAAGAAGGTTAATGTTTCGTCCGTCATGAGTTTTTGTGTTTCTGGAGTTTCGATATATAATTTTGGGTCATCTATGAAGAGTAGGTGATTTTTTAATAGGTGTATTCATCTTCCATTACAATTACCCCTGGAAAGCGTTCATTGTATTTTGCTTAAGGGATCAATACATAAAACAGATAAAAAACGTGAAAGACTGTCTTAGTAGTATTCTTCTTATTTATTCTTTTATACATGATTTCTTCTCCATTTAACCTATAAAATATATACTTCATTTATATGTAATCTCTATATTAAAAGACCTTACCCATGCTGGTTGATTCAAATTTTCAATACATGCATGTAGGTAGTTATTTTTGATTGAGTCAAATGCTTAGCTTTACATGAACCCACAATGTATATGGATTTTTTTCATGCTCTTTATTTATCGAAATATTAATAAGAGCTTGTTATTTTGCTACTTGAACGCGCCTTATTGTTCCTAACTGATTTTTACAATTTATTCTCTTGTCTCCACTTCATACTCAATGATTTTTTATACCGTTTTTGTCGTTAACTTATATAAATTCGACATACATGCGATTGGTCTGAATTCATTTCCTATCTTGACTTCTTCTTTTGGTATAAGATATGTCGTACCAGAGTAAAACCATTCTTCCTGATTTTTATTTTGCAAACTTTTATCCGATAAAATCTTATATATGAATTTGTTAAGGCTCGTTAATTTTTTTAATGAAGAAATAAACATTCAATCTGGTCCAGCTGCTTTTCAGTTTGCAGTGATTATATTAAATTATAAAATTCAACTTTTGTTATGAAGCTTATTTTTTCCTGTTTTTGGATAAGTAAGAATGGGCATATGTAATCTTTATAATCATTTCCGTTAATATTGTTTACGTACCTTTTCCCCGCATTTTCATTTGAATTTTTTTGATATGTTTATCTAGCTACGATTGTATAATTTTTGTTTTGAGTCAATCCTCTGTAAAAAAAGGTCTTCTATTAAGCTCAAAGCACATATTTTCTCTGGTAAAGTCACATCTTTTTTTGTACTGCTCTATCTTTTTCTAAAAGATTCTGATCTTTTCTGTTTAAACATTTAACATTGTTTTGAGTTGAGATGATCATCTATGTCTAGGATCATGTTTCCTGATCGCATTATTTTTCTTAATTTTTTTACTTCCTCTTCTTTGACTTCACTGCGTTTTTTTTTCAATTCTAGTCCATCTCTTAATCTTTCTAAGAGTCTAATTTTTTCTAAAATATATTGGTTGTCTTTTTTCGGTTTTGTTGAGAGGCGATTGTAAGTCTGTTGTGTGGCTTGTAGCAATACTATAACATCCGACATATTCTTGGGTTTCTTTGAGAATGCAATTGACACTATTATCATATTAATGGTTTGGAGAATATTAGAGTCAACTTTGTTTATAATACGCACAATACAGATTTATGCAATAAAATCGAAATATCTATTGAATGCTAAATAAACTCACCATTACCATTTCATATAATTTTATGTAGTCTTAGGGAGTTCAATCATAAACGTAAGACTTTTAAATTTCTAACTAACATAATATCAATGTAATTAGTAAAAAAATGAAAGTATACACGAAAAATAGACAATTTAAATATAAATTAGAAATTAATTTAAATCATATCGTTTTGATAAAAAAAATTCGACCACAGATTTTTTAATGAATTCCATCTTTGTCGAAAATAAATAGATTCATAAAAGATTTCATGGAAAAAATTTTATTTTAATGATAGAAATGTAAATTATATATAGCTGATAAGACAAAAAAATTACTAATGTTGGTATTTAGAGCCAAAAAGCTATATTAAAACTATCAAGCTATTTTATAAGAGACGATATTGTCGGTGTTTATACATAGATACTTATAAATGATTAATTCATGATAGAATTACTTTGATCAATAAAAATTTTAAATTTACTTTAAAAACTAGCATCTTATCAAATTAGAATACTCAAAATAGTTGTTATATTTTTTTCCTTCAAAACTTCTTATAGATATGTTCAACCTAAAATCCTATTTTTGCTGTATGATATTGGTGATTTCTATAAAATTATGTCAGTGTGATACAATCGAATTACTAAATTTTGTCTCAAAAGTATTTATATAATTTTTTACAATTTTTCATATTATTGTCCATCATTTAAAAAATTATTTAGCCCCTACTTGTAATGATTTCCTTTGAGCTCTATATTTATACCGCTATCAAAAAAAAAAATTCTTGTCCGCTATATACCGACAAATGACGACAAAATACAATATTTTATGATCTTGAAATTCCCTTATATTTTTTTCTTTATAAAAGTTTATATTTTGTTCTTGAATGTTCTTTTTCTTAATAATTATAAAAAAATTACTTTGGAATCATTAGATATCGATATGTTAAGCTTACAAGTATTTTCAGCCGATTTAAATCCAAAAACCAAAATTAAACAGAACAATGATTTTTATGTGTCTTAAATAGTTTATGCTATTATGTTTTTAACATTCATAAGTAACCGATCCATGCATTTTTCGCTATTTAAAATAATTTAAAAATGCACAAATAATTTTTTAAAAACTTATAACACAGAATCTTACGCAGCTAAACCAATATTTAAAAAATTTGGAGCAAGAATATTATAAATTAATTTCTAAACTTTTTAAAAAAATATACAAAATAATGCAATAATATAATACTATAATTCCTTTTACCATATTTTGATTCTAATTTTTTATTTTCAAAATTTGTATCTATTCCGTATTTCTATGGGATAAGCTTCTAGTCATACTGAATGCACAAAATTATAATATATATAAATACATAATATAATCTTAGTCTCTATTTTTAAATAATTATTTCAAAATAGCATTAATGTAAGAAATCGTATAAAGTGACATAATTGGCGATTTAAGTCAAGGTGGAATCACCCCTGGCATCAAATTGGCTATCCGAAAATTAAAAAAGATATATTGTAACCGATAGATACCAAGCGCTTATTGTCAAAACAAGAAAATTGATTATTAACAGTGTTTTTTTTTCATTTTGATCCTTACATTGATAAAAAATCACAAAATATATTTCACTGAAGATTCCTTTTGATAAAACGAAAGACAATAAAATTTTGCTAACTATTTTATAAGATGACAGAATATTATCATTAAGGTTGTATGCACGGTTGGAGCATTTTTTATAAATGTACTAGCTTTTCAAAGAACTAAATAAATAGTTGAATGTATTCGTTTCATTTCAGCCTGGTTTTTACAATACAAATCAGTAGTTTATTTAAAATTTTTATATTTATAAAATCTTCTTTGATTTCTGTCAGGTTACTGTTAAATCGGCTAGCTATTTTAATGTTCATAAAAAATGTCTTACATTTGAAAATATGAAATAAGAAAATCATTAATTCTAGAAAGACTGCTTATGAAATACCTGAAAACATCTTTGTTTTGCAAAAATCACAAGACCACACCTGGAAATCGTTAAAATAATGCAATGCTTTATAAAAGACTGTAAAATACAAATTTTGCGCATCTTATGTTTCGAATATATACTAATAGCACCTCAATTGGGCTAGCGGGTCAAAAAAATCAGAAAAAAATAAAAAAAAATGCATTTAATTCCTTTCTGAATATTTAGTTCCGCCTTTAATTTTTAAGATAATATTTCTAAAAACTAAAGTTAATATTGATCATTAAAATATTACGAATAGAAATTTCTATAGCTATCATAATAATTTTTTGATGAAGAAAAGAAGATTAGTATATAACCACATATACCATTTTAAAAATTTTAGGTGCCTTAAAGAACATCTATTATGTTTTTGACCCATAAATTAGTATTAAAAGCTTTTAAATTTCATATCTTCTTGAATTTGTTTCTTCAATCTTTTTAAAAATAAATCTTAAAAAATTAATGCATATGTACATTTGAAAATCATAATTTGAGTTTTAGGATGTTTTTATAGCAAAAAGTTAGATTTAAAGCATCTTTGAGTTTATTTTTTAATGGAGTTAACACAGAAAAATGTTCTTAGTAATTTTATGCAAACACAAATTAAGCCATCAAACTGCTTAATAAAATCTAGTCTTAAATCATTTCTATAAAATTATATACGTAATTTGAATTTTTTTAAGTTTTTTACTTTGATGAAAATTTTATCGTATAATCTATCTATAAAATAAAAAAAATACTTATTTCAGATTATAATTTTTTCAAGGCTTTATAATTGTATTAAAAAATTTTCCAAAAGTTTTTATTAAATATTAAGCCAATATTTTATCACATTCATTTATTTTCATTTTTAAAACTTAAAAAAATCCTTTTAATATTATTTAGCCATTTGAAGTAATTGATTATGAAATATGATAATCTTTTTAAGATATAACTATTAAAAATATTAGGTTATAACATTGATTGTTTTTCTCAATCCAAAAAACCTCCAATTAGAAATTATATTTTTGACGATTATAAATAAGCTTCATTATGCATTAATATCAAAACTTAAAATTATATTTTAAAATCCAAACCCAAATGATATTACTGCCATTTATATCTATAATATGCATTTTTAGGAATTGAATCTATATAAATATTGTCGAAATTTTTTTTTACCACAGATGGATTTATTAAACGATGGATTAGCGTAATTAAAGATTATTAATTTTGTTTTATTATTATATATTAGTCTATATTTAAGTAATCCTAAATTTTATGTCTAATGTTGGAGAAGATAATAACATCCACAATATACTTTTTTAAAATATATTCTAAGTAATGTTCAAAACAATAAGATTATATAGTGCAAATTTTTTTTTATATAATCTCTAATGATATAGGTTGTATTTAAAAAAGATATATATCAGGATTCAATTTAAAATTATCACAAATTTCATGTAACATGATGATACAAACCGAAAAACATCATTTCATGCTATAGTAATTTAATAAATATTTTAAAAAATAATTATTATAATGCAATTTTTTTTAAAAAAACTTAAATCTTGACATTATTCTAGCTATATTTTAATTTTACATTGATGTTATATAAAAAATAATCGGAAATAATATCTTGTAAATAATATATATTCATTCACCATCAATATTTTTTTTTGTATTCCAATGAAATATCATAAAACTGGTATAAGAACTCTATTTATAAATTCTTGATATAGATCTTTCGCATTTAGATTGAATTGGAAGTTTATGCAGTAATTATTTTCAGATTAATGATAAAAATAGATATGTATTAAAACATAGATTGATAAAAGATTAATCTGATTTACTTATAAACAGAATTTAACAAATAATCTATTTCAAAAAATTCGAACAAATGACCAGCATGTGAACAATTCTAATTATTTTTTAAAATTGAAAATTTATTTTTTAATTAGGAACGTGGCCACATTTTTTCATTCAAAAATACTTCTCCCATTTTAATTATCCTAGCGAGAATTTCAAGTCTCTTATTATTATAGTTTTCAAATTTGAAGGAAAAGTTTCAAGGAGCGATACCCTATTATTTTACTATAGCAGGATTAATTTTTTTATAATTATGCGAACTTCAGTAAATTTTCGTCATACAGTCATGTGAGTTAGGATTCTTTTATCGGGCATTTAATGAAAAAGAGATTTAGATAGCAAATAATCTGATTTCGTCATTTAAGACGGAGAATTCAATATTCTAAGAAAATATACACAAATAAATAAAGAAATCATTTAAATATAATAGATTGGATATTCTTAATCTATTAAGCATATATATGTACCAATTATTCAATGCCGATCAAAACAAAAGTCCATGTATCAAATGAAATCAAACTATAAAATAATTGATATTTGATGCTCGATTACCATAGAATTCGATTTTTTTATATATAAAAATTTACAAAGCAAATCACAAATCACCTTGAATATCTATAAAAAACAAGAAAATACCAACTAGACTGAAATTGAATAGTCCAATATTTTTTTCAAGTTAAATTGCATCATGAAATCTTTTTTCAGTTTTCTAACAATCAAACGTATATAAATTACATGATATATCAATATTCAAGCAAATAAAATAGGAGTTAGAGTCAATGATAACATTTTTTTAATTATGTGTGTATTTTCCTCTTTTCATAAATTCCATCTACAGAAATGATTACGACGTATATATAATGTTTCAAAACTGTTTAATCCACCTTTTGACGTCTTTATCCGATCTTTCTTCTCCAGCTGCCTTTCTTCTGTCTAATAATATGAGTTCAATTGTATTGAGAAGTGTGAGACCTTGCGTGTATTCTTCTACTTCATCTGAATTTTTGATTGTTCAACGTATTTTTTTCAAAATTCTGTAATCAATCAATTCATATCGTACTGATATTTAACATTTTTTATTAAACTAAGTTGATCAGTGAGTATATGTATAGAATCTAATTAAAATAATAGAATTAAAATAGCGGCTCAAAATTAAAATTTAGTTAATTATATTATAGATACATGGATGAATATTTAAACCAAATAGCCATCTAAATAAAAGACAAACAGAACATGCAATAATATATAGTATAAAAATTATTAATAGATAAAAATTAAAAAGGTATTCAGCAGAATTTTAATTAACTTCTCACTTTTAAAAGAATTTTTTATAATTTGTGTTAAATTTTTTTATGAACAAAATAGTGTGGTAATAACAAGCTTGTATTACAATAATTTATTAATTATATCTATAAAAAACCATCTGCGCACATTATAATTTCTATTTTGCAATGGAATTGGAGGTATACTACATTCCCTAAATGTTTTTGCTTATAATCAACTATTAGTTCTATATTATAGGGAAAATGATAACTTTCTTTTAATCATAGACTAAGCTGCTATCACACACGAATTAAAATTTAAATAAAATACATGTTTAATTTTCTATCTTTTAATCTCCATCACCAGTACGTTTTGGATTTCATAATCTGTTTTTTATATTATCTATTACCCTTTAAATTTAGATTTGTTAGATTGTTAAATAAAATACTCTTACGGCAACAGTTGATGTGACCGAAGAAAGAACCAGATCGGACACATATAAAAACATTGGGATAGGTACAAAGGCATGAATGAAATTGTCTCGTCAGTGAAAGATGATGCAAAGAAGTTTCGGAAGAAAGAAGCAGTCCAAAAGTAGAAATACAAGAAGCGCATGGGGCAAGAAAAAAATTGTATCGAGAACAAAATCCAAATATAGAACTATGAACAAAATCCTATATTTAATACATAAATTAATGTAACTCTTCAAGATTTAAAAAATCAGGTTTTAATTGATTAAAAGAGGAAACAAGCGTTATTATATATATTATGTATAGTTTGTAATTCATGTGATTTAAAACTTTTTTTGAATATCTGTCCATTCTTTTTTTATGTCTATGATAATCAAATAATGCACAATTTGAATAAAATATTTTGCTTTATAATAATTATTTAGGAGTTATGTATTATATTTATATTAATTTTTACATGATATAATTCAATTTATCTATCTATTTTAGTTAATTTTTTTAAGATGAATAAAAGTAATTTTACTGGTTAATGTTCAATCTAATCGCTTTATGATGCCATATAATTGTTATAGAAATTATTTATTAAATTTAAAAATGTTACGAGACTCTTTATGCCATTATTTTAGATATTTTCACTTTCATTCTGATCTACTTCTCTCATCATATAGCATATAGTAATAAGGCGTAGATAAGATATAAAAAAATTTTTCTATCTATACAAAATTATTTTTTTAATGACTTAATTTATCAAATTATTGCACAAATAAAAATTCTTAGTTATAGTGGTTCATGAAATAGAGTGCAACCATCGAAACCCTTTTTCTTGTTTTTCATGATAAAATTATAACTTCGCTCTTTTTTATCCCTATTTTGTAAATCTAATATATGATATAAAATTGCTATCATGTAGATATAAAAATACATTTGATTTTTAAAACATGATTAACTCAAATTTTATAACGCTAAACTAAAGAAAAAATTATAATTTTAAGAAACATAAAGAGCATAAATGTATTTTATCGACTATGTAATTCAAATTTTTATCAAATGTCTCAATATAATTAAATTTATATGACTAGTTTTGTTTAAGTGCGCATTCTAGTTGGTGCTAAACACCCTATGAAATTTAACAAATTAGTAGGTAACATTTTACGCCATTAAGAAATATAAAACAACCAGAAACTTTTTATTTTTTTTATCGAAACTGATTGGTATGTTTTTATTTAATATTCTCTTCTAGGTTTTTTATGCAATATTTTTTTATCTGTTATGGTCAGTATTCAAGGATAATACCATTATTACACAAGGCTAATTTTATGTATTATTGAAGTTAATAAATATTATATTTTAATTTTTTTTAGTATGGTTATAAATTGTTTGAAGATGCCAGGTATTATTGCTCAAATACACTAATCTAAAATACCAGTAACATAACATATCCAATAATATGTAGTAAAAATAACTTGAAATGTTTTTTTTTGATCAGTTTATGACATAACTAATATATCGTAAGATCATTGCCTTTACAAAATAGGGAATTGAAAACACTAAATAAGTATACACTTTACGTAAAATCTATTAAATAAATATATGATATGCTTTATTACGATCATATCCTTTTAAAAGAAGCAATATTATTATCTAAAGACAAAATACTTTTTATCTTATGCCAAAATTTTTCCTACCTAAAATTTAATTTCATATGATAATAATTCAAATATTTTTATTTTATCAACTATTCTATGAATCATGTTAAATAACAACAAAATAAAAAATAAAATACACAATTAGCTTAGAACGTTTAAGATTTGTTACAGATAAAGTTTATATGTATCTATATACACAGTATGATTCTTATAAAAAAAAATAAGTAAATCAAACAATATAAAATCTAAAAAATGCAGTAACTCTATAGCAAAAATATGCACAATAAAGCGTTTATGTTTTTACCGCAACGAATCCCCAATTTCGAGTGATTCTTAGATGATAAATACTCACATGATTCAGTCTGTCGAAACTAGAAATTAAAACCAAAAAATACAGATAAGTTAAGAATATATCATAATGTTGCTGCCTAAGATCTTTTTAACTGGCTAAAAAAGATTATTCTTACACCATTTATAATAAATGTGGCTGCTTATAGAGTGGCGATAGCAATTCATACTAGCGGCGAAAAGTAGATAGAATTTTTGTTCCCCATATAAATAAAAACCCCGATGTAAAATTCTAAACCAGGGAAATAAAACTGTTCACATAAATGTGAAATATCACACAGAGGGTGAATGGGATAGAGAAAAGTTACATATAGTCATGTTCAAATTTCTATAAAATATAAATATACGAAAAAAGATATGATAAATTTTCTAAATAATACATTTAGTTGTTTTTGATTTTTTTTTAAAAATTAAGGTAACAAAAACAATAATATACATCGAAAACTCCGCACATAACTTAATTGTCGTTATAAATATAATAGAAATTATATAGAAAACTATTAAAGAGGAATTCTTTCTGTATAAAATAAGATTTTTTTTTATAAAAAATATTTAAATCACATGCTTTTTTTGGCGCGAAAATAAATTTTATGTATTATTTGGTAGTTATAAAGTCAAAAATTGAGATAATATATGGTTGATAAAAAAAATATGTATATAATCGAACAACCATTCTTTAAACAGAAATTTATGATCTTTTAGGTTTAAGGGATTTACATAAATTTATTTTATATCTGTAATAATACCTTATTTTGACTCTAGTTCTCGTTAATTATAATTTTATATTTATTTTCCTTTAATTTTTACAGTAACCCAAGAATTTCTGTACAATCCAAAAAAAATATAGTTTATTGATACATCTTTACACTTTTTATGCATATGACATATATTTTATCAAAAAAAAATTTCTTAATATATGATATATAAAAGTAGTATTTGTTGTATGCGTTCTATTCATTTAACTAAATAACCCTAATTAATTTATAAGATATGTATTTTATCATATTTTTTTTTGTTTTAAATTTAGCGATAAACAATACATGCAAGTTTTTAGAAATTATGATATGTTTGATTTTTAGCTTGAATTTTAAATATCCATGAGCTTTTTTGTTATTATCAGACTTTCTTTAATTTATTTAATGAGATAATAAACTATTTTATCTTTTTTCTATTTTCAATTTTCAATTTTTTTATTTTATCTCTAATGAAACATACTAAAACCATAAATAATATTTCTTGTCTAAAATATAATATATACAGTATAATGATACCTTGGGATTGAGAAAAACCCTTGAATTAATAGGTCTCGAAAGTAGGAGGGGTATTGAAGAAGACTTTGGAGAGGAGAAGATAGCCGAAAGTATAAATACGCTGTGTGTATAGAGAAATAAGCAAGATGTGCCTGAGAACAAAAACTAAAATTACGACTTTAATTATGGCACATAAATAAAAAATTAATTATTGAAATTGATTTCTATTCCTTTAATTATATTTTTATATATTATGTATCCCCAAAAAAATGCTTAATGCTATAACAAACCACCATAGTCGAATAATTATAGGAATCTGATTATTATTGAATCATCATAAAATTTGGCTCATTATCCTTTTCTATCAAAAATTACCGGCAAAAATTTGCAGCCTTTTGATTTTAAAACAGAAGGAATTAATGGTATAGTAACATTTGAATAGATATATATTCAAACATGCAATAAAGTGATGCAGTTGATTTAGAAACTCTTATAATATAAACTTGTGATTAACCGCAAAGAACGTGGATTCATATAAATTTACGTTAAACAGGAAATAGCTGCAAGAATGCAGTCTAACAAAACTAGAAAGCATACCCTGAAAAAGACTAATAGCCGAACATAAATTGAAGATTGCTGTTTAAGACGTCGTTAAACTAGCGTTTGTATTTAAAGACAACTACTGCTTTCAGCAAGGATATCGGGTAAGTGTAGAGTGTGGGTATCATAATTAACCAGCGACGGAAAGTAGATAGAATACTATTCCCTTACAAAAGCAAATCGCTTAATAAATAAGAACTGATATACGGAGAATTAAATGGTAATAGGAATGTGAAACACTACATGTGGAGTGGCATCAGATAATCAAAAATTCCTAATAGTCGAAATTGAATTTCCCAAGAAGAAGATACATACGAGTAAATGATAAATGCAGTGGATTTGTCAATAATTTTATAATATAACACAAAATATGGGATTTAAGAATACTACTAAGCATTGTATACGCACAAACAATAAGATATAGGAAGACATTTGAAATAATAAATATTTAGATAAGAAGATGAAATGAAGTAGAAGGCTAAGATGACATAATAGAAAAAAGTATCAGTCAAGTCTATTCAATGAGCATTCTAAATTATTCTCCGAACACCATTAAAAAGCTAAAAATCAAATTAACCTATAAATAAAACTTTATTTTATATCATACATATCTGAAATAGTTTGGAATCTTTCTTCGATTCACAAATTAAATTTATATAGCGACAAATCAAAATATTTCATTCGGATGCCTTTGATTATTATCTCCTATATACATATTAATTTGTGTCTTTTAATATCCACATTTTTTCATTACTTTATTTCATCGGCATATAAACAACTTAAATTCTAGAACGCATAAGTTTTTTTAATTGTGTCTATATGTTAATTCTTACCACAATTTGTAGATCAATAAAAAATAAAATTCGTTTTTATCAGGATTTATAATCTTATTCACATCAAATAAAATCTGATAATTGTGGGTTTAACAATATTGAGGACAGCATAAGTTTGTATTTTTTGTCTTTATCAATAATCTATTTACATGGTTTTATTATACTACTTAAAACATTTATATTTCATTTAAGAATTTACTATTTATCACAACATTCATAAATTACAAAATAAACCAGAACAGCAGATTAAATTGTTTCTTTCAGTTTTACCTTATTTCCATCAATTTTATGTAAAGCAAACGAATATATCCTTTAACAAGGATATTTATGACCGGTTACCGCTAGATATCGCATATAAGTTTCATTAAAACATTTATATATATCGGAAAACCCAATTCCTAAAACTAAAGCGACACAGTTCAAGGAAACATTTTCTCGATGCAAAAAATAGTCCAATACCTCAATTTTTAATATTGATGCAAATAATAAATCTTCATTTTTCACATATTATCGGTATTTATAGTTTTATATTATAATTTATGTTTTACGTGAATTAAATTATGTCATGCGTAATGTTATATTATTGTAAAATAGTTTTAGAAGCTTAAATAAGCAAAATAACACTAAATTAAAACTATATAAAATGTTTAAAATAAAAAAATACAGCATATAAAGCATTCAATTTTTACTGCCATTATAGATATAACCATAAGTTTTCTATAGCTGTGTATATAAATAACAACCAAAAACTGTCTAACACTTTACCTAAAGAACTTTAATCCATAAAAATAAATTTAGAAATAAAAAAGAAACTATACTCTTAAGTATTTAACTAAAAAACATTTTGATTTATGTGCGTTATGATGTATTTTAGGTCTATTGTTTAAGATCAAAATTAGTGTATTTAGAAATTATTATGACATATAGATCGTATAATTAATGTAATACGATAAATAATTCATTTTACGTAAGAACGCACAAAGAAGATTCTGGTTCAAGTCAATTACTTATATTTTAGTCTAGTTTATTAAAAAATATATAAATCACTTAAGTTTCCACCTTCTATTATATGTTTAAATATGCTTAGAGAAAAATTAAATTGAACTTCAGATAGTATGCAATATATTTAGTATTTTTACCACTCTTTTATAAATTAAAATCAGTCATTGCTCGTGCACTAAAGAATTTTAAAATACTGAAAGATTATGTCAATTGTGAATTCTTAGTTTATATGATATGGTATGAATCTATTTTTGAATGATTATATAGTTTTTTGTATATTCGTTTACAAAAAAAAATGAGCCATGATTTTTCCTACTCATTCAGACAATTCAAATATGTTTTTTTCTATATTTGGTCATATGCATGCTCTATTTTGCAATACATTTAACTTTTTATAAAATTTTATCTTATAAAATATTTACCAAAATTATTTCTGAAAAAAAACTGAAAAACACATAATTTCCTACATAATATGCGTTTTTTATAATAAGCATGACTAAATATATTGTAAATATGCATGTACAAATTCAAATCATCAATAGAAACATTAAACAGCTAAAAAATAGCAGGTCTACAACTAATAAAAAAGATTAGCTATACATAAAATTAATTTAAAATTATTTAATTTAACCCGTTCTGTAATTCTAGTTATTACGAGGATTTAATTGTAGAAAATCTTCATTCTGAATTTACCATAGAATATATTTGAATTTCTAAGCAAAAATGAATATAAGTAAAAATGAAACTGCAGATTACAAGGATTATTTTTTTTCTTTTCTTCGAATATGGACACACAAAGCTTTTTTACTTGCGCCAAAATCAAATTTACAATAGAATATTTATAGAAACACTTTTTAGAGAATGTAATCTATTTATTTTTTTGATTAAGAAAATCATATATTTAGAATATACATATATTTATCCGAATAAATTTTATCTTGAAACGGATTCTGGACTAAATTATATAATATGCATGAATGATAATCATGATATTTATCAATTTGAATCTATCAGGTTTGGAATATTATGAATTTGAATAAAAAAATTTAAGAATAATGCCATTTTTTTCAAAAGTAAAAATATTTTTAACTATTGTAGGAAATTCGTGTAATATAATTATTTTATTTATCACAAAGGAATATTTACGGTAAAACCAAACTAAAATCCCTTAACCCGTGTATAAAATATTATGAGTATATCATCTAAGTCAACTTATTGATCATATCGAGATAATTTTTATTTTTCTTTATGTTGGGCTCATTTTCATCATAGAAATATTAATCGGTATAATTTTTTGTTTTTATTGTTTAACTGAATTACAAAACCATTATGTGCGATCAAAGTGACAACATAAGAGTTTTTTTTATGAACACACAAGTAGACTGTTCTTAGAGTTACTAAACTCAATGAAAATATACCCAAGGTAAAAAAATAATCAGATATACTAGATCAAATTATATCTAAATAAGTCTAATGAAATTAAAAATTTTATTTGGCATCTGAATTTTATCGAAAAATTGCACATATCATCAATTTTTTTATTTCAAATTTTAAATATGCTGTCTAATTACAACCACACAATAAATAATGTCATTACAATACTAATAAAGTTTTTATGTTTTTGGTTTGCGTAAAAAAAACACAGTTTCAAATTTAGTCCCTCAAAAAAGCCAATATGATTATACTAAGTTTGTTCAAAGTTTTTTTGGTCGCTGGAATAATTAAATTTTTAAAAAAAATACATTAAGTTTCTCGAAATAATAGTTTTTTAGATTTTCAAAAAAACAAATAATAAAACTAATGTTTTGTAGCATTTTAAATTACTTTTACCTTATATAATAAGTAAAAAATCAATCAAAGGTATTACGCCCAATAAAAAAAGTATTTAACTTATTTTTTTTTACATTTTTTTGTTTCATTATGTATTTTTGAAAATAGAGAATTTTAGATTTGCGTCAAGTTATGATTCAAAGAAGATTTTTTTAAATAAATTATATAGTTTGGTTTTAAATTAAACACTATTAGAATTTTATCTATCATATTTATTTAAAAATATATTTAATAATTAAATTTATAATAAATCTTATTTTTATAATTCTATCATCAATCTATTGTTTAGGTGTAAATTGTACCAAAGTAAGAACACACCACGATTAGGATAATATAAATATGTAATGTATAACACAAGTAATAGATAATAATGTGTATTATATAATATTGCTATCCATACATTTACATTAGAAATAAATAATAAAGGTAACTTAGGTATTTTATTATAAAATTAAAAATCACACTAATTTATTTAATTTTGTATAACAATTATAATCTTAGCAAATTATGTTATTTTTTTAATTCAATCTTACAATTGCTAGAAAATGAAGCCAGATTTTTCTTTGTTAATTGCATAAATGTTAATCTGCTAAACTACAATATTTTTTTTTACAAGAATATATGATAATAAAGTTTTTAGCACATAATTCGACGAATAACGGCTGTTTAAATATTTTTCCAATATTAGCGCATTTTAATATTTGTAAATAAAATTTTAGTATGAAAACGATATTTTAGATCTCTATCCTACAATTAATTTTTATACTACCTTCAATGCAGTCTCAAGATACTATAATCACACGAATCTAGATTCTAGGATTACACTCCATAAACTATACAAAGACACCAATTTTTTACAATAAACTACTTCTATCCGCACATAAAATCATATGAAGGTTCGCACGATAGATAAATTAAATTTTAAAGAATGCCAGAGATCATTTTAAATCATTTTAAACAAAGAAGATTATTTAAAAAATATTTTACACAGTATTTTCCTAATTTATGATGTACAAACTTTCCAGAAAATGGAGAAATCAAGCATATTGAAAAATAAAAAAAATTCTTGCTACAGAGTGTTAAATTTGAAACTTTATAAAATAAATTATGTACCTGCTGAAATAAACCCTTTTTGCAATCACAAAATGAAGATGTTGTATTTATATGTAAATATAATCTAAGTGAGATATAAGATTGTAAATTTGATGAATTTATTATATTTCAATCACAATTGGAATGGCTTAGAAATTCAATCACACATTAATAATAAAACTTAATATATTTTTTCTTTGTATAAATATTCTTATTATATTCAATACTTGTATTTTTCACTTCTAATATTTGATCTTTATAATCTATCAATATAAAAAGTCGTTTTTGAATATTAAATATATCATTGATATATATAAGTATCGTCTCTTATAGAATATTTAGATAAGTTAAAATTATATGAAATACTTTAATAAAATATTTTATACATTTAGACATATTTTTAAAATTTAAAATTTTTTTTTCTATGCATAAGTTTTACACCATAGTAACATTTTTAATACTTTGTGTGCATACTAGCTAAATAAATAGCAAGAAATCTATCTCATATTATATTTTAAAGAAAAAATTTTTGCAAAAAATAATCTTTATAGGATTAAAACCTTTTCAACTTAAAAATTGCATTTTTTTCGTAGCTAGGCTCTTTCCTTTTGGTTATAATATCATTTAGAACAAAAGATACAAAAAAAGACTAGAAATTGCTTACTTCTTATCATTTACGTTTATTTCTCTGTGGTTCGTGTTGGTATTGCAATTTTAGAGATTCTATATGCATTATAACATTTTGTACTGATTTATTTTATTTGCATCTAAAGTACCCATCTACATTAAAAATTAGGCATCTAATACATGATTTATGTTTTAAGTGTTTTTTTTTTATTTAAATTACAATTTTTATACTGTTTTTAGCAGTTCGTAACTTTTATTGTCTGTTTAGATGATGGTCAAGGTAAGATTCGTATTTTTATCATGATAGGCAAATCCAGTTTTTATAAAACTTATATCTTTTTTAACTGCATTTAAAAAAGACATATAAATATTCATTACAAAAATTTTATTTTTCATGTGTTTATTCTATTTTTATGTATTTCATACTTATCATTGAAGCAACAAAAAAGATCAAAAACCTTTACCTTATACTATTATAGAATAACATTTTTCAGATGTGTGAGTTTAAAAAGTCAGTATTTTATACGCATTGTATTTTATATATTAAACTTAAGCAAAATAATTTTCTACCTTCTATCAATATATGATCCGAAATTTTTGTATACGATAAATGTTTCTTCATGAGAATAAATTGTGCGTTTTGTTTTTAAACCAATATTTATAGTCATTTCTATGTGTAATAGCGCATTAGTATCTAGTATAACTGATATAATAACATTGTCGAAATCGAACTGAATGCAGCAGATTGGGTCACTATGTTATCTTTAGAATAATTTTAAAAAAATAATCAAATATAAAATGGTGCAATTAAGATAGTTATATTCTGGGTAATTAAAATATTTATAAAAATAGATGATTTTGATGTACTATTACAATAAAAGTAATATCTAAGGTACACAGAATACAAGGTTAAAAACCCTAGAATTTGAAAAAGAATTACATTATATTTTTCTAAATATATTTTTCATAATTAAAAATTTGAGAGCAGTCTTTTAACATCATAGTTGATTTATATAGAAAAATGTACAGATTGTGCTTGTAAAAACCATTCCGGTTAGAATTTTAATAGACTAGAAATATAATAAGAATCTATAAAATTTATTTTTATATTGTTTTTAGACAAAATTGTATTTTTATGCTTTCTCTGTAATTTAGCATGAATTATTTTATTTGCAACTTAGATATAATAATATATGAATGCTTACATCATAAATTAAAACATAATTTTTTCATAGATATGTGAAATACAATTTTTTTTTGGTGAATTTATATATGCAATAAATTTGTCGAATATAAAATGTATATAAACATTTTAGCTGTTGAATATATCACATGTCAAAATTTTAGCGATATTCCAATCAAAATACATCTAGTACGTTCTTATTTAGATATAAATCTGACGCAAAAAGGGTACAAGTTTATATTATACACAGATATATTGCTTGCTATATATAAAACCTAAAAGGTACAAATAAACAAATTTAACTAGTATATGGGCTAAGGTAGAATACTATCTCCATATGTGTTTCTAATCAATTTATCACGTAAAATGTCTATAGAAAATCATTTGTATTCAATTGGCTTTTAGGCCGACAATACAGATTAAATATATCATTTCGAAGTTTCACAATGCAAAATAAATTTATTCACTCAGAAACATTTTGGAAAAACAGAAAATAAACCTTTAGATGTGAAAGCTTCCCCTTATACCTTTAGAATGATGTTGGCGTCACTATAAAAATTGTCCGATTCTTTTCGAATTTATAAAGCGTTGCTGATAAAAGGGGTTTAAAAAATTTCAATAGGTAAACATTATTAACAAAAATGACATAACCTTTGTGACGGGCATGATATCTAAGAAAATTAAGCTTCTTTAATTCTAATTGTTAGTAAAAGAATTTTTTTTAAGTGCGAGAAAGAGTTTTACGGGATTTTATAAATATTAGTGTTAATAGAACACTGTATCTTTGAAAAATAGGCTTTTTGCGTTTTAAAAAGCTTAACGACTCTATTTATAGTTGAAGGTTAAGAAACACCTATTTTTATGCATTCTTATAAGATATTTGTTTCCACAAATATAATTTTATTAGTTTCTAAGATTATCATAAGGCTTTAACGTATAAATTGTTTAATAATTTCAGATTTTTTTCACACAAATTAAATCTTTTCACGATGCTTACCTTGTAAACAAAAAAATTTTTTATTGTGAAACGAGAGCATATAAATCTTTTCAAAAAAATTTTAATGTTTTTAAAAGGAGAGAGGATAAAATCCTCTACATAGCGTGGTAATTGGACCGGGATTTTTTTCCATTTGCAAATATTTTTACGAACGAAGTTCGACTATATAACCATACAAAAAACGATCTGTTAAAAATTTAATACTATATTATTAATATTACACCGTTGAATATTTGGTAAAAAAATAAATGAAAATGGATATGAATCTATAGTAATCTAAGTTTTTTTTAGATTGAGCAACGTGATTCAAAAATCTAAATATAATAAACAACTTAAAGGTATTACTCGCAAATTAACAGAAAAAATCTAAATACAAACCTCAAATTACGTTTCTCAAAAACCTAATAAATTAGAATATGTTTTTTAATCTAGAAATGTGCAAACTTTTGTGTTTATAAAAAAGGAGAAAAACATATGAATCTGATTATTATTAAGAATTGCAATTATACTAGAAGCGAAAATACATATATAAATCAACTCAAATTATATTACATTTAAATCATGTTTTTTATATATTAAAACTAAACAATTGCTTAAAAAAATAAACAAAGCATTCTGATGGAAATAGAAACACAATTTATTTCGTGTTTCATAAATATATAAAAAGCGATGAATATGTTAATTTATTGAAAACTTTTTTTTTTATTGTCGAAAAATAGTTGATATATATAGGCTTATAAATAAAGCTACAAAATATTAATGAGGCACTAAAACGCATTTTTTCTTCGATATTAAATAAATAAAAATATTTCTGGTCCACAAATTTTTCATTTGTAATCTTTCTTGTGAAATATTATATTTAATTATTAATATTTGGCACAGATATTTTTGATTTGCTCTTATAATGATTCGATTGTTATATATGCCAGAAAAAAAAATTCAAAATTAGTTTTTTTCTTTGAAGGATTATCCATTATGCTTACCAGGTCCTATAAAAACTCGGTACTTACAATATAATATTTATATATTGATTATCGTAAAGTGTTCTCTAAAGTAACGGATAATTTTTAAATAAAAAAAGCAATAAGATGAAATATACAAGCATCAAATTTCATAGTGTACAATAACAGATGCGATTCATAAAATTGATCACCTAAACACTTACAGATAATTATTCACTTTATATTTGTTTTAGTTGATGTGAAAGGTCGAAACTACATAAAAATTCTGGATTATATACATAGAAAATAAAACAATAGTAAATCTTTTTTAATGATAAATGCATATCATGCCATATTTCAGTTGTCTGTGAAATATCATGCAAAATTTTTTTATATCTGATTATAAATGAATCAAGAGTTCTAAGCTAATTTAATATTTCATTCCTTTTGTGCTCTGCAAAATGCAAATTAAAATATATGTAATTAAGTCATTAATTTAAATTTATGATAAAAATGTTACAAATTTCATGATTTTATATTTAAGAAAAAAAAAGTTCTAACATTCAAAATGAATCAATTGATAATTTAAAAATTATATCAAAAAGTAGATTATATTTATTGGTTTTTTTGCCTTTTAGTTTTAAAAAGGCGTTTAATGTAATCTAAATATTAAATTTATACTGAATGAGTTCATCAATTCAATCAGACACATTATATTTGTGTTCTTTTCAATCTATATGTAAAGTCAAGATATTTTATTTTAATTTTTTACACAATCCTATTGTTTGTAGTTTAGCATTAGCCTTGGCTGGTATTTTTTGCATTGATGCTTTATATTTGTATTGATTTTACTTTAAACATATCACCATATAATGTGTTTGATTGTCTATGTTCCTTTACTTCCGTTTATCTTAATAATTCATGCTATAATCAATTTTCTTACAATTTAGAGCATTAAATCCGTTTTAGAATGTATAAATCAATATTTATTATTTACTATGCGCAACCTGCACACGTAAATATGTTAAACTCCATAATTATTGTTTACCCTTATAGTAACCAATATTTTTTCTATACACACATTTTCATATTTTTCCAATTCATATGTCTAGTGTAAATTATTATAAAAGAAAGTTCTGCGATTTAACAATAAATTATAATTACCTATCCTATCTCAATTTTAGATATTATATGGATATCTCAAAGCAGTAGTATTCAATAAAAACTATTATTTAGGTGAACAATGTTGATATATTTTTCGTATCTTAAAAAACTTACACACAAGCATGATAAAGTGTTGAAATATATTAATTTATATTTAAATTGAATATATATTGGGTCTAATACATTATAATACCCATGATTATAGTGATGATCTCTATTTACATTCCTATTTGACCCATTGATTGCTCATAGTAACATATAAGAAATATCAAAAGCTGGTGATTGGTTTCTAATCTTATATTAAGAAGTTTATGGCCTTTTTAGTGACAAAGTAAACAAACACTAATCAATAATTTTGGGTTAAATCTAGTATTGCAAATGCCAGAAATGTTCTGTTAGCTCATCCTTGGATTTTATCTTTTCTTATGACCTATAGCCACAGATATTTTATTTATTTAATTTAAGATGACCAATACTTTTAATTTTCAGCCACGATATTTTAAGCTAAATACCACTCGATAGTCACATAATTTTTTTAATACACATTTCAAGATTCATTTGTGATGTTTTTTATAATTGATATGATCAGATGTGCCTTCAAGCAATCTTTTGCAATATAAAATTTTATCCTATTGATAAAAATGGTCAAATCTTATTTGATGTCGGCTTTTGTTTTATAAAATGTAAATTAAATAAATACATTTTATCGATATATTAAATTTTATTTATCTAAATAATGTTTTAAAAAACAACAATACATATTCGCTTCAGATATTTCTTAAATTAAATATTGAAGCCTCATAAAAATCACAAATAAATTAAGCGCAAAACATGATTCTAATTTTATTCAACCATAATAAAAACCAAATACAATGAATTCAACATTGTGATTAATTTTTGCCATGTATATAATCCAAACCTTACTATAATAAGATATACCGATAATATAGAACTTGAAAACATATCGCATATTTGTTTTATAATAAAAATTTGGTCATATTATCTTTTTTCTAGTCAGAAAACAAAAAAATATTTGAGAGTGTATGCATCTATATTGTGTTTAAGATTTTAATACTGATAGGGAAAAACATGATGATTTATGAAGTTCTTTAGTTATATATGTATTTTTTTTTAGTTAAGATTATATTTTAATTCTAAAAAAATTTGATTAGTTTACATTAAGTTGGAGTTTAATTTTTTAAAAATAATAATAAAAAAACAAAAATATTTGAACTGGATAAAATAATATCCATAAAACTCGACCAAGTTTATATTTGGTTTTTCAAAATCATACATATGTTAGGTACGGATATACAACATGTTTTAAACAAAAAATATGCATTTATAGTTTTTCTAGATTGTAATATTTATATTGTAATCTTTTTATCAATTTTATTTTGAAGAAAAATAATTTATATTTTAAAAATTTATTCAACAAAATATATTCTTACTACAGCCACGACAGATTTTTTTCTTACATAAAAAAAATTTTGTATCGGATTCATATCATTCGTTTTCAAGAATAAATTCAATGACCAGAAATCATTTTTTTTTACATTCCGAATTGCTAGCGAATCTTTGTTTTACACGTCTGTATTATGTGTAATCCATGAAAATCATATATTTTCACAATAAGAGATGACATTTTTTATTTTAAAATTCATTTTTTCTCTATATTATAGTCTTATATACAATACGACTTTTGTATTATTAATACATGAAAAATCAAGATTCTTTCGCATTATTAATGGTCTTTGATATCCAAAAAAAGTTGATTTTACAATGATGCATACTAACACAAAAATAAGCAGTAATCGGATAGATTTGGCAGTATCATAATCGATATTGTTATTTTTCTTGTTAATTTTTCCGTTCTTTTACTATTAATTCCATACTTATATCAATAAAAATTATAGATAATATGTGTGAAGTATCGCTGCACAGATATACTTACTTAAAAAGATAATGCTAATAACCAAAAAAAGTAAGAACAGTCCGTTACCTGATAATAATTTTTGTTTTAAGCAGGATCGCATCAAGATTTAAATATATCTAGATTATCTGCCGTTCACTATTTTTATAGTCTATACGTGGTATCTTAAGATATAACAATGCAAATTAATTTTATATACTCATGAGTATGATCTATGGATAAATAAATCGTTCAAAACATTATGTCAACATGAAATGATCTTGCTTTATATAAAAACAAATCTTTGGCTATAGCATAATGTGATATGCGACATAATACCAGATAATAAGAAAATAAATCAAGAAATTTTTGCATATTATGCATGTAATTTTGATCTTTATATCTTATTACACCATACTAAATTTTTTTTTAATAAAATACATTTTTTATATATTCGGATACCAGATAATGCATTGCTATGTATATTTTATAAAAATTGTTTTTAATATACTTGAAGTCATTTTAGGTAGCGATTCAAAAATATATATGATTTGTATCTCAGTCGTGTTATAAATTCTTTCCTAATGCTCAAAATATAATGTTATAAACCGAATAAACTATTTACACTCGCGAAATCACAATTCTTCGAGTAACATTTTTTTTTATTATTTGCTTGGGAATTTATGAATGTAAAATGATCTTTTTTATCGCAAATTAAAATTTGTATTTATTTTATGAATCAGAGAGATAGAAATTCACATTTTTTTTATAACGAAAAATATACATATTATATATGTTTTTTTCGAATCGTAGCGTAAATTTCCGATTTGAAAAGTTGGTATATTTGTATTGCAGTAATTTTATATATCATCCCATGTTATATTTAGATTGTATCAACTGGTAAATTCAGAATACGATATATGACACGTAATGAAAACCATAAATATTACTTTATTTATTAAAAAGAATAGTTTTCTCTATCTTAAAAATCAAATTTTTTTATGTGACGCAATAAAAAGATTTAGACTGTTTTCGGCAATGTGAATTTTAAAATGAAAAAGAAATATATTCTTCATGATATATCACACAACATTATAAAATCCTCTTGTATCAATATATCCGAAAAGATTTTTTAACCTTATCAAATGTTTTTATTATATGTTCCTTACATCTTAAACCTATTTTACTTGTTGTATCAAACGTAGTATATTTTTAATTTTAAAAAAAGTTTATACACCCTATGAAGACGAAATTGTATGTAAATTATAGATCTGATTGTACAAAAGTATATTATTTAGATCTGAAAAGACTTAAAAATTTATAATACTGTAAAACTAGAAAATCCACTATCGCGGAGGATTTTTAAAAACAATTAATGTTTTCCTGTAATTGAAATTCTTGTTCTAATAAGTTGATTTTTATGACAAGTCTGCAATTTAAAATGTAAATTACAGACTTTATGTTCTTAAATGACATAGATCCGCATGCATAAAAAAGACAAGTTCAGACTAAAAAATTCGAATAAGCATTACTCAATATAAAAGTATTATAAATATATAAAATTTAGACATAATTTGATATATAATCATTGCAATATTTTTCTTGGAAAACAAGCATACAATTAACTAAAAAAAAAATGAATCTTTTAATTAATCGTTATAAAAATGATTTTTGTATGTTCAAATTTTATTATGATAATATGTTGTTTTTTTGCTTAATATTATTTTTTATCTTCGATTTTTTTAATCCAAAATAATTTAGCAAATCGTTAAATCAAAAAAGAATGAAATAAAATGATTAATAAAAATCTCACAGCATAATGTGATAAAAAGAAAGGTTGTTTATGGATTATATAATATATTTTACTCATAAGTTTTTTTTTATTTTTAGACAATTTTTTTTTGCAAATTAGGTATATAGAATAAGCAGAAATATGCTTTGCCTGATTTTGAACTTTGTATAAATTATTAGTTGAATCTGGTTAAGAATATTTACACTTTTTACTTTTTTTACATTACGCATTTTTTTAAAGATATGTTTATATTTGTGATTTGATTTAGCATTTATGATGCTAATATTTGATGGCAAAAATATGGTATTGACCATATAAATTATTCTATTTTATAAGAGTAATGTTTAATTTACAAATGTAAAACAAGAATAATAGCATATGTGATGACTTGGGATGGGGTGGTTACAAAATATCATAAAAAAATGTATTAGGAGTATAAAACCCGGACGAAGTAGAAGCATACATGCAAGCTCTCCCACTCAGCAAGACACTTGCACTCATCACATTCGATAGAAGTCGAGCAGTTGATGAACATAGATCAGGGTATGGTGTCAAAAGATGCATCAAGGAGTTTTACGATATTCTTAACATGCTGACCACGTCTAAATGGATAAAATCGATAAAAAAAATTATCCCATAAATGCACATCTATCATAAGACAAATACAATATAAATTTTATGATCTCTAAAGAGAGGAGAAGATAGCCGAAAGTATAAATACGCTGTGCGTACAGAGAATCAAGCAAGTTGTGCCAGAAAAAAAACTAAAATTACAACTAAAAATGTGGCCCATAAATAAAAAATAAATATGATCTCTTAAAATTCTGCTATTAGAAATAAATAAAGCCAATGATTCTGAATATATATTGTAAATATGATTAAAAGGTTCATAAAGATTGCAAACTAAAAATATTAATCATAATGAAAAGTAGAAATCTGCGCAAACGATATTTACTGCAGATCCAAAATATTTTATATTGGCTTTCATTGATACAAAATTCACATATTTCGAATATTCTTAAAAGAAGACATTTTTTTGCATGGATGCATAAAAAAATAAATTCCGAATGATGCAAGAATTAGCAGGTAAATAAAACCATCTTTACTTAATAAATGAATTTATGCAATTAATTTTACAAATATTTATGTAAAACATAAATATCTATCATTTTGTGATAATTTTCTATATTTCATGTACTATCAATTTTAAATTTATATATAAATTTACGCGGAAACCTCATTAATATAAAAATAAAATTATTCTATAAATGAAAATATATCAAGTGAATGTATTGAAATCTAAATATTTCAATATAATTTTATAAAAATATAATATGAGATCCAAGATTTACATAGTTTCGTGTATAAATCCAAGAAATAGTTTTATTAGTTTTTCCAAATCATTTTTGCGTTTGTCTGATATAGTTTATCATAACTTAATAAAGAAAAATATCATTTACATTGAATACGCGATTTTTAAACCTTTTGTTTGTATTGCTGTGTATTTTTACTCCTTATTCTAGCTTATACTACACTAAAATGAATCTTTATTTTTCAAATATGTGTAAAATTTATTTTAGCAATAGGATTTTGTTTATAAACAAGAAATTTGTATTGATTTAATGTCTTTTATATTACTGTTTTCATATTTAATCTGTTTTATTAATCTTAAATATTTAATAATGGTTTTTAAAAGATAAAGGCTATTTGAAAATTTGTTAAATTTGGTTTCTATATACAATATTTTTATTCTACACTATCACTATATTTTAAGAATGTTATGCCGATGCTTTTTTTATATTATAAATGATAAAAAATTCAAAATATTGTATATTTATGCATTTTTTTCCTATAAACCCCAAAATACGTTCTTAACAGTTGATTTTGCTCTTAATACAAGAAACATATGCTGCGGGTCTTAATTTTTTTTATTGTAGCTTCTCTAAAAAAAACCCTTCTTTGATACTCATTTTAAATACAATTAACTCGCTTCACGCATCTTCATATAATTATTTGCTATAGTTTTATTATAACTATATGTTTCTAAAGCATCTCTAATTTATAAATTATATACTTCTATAATATATCAATATGATTACAATACTTTATGTTATATTTTATGATCAAAAGTGTTATTTTTTAATTATAATGCAATATAACTAATAATAGACGTTTTTATGCTATTTAATTACTCGGAGTTAAAGTTTTTGCTTGGTGTTAAAAAAATCACATACTTAGTTTAGTAAAGATCGAACCATTTACATGCGTAATTTCTATTTAGACATATAAATTACAACTTTTGTGTTTTAATGAATGTACATTTTGACTAAATTTATTCATTTAATTTTCTAAAAAGGCATGTTTTATATTTGTTTAGATCTCTTTAAAATATATAAAAATCGGATTATATGTGTTTCTTGTTCTTATTGCACATATCTTTAGCTAAAATATCAATGTTAAAAATAAATAATTGTTTTCAAATAAATATATAGTGTTCTATCAAAAAACGATCATTTTACCTGATTATAATTTCAATTGAAGCTTCATATTATTAAAGTTACGCAACAGTATATAAAAACGTATTTTTTTTTTGCTAAATAAAAGACAAAAATCGTTTTTTGGCGCATTTTGTCAACTTTTCATATTAAATTATAGAAACCATGGGTGCCGTGCATCTTCATCAAGAAATTTCATGTAAATAAAACTAACTATATAAAAATAAAAATACTATTATTTATTTCCTGCCTATTTGCATATTTATATAACCAAAGTTATATCCAGATCAACCGATGAATGCGCTATGAATTATTTAAAATCTGACAATGTATTTAAAAAGGCAAAACGTATCAAGTTCACCTGCTAAATAGGAAAAATAACATAATTAAAATACATAAATTACTATAATAGATTTTATAGGGTAATCTGTGAATCAACTACCCTGAAAATATAAAAAAGCATGTCTAAAACTATAAAACTGATTTTTATGCATTTAAATATTCTACAAAATTACCCAGGAAATTAAAAATATTTCTATCGCATCAAAACAATAAATAGTTTTGAAATATTGAAATTTAGTATAATTATATGCAAATTTTTTTTTAGCATATTTATTCAAAATTTTATGTTAATTAATTATATTATCAAAGAACATAGAAATGCAAATTTATAAATAAATTATATTCTAAAACGTCACTTGCGTTTAATTTTCGCAAAATTAAACATGAAAAATATAATAAATGCAGTGTATGTGTATAATAGTAAATTATTTCTTATGAAATTACATTTTTTTTGCTTCAAAATATTCAGAATTTTAAAGTAGCATGGAGAAATATAATCTATCTTTTTATATTTATAAAATAGTTGCAAAATAAAAATATTTATAACCCTTATCTTATTTTAAAATATTAAAAACACAAAATATTGCATATGTGCCATGAGAAGAATTATATTTGCTCTTTCCTAATTTAAATCCGACACCCGTGGTTGTGTAGATTTTTATAGCAGAAAATTTAAAAAACCAATAAATTTGATGAATAAAGACCATTGCGAATAACCTTAGATGTTATCATAGATTAATAGGTCTACATAAAAATTTAAAGGCTTTTTTTGTGAAAAATTATTAATTTTGCTTGTTTTAAATTTTTACGGAATTTCACACAGATCCATAGAATTACTAATATGTACATTTGATCCTATTGCAAAAATTTAGCCTAAAGGTAATAGTATTTATTACAAAAAGCTTCCTTTATAAAGGAACTATATATAAGATATTATATTACCTATTGCTATTATATAGATTAATATTTTTTTTTAATTGATAATGGCTGTATATTTTATTAGATAGAAATTTTAGAATACAAAAAATGCTTACACGCGCACTGTTATGCATAAGAAAAGAAAATATTATAAAATCAATTTAACCAGAATATTATGATGATCACAGTTCCTAAATTGTGATTTTTATAAGCATAGATATCATAAATGAACCGAAAATATAGATATAAGCTATATAATTACAAAAATAAATTAAAATCTTATTCGATCACCGGTTATTTTTATAATACCTAACCTAGTATTTTAAATGAATTAAGTTCAAATCATAAATTAAAATATGAGTATATAGTAATGTCACATATACACAAATATTCATGATAGAAGATTGAGTAATATTACCGTTATATATCAATCTAGATATAATACAAAATTTGGATATTTTTTTGAAGATATGAATCTAGCTTTTAAGAAAATAAAAAATAAATATTTCAAGTTAAAAGAAAGAATGTGTAATTTATAGAGTAATTTTTATAAATTCATAATTTTGTTTTTTTTATAAATAAATCCTAGTATTTATCATATTTTAAAAACATAAACAGTCGCCAATATACATTAACATGAGCAATATTATCCTTGTAAATTGTTGTAGACAATATACGGCAAAGGGGAAGTATTTGGACGCATAAAAACAACTAAATCATAGAAAAACTTCAAAATAAAGTATTAAAAGCAATATTTCCAAAAATTGATAAATAAATACCAAGAGATCAATTTAAAAGAAAAATGCAACTAATTCCAAATTTTCCATGATAAATGTGATCTTTTGTATAATAATTGCATATAAAGACTTCTTGGTAAATAAAATTTACAATTTAATTCCACCATAAAAATGTATAAATTGTATATTATTTAGATGATTATATATAAAAACATTGTTAAATATGTATCATATCAAGGCTTGAAATAAGTTTTATGTCTTTTTTTCTAAATTATGTAGATGATAGAATCTATTGGAGAATACAAACTTTTAAATAAATTTCATTTGTCTTATTAAACAAAAACAGGATGTACGAGCGGAAAGATCTATTTATTTTAAGAAAAAAAGTTCTGATGTAGTCATTTAACATAAGAATCAATATATAAATTCCGTTTTATTCCGTTCAACATATATTTTTTATATTTCAAATCATTATCAATAAACCTATTTTTGTATTTTTATCTTCTAAACGTGATAAATAAAATAACCAAGAATTTAGGATTTTTGATACCTATGTAATTTCGTGTTAATATTTTCTAAATTATAAAAAATAGATATAGTGCATTAATATTAGTTTTTTCTTTGTGATTTACTTCAATTATCATAAAAGATGTATACTAAACTAGGGTCTAATCTAAGCTAATCATAAATTTCTAGTTTTTTATTTATACATATTTTCTTTTGTTGGCTTATAATATATTTTTTAAGTTTAATTGAATAGCTAAGCGCAAAAAAATTCTAAGATCTCCTTATTTACATCCAATATGTGTTAAAATTAACTAATACATATATAATAATCTTATTACGTGTTCTTGATCGAAATTTTGATAAATCTTAGAGTAATTTTTATTATGTTGAGATTAGCTCGAAAGAAAATTAAACTATTAGAATCATTATGTCTAGCTATAGAATGAATTTTTTTTGTTTTTTATATAAAACACAGAAAAAAAATTCAATGACAATTACAGAAGATTATGTACAATAACCCACAAAACAAATTAAGAGTATTGTGTGCCAAACTTCCTAAATATAATGTATCATTATAACTCATTTTACATAAAACATTGCTTAAATTTTTTACGAGCTTGATGAATTTACTTTGGTTTTTATTTGTTCGAATTATTATATTTAATGACTGTAATATAACATCGGGCTACAAAAATATGAATAATTTTTGCTTGTTATTTATATAGACATACCTCTAAAATTGAAAACTAAAATATTAAATTACAAGTTGAATAGACCAGGAATATCTTTAGCAAATAAAAAAATTAATCTTGTAATAACAAAGCATTTTATTAAATATAACTAAACATTTAATTACTGTAAAAATTTCTAAAGATTCGTAGTTTTATATTATGCGTTAAGTTCCCTCTTAATATGATTGCATCCACAGAGACGTAGAAAGCAAATTAAAAATATTGCACAGCTCCTTAATGCATCATATGAATACTTCCTTTGATGTTCCTTTCAAACATCTCGTCTTTTTTTGAAATTCATGGATTCAAGTTTCTTTAAAGTGCAATTTTTAATAGATAGGATGGATTTATAATTGATTTATAACATATAGAAACAAGTTAAATAAAATTTACATGATGTATGGAATATCAAGATAAAATAGTTACCTGAATGATTTATTATGACCATTTCATTATACGAATACCAGAATGGGGTTCTCTATGCCTTTCTGCTATATTTTAAGCGTATATATATAAAGATGTTGCCTTTCTATCATAAAATTTAATCTTTTACTTTTAGTCTTCTTCACTTTAATGTATTTGGATTTAATATTCAACTTCATATTAAATTTATATTTTTTTAAAATTCTAATCTAATTTACTTTATGTTTAACTTCTATTACTTCTTTAAAGTTCGCTTTATTTTATTAGAAATGATTGCTTAACTGCAGCGCTTAATTTGGAACTCCCCCAGCACTTCTTGTCACCCGGAATCAACATGGATTGGGCCCTTTCTCATAGGCGGCAGTCATTATGTGGAGGGGATGAGATTCTGTCATCTGTTCATCGCTAAGGTGTACAAGCTACAACCACACTCTACACTTACCCATATCCTTGCTGAAAGGTGTGGTATTTTTTTCATACTGAAGGCACAGTTCAACATCTTACATAGAAACCACCTATTTCTCATGGCTTGACAGTGCCTTATGGTTTATCTTATATTATTCACTGGCCGCCCCCTTCGGTATTTTTCTTAAGAGTAAATTCGTATCGGAAATTGGTGGGGTGGGTGGAAGTGAAACCTGCGACCCCTCACACTGGGGTCCGACTTGTAAACCACTCAACCCTTAAATCTATAGGTAATATATTTTTTGTATATAATTTGTGTGTTCTATAAATGTTACTTATTTCAAGATATAAATACGTTTTCATGTCCGCCTTACTTATTATAAATATTTTCGCAGAGAAAAGGTTTGTTTAAAAAAACACATTACTGTTTTAATATCATTGGCTTATAATATACTGTAATTATTAATGGGTTTTAATTATTTTTATGAGATTTATTTTTATGTTTATAACAGTTTTTAAGATTTGCATCTATTATAATATTGCTCTTTTTATTTTTGATTCTTTTTACTTTTCACTTTTATTATTTTTAATTATTAGATCGAAATTTATGTTTGATTTGCTAAACAAACCACCAGAATATGTATCATATGCTTATTTTATATTAAATAAAAATTGACCATAGATATTTTACCAATGATCTTCAAATAAGAAGGAATAAATATAATAGAAGAGGAGAGTATCCAGGTAAATAATTAGCCAAATTTCATATGATTATCATTATAATCGTAAAATCAAGATTGAATACCTCGTTAGCTCATACTATCCCACGAGAAATGTATCACGTCATGTTTAACAGAAGATAGGAGTGACAAATAGATTTATGTGATGTGCATCTATATTCTCAAATATTTTAAAAAATGCCGTAAATTTACTGGAAAAATTCCTTTGGTGTTAAAATCTTGTTTAGATTTGCAAAGCAAGCATAATCCATTATAATCATTACTATCAAATTTTTGAAGACAATGGCTGGTATATAGAGAAGACTCATATATTTATACAAAAAATATAAGCAAGAAAACTCAAATATCGAAATAAAAAAACAAACTTATTTAGTGATCCTGGGAAATCCGTTATAGATTCATATGTGGAAATATTTAACCATGAAAAATTATCTTTATCTTACAAAGTAAAATTTTCCTATGTGCTAAAGTATCACAAATTATATAATGGCTTATATAAATTGTGTAAAATTTATGAGTTAAACTTCATTTATATATACTTGTGCGTTATTGTTAGAGCATCACAAATCCTTTAGAAAATTATTTATGCAGGTAGCAAAAGCCGGTATGTATTAAAAACGTCAAACATTGCAATTTAAAAAGTAAACATCATAAAGAAAATATATGAAGAATGATTTAAGTGAATTTTTATAACGCTAACTTTAAGATGCAAGATAAAAAAGCGTGGAATAAAGGCTAAGAAAGGAGAGTTTAGACCCTGAAAAACCAATGCAAGGTTTATTGTACATTAGAACTACTTAAAAATATATGATTGTAAAGTAAACATCTAAAGCTTTTACAACACCGCCAATAAAAAATAAAAGAATAAAGGCAGAAAGAAAACAATATCGAAATTCGGCCCGATTTCGTTTCAGTTATTGCAAAAAAAATAAGCAAGCAGATATATAAGTACTTTATCACGCCGTAATTAAAGTGCTTACAAATATTATATTAGAAAACAAAGTTCTTTCATAGCATCTACTTACAAAGCCTAAGACACCCTTCTAACGGCACAATTTGATTCATACAAAGACAATAACTCTATATTTAAACATGATTTTTATTAAGCTTACATATTGACATAAAAGAATATAGAATTATGCCGCTCTATTCTGTTTTAAAAAAGTTCAAAATTCAGTTCTATACATGTGCGCCAAATCATTAAAAAAAAATTCAGGTTGACTACTATAATCCTACAATTTATGGACGATCTAATGAGTCGTTGTATTCTTTTCTTATTTTAATATGGGGGAAAATGTAAAATGCTTTGCAAAACCCCTTATCACATTGAGTTGAAACTGAATACAGCACATTAAATTCTTGGAATTCAAAACAAAACGTATATAATGGACATGGAATGTTTTTTGGTGATAAGCATTGTACTTGTTGCAAATTTAATTTGTAAATGTCTAATAAATTAAAATTATGGTTGCCATATACAGTAAATCTGGTATACGAATACACGATCAGAAGTATTTTAACGACTCTGTCAATTTCCCATAAAACTTCTGGTAAATATAATGGCAAATTTAAAGACAATTAGAAAGTATTGCATATGAAACAACAGGGTAGTAATCTTAAGCTGAATGATTTTTGTCGTAAATATTAATGCACAGTTTAATGTAACTCAATTGATATTATTATAAATGATAAAAGAAAAAAGCTTGCTATAATTTTATATCAAAAAAAAAATCGATTAAAACGCGACGAATGCCAAAGGAATAATTATCGAGACTATTTGCTGTACATATTCGGTTTTTTATTTACAAGTACAGCACAAGAATTTTAACTTTGCATATAATTTATTGGTATCATAATCTATCACCTTGAATCTCTTATAACCATTAAAACATGCTCGAGACAATATAGATGTATCCAAAGCAAACAGATTATAAAAATCGCATAATTTACATCATATGGTATAGATATTGTATATGGAATTTAACAAAGAATATTAAAAATAAAATAAAGGCATCCTTAACAAGAAAATAAACAAATTTGAATATTTTATGGGGAATAATACTTGATCTGATAATATGTGTATATTATTAAATAGAAAAGTATGAACGATTTCGCAAATGAATAAATTTTAAAAAAGCTATAAAAATAGGATACATAATGTTCTGTATATGCAAGCAAAACAATTTTTTTTATTTTTTCTGTAAGCATAAATTTTATTGCTATATTTAACATGAAAAATTGCATACGGAATATGATTGAATTTACGAATTCTGTTAGATATTTTACGTAAAAATTGCACTGGATTATTAACTAATGAATTTAACAGAAAAAATATTTTATATAACTAAGGAGTAAAAAATTTAAACTTATTTTGTATCTAATGAACATTATTGGTCATAGAATTCTTAAGATATAAAATAGCTAGTAGTAAAGAAAAATTATTTAATGAATTTTCAGATGTAGTAGACCAGATATGGGTAGTCTTATGGTTTTTATGGCCACATTCTTGTTTTGGAGATGATCATGAAGCCACATTAAAAGATTCTTTATGCTCTATAATCTATAAATTACTTTAACATATAAACAAAAACAGTCATTTATTTGAGTTTTTACTTTAATGGGCTTTTTAATGATTTTTCTAACATAGTTTCATATCTGGCTCAAATCCACAGATTTTTAATTTAAATTTATATTTGTATGAATTCCTGTCAATTGTTTTCTTAGTTTATAGTACAATTAAGCAAAGTGGGAAAAGGTAGACACACTAATACGTAGTTAAAAAACATTAAAATATACGACGTGGATATTTTTTGCAATTTAAGATACTACATTGCATTTTCTCATTTTTATTTTAGATCTGTCTTATTGTCATAGAGTATTTTAGTATAGTAATCTTCTATAATTCTAATAGCTCCCATAAAAGCTTACCATGAGCCTGCAAAGTGTTTACAAGAACGGGTTTAAAGACAAGCTGCATTTTTATTTCATGTTCTAGCAGACACTTAAAGGTTAATCATTTGTAATGTTCAAGACCCCAATACTTCAGAATATAATAACGACTCCATTACCTTCGTAAAATTCTGGAGTATTAGATTCTTGAGCAATTGTTTATAATTTATTTCTTAAATCTTTCACACGAAAAACAGATCCCATAAAAATCACAATTTTTTTAAAAAACTTCATATTTTCCTCATGTTAACACATTTTAATTCTTTCCTTGTTCGAAAAATTATGTTCATTCTGTTTTGTGTGATATCACATAAAAAAGCAAGTTTGTGACAACGAAATATCTTTTAGGCGACAAGCCGATCTTTCTTACTAAAAGACCAGAAAATTCGTTTTTTTAGCAGTTCAATTTTTATTAACACAGGTAATTTGAATTCATACGAATTGTGAAAATTAGGGAAGATTTATGCGCTGGTGACTTTATCTGAAATCGGCAAATTTTTATCTGGAATTTTTTAAAAGCGATTTTTCTGCCAAAATTTACGATTGAATTATCGTATAAAATAAAAATACATATAATTTGTAGTCTTAGCAAAAATATTTTGTTGATACAAAATTCAATGTTATTCAAACAGATTTTTAGATTATGCTTTTCTTTATAAAGAAATGTGATGAATTCTTCTCGTATGTCTCTGTTGAAGGCGCACAAATTGTATAATATCTACCAAATTATTATAATTTTTATTTAACATCCACATTATTCTTCTAGTAGTAACAAAAAAAATACCTGGTCTCTTACAATATAATGTTACTAAACCCAAACTTCTATATGACAGCAAAAATCGTAGTAATCATGCAAATAAAATCAAGAACCTGACCAGAATATGTTGTATCTTTATAAAATTTGACAGTAATGATCAAATGGGTATTCGAATTGTAATAAATAAATAATTGCTTTTTAAGATCAACTGACAATTAATGTCGTTCTTTAGGGATTTCGTATGATAATAATGTTGAAGTTGCTTTCGTAACACAAACCGGATCATGAATATCACTGTTTTGTTTGAGAATTCCCTGATTATCATAATATCGCTATATAGTTTGCCCGGTTTCCTTATAGAAAAGTTAGTCGGATAATCGCCTCGTTAGCAATTTGTTTTTATATAACATATTACGTGTAGCTTAGCTAGCCATATTTTTTTCTTTTTACTAAACAGCTTCTGTTTTCGTGCTTCTTCTACTAAAACATAGTGTTTGTGTTCTCTATAGGAAGCAAAATGTATATCTGCATATTATTCTTCAACGTGAGAACATATTACAAAAATCAAACAGACAATCTTATATTTTGCTGCAACGAAAAAAAAGTTATCAGCAAATGTTATAATTATCTTTTTTCTAATTCATAGAATAGTGGCAGTAAAATTCCGTTAAATTCACAGTGAATTAAATTTAAATGACACAATAAAAAATGAATTAGCCCATGTGACCACAAAAGTTCATCTGAAGCCATTTTTGTTCTCATACCCAGGTTGCCCACATTTGGTTTATTCCATGATAAAATTTTATATTGGTACGTGCCATAAATGACTAGAAAATAAATAGCAATATTGATTTTAATATTATTTGTTCAACATCAATTTCTCTATTTTTTTTTGGTATGCTATAATTTCAATATTCTTACTATATTGCAAAAATTATATTTAAAATTATAAAACATTAATTTTTTTAATCAATCTGATAAACCATTCATATGATCAAAATAAAATTCCGCGGTTATAGTGCAGATGCATATATAAAGTTTTTGCAACTGTTGCTAATTTGTAAAGGCTTTAGGTATTTTTTAACTGTACCCATTTTTTATTTGCACAATTAATGTAAATAAAGATTTGTTTTGGTGTTTTACATTATGGAAAGAACAGATAAAAAGAGAATGTATAATAATACATTACAATATGTAAAAAATTTATAGATATAAATGGTACAAATTCACAAAAAAACAACCGAAGCATACGTTTATTTGAACAATTTGTTCATTCAACTATATAAAAGGCAGAAATATTTTTCCATTTCCTAGGATTATTCTTTAAAGAAAAATTTAAAATTTTAGGTTTTCTTTTAGTTATAACTTAAAATTGTATTTGAATTGCATGTATATCGAAATATACACACAGTATAGTTTATATAAAGCATATCTACAAAAAAAATCTACTATCAATGCAGGATTAGCTCTTCGAATTTTAAAAGATAAAACTAGAAATATTCTGTGCAATGAAATTAGTTAAATATTAGCAAAGGGCATAAAACAATATTTTCAGGGTATATTAATGCATATAGATATAAGTTTAAAGATACTCAAACACAATTATTATCTATAAATCTCGCTTATCAAAAATTTTATTATTATACTTTACACTCTCATAAAATTTAAAAAGATGTGAAGTCTTATCAAAACACAAAGTCGCATTTTGAAAGGATAATTAGTCCAAACAAAATATGTATATGTTAATCCTTATTCTATGCTGAGAATTTAAAAAAAATATCTTCTATTTATTGTCTAAAAGCATTTTTATCATCTTTTACTATTATTGTTATAATTTTTTCTAAAGATTCATATCACGTCTTTTATATCTAAGATATTGAATAGTTCGACTATTCCTATAAAAATATTGAGCCAAAAAAAAACTTTTAAAACATTAGAAATATTCCCATCTGTTTCATGGCATATGTATTTTGTCCCTTTTTGGGTTTTAAATCTTATATTTATAGAATCGTAATTTTTTTATTTTAATATTCTTTAATTAGCGATTTCTGATGTCCTCATATTAAGACCCACCCATTTCTATAAAAAAGATTTCTTTAAAGTTTATGGAACGAATACAGTATACTGAATGCCTACTTTCATTATTGAAAGAACTTTTGTTTTTGTTTAAATTTGAATATTTAAACTTATTCGGTAGGAATCATATTTTAATAATATTATCATTCACTTTGGAAAGCCTTATATTAAATTATCTCAACTATTTACACCAGTCGTGTCTCTAGCAGTTATATTGATTTGCCAACTTGAAATATGTGGAAGCTTCTTTTACATCAATTATCCGGTTTTTCTTTTGAAAAATTTTTTGGTATGGATTATACTTATTGTATTTTACTTTATCTTTGTTGTTTGATAATTCTCTGTTCTCAAAATATATGACACTGGCATTAAATATAAACATACAAACCCAATGTTTTATTTGATCATAGAGGCCTGGTTTACATATAATTGTCCCATTTAATATTAATTGATGCATTTTTATCTATCCTATGCTCAAACGTGTTAGAATTGGAAGGATTCTGTGCAATAAATGATCCTTAGACGCTAATTATCTTATCGCTTATTATCTTACGTGGATTTTCTTGGGAACTACGGCTTTAAAGTATAACAAAGATGTGTAAACATGCGATTTCACAAATAAATTAGCGTGTTTTATTGCTTCTGATAAATACGAAGCTTCAGTCAAATAGAGTTAATGATACATATTTTAATATTCTTAAACATATAACAAATATTTGACCATTTATAGCTAATCTATTCTATATTTTGAAAAAGTTAGAAGCACATAGAATAGTACTGTATCAAAAAAATGTAAATGTGCGATTTATTTGTATAGAATGGATATATTTACGCTTTAATATAAGAAATAAGAATGATAGATCTTACTGTTATTAGCTATGGCCTAAATATGTTATAATCTGAAATTGGAAGAAGTTTGCGGCGCTTAAGAAAATATTTGTGTATTTTACTAAAAACAGGGCGATAAACCTGTCACTATATATTTCCGTTATCACATTTTTTGTCACAAGATATGTCTTTTTAATCCACAACGAAACGCCTTTTTTTAAACATTAGACCATTCTAAAAATTATGCTATATTTTCAAATGTCTGTTTTCATTCGTAGACAGTTTCAAAAACCAAAAGATTTAGCATAGAAAAAAATCAGCTTTCAAATATTTTGCTATGAATATAACCACATACCCAGACGATAGACACTAATACAATAGAATTCAAAATTAAATTATAGTTTAGGTGATTTTTTAAAAAATCATTTGTTTAATATAAGTGTCTGAAATCAATATTGTATAATTCAGAAAGCCATTAAAAAATATACCAAATTGAGCTCCAAAAAGCTAGCTATCATGTAAGTGATTGATGTAAAAACAATCTAGCACCAGGAAATATTGATTTACGAGCAGATTTTTTCAACGATGGTTTCTGGTACAGGGGATATTATTTAGATCTTAATTATCTTTAATTCTTTCTAAAATTATTATTATACAATTATGCTAAAATTTTGTTTTATTTATCCCAATATATAATATATTGAATGTGGTGTATATTTTCAAAACAGATGATTTATGCACCATCAAAAACTAACGCCCTATTAAAAAGCTTGTTCCCATTTCTTGTACTACAAATGTTCATAAACAAGTAATTTATATAGTGGATTGCTAATTTATAATGTTTAATCAGATCACTATACTTTTTTTTATACGTTTATTGAAACCAGAAATTATATTTATCTATATGCAATCATTTACACAATGCTGCATTTTGATGGTTTAATTTCATATATTTCTGGCTAAATATAACGGTCATATTTAATTATATAACGTCTAATTCATGGGTGAACGCAGAGTTCAGGATTAAATATTGGGAATCAAATAATGATATCTAAATCCGAAATATGTTGACAATATAAATTTTTATTGCTTTTTATATTTTCAACCATTGGTTTGTGCTTTATTAAAATTTATATAGTTTTCGGTTAATCCATATGAGCAAAAAAATATTTTTGATTAATACAGTGGCATCTTTACAATTATATTTTGAGAATTAGATTTCTTTTAATTTATTTAAATGATTAAATAAAAAACAATAATTCTGTTTCATTCATGTATTGTTTATGAACACATCATAATTCGAAACACGGTCTATTGTATATTATAAAAACTAGTTTTTGATGCGCTATTTGTAAGTAAATGGTAGATTAATTAATTTTAAAACATAAAATCTAAACCTAGAATTACATTTAAACAATAATTGTGAAAGATCTATTTTCCAAGTTAGTTGTATATATGATCACATCTACAACCTAAAATGATTTTTTTTGCTGGACGCTTGGACCACTGCTTTATGGCATTATATAATAAACTCAGTCAATATTTAGTTTTTGCCATTATATAAATCTATGAAGTTTACTTATATGTTACTGGTTTCATTTACTGTTTAAAGCGTAAAGAACTGCTAAATGAAATTAAACCAAAGTGGTGTCTGGATGCCTTAAGTGATTTAAAAATGATTTTTTACTATAAAACTTCGTACAACAAATACAATTCTTCTTAGGTACGAAAAATGCATCATATTTTTTTAAATGTTTTACTTTGAATAAGCTTAAGGCCTATGTATAAATATTCAGGTGGGAAGTTGTAAAATATATTATAACAGAAGTAAGATGGTGAATCAACGTAAATATTCATATCTTAAACAGATAAATCTAAAGACCCATAATCTTCAACTACATATGTTTTTAAGTAGTGCCTTTCTTCGATGCACGTTTAGGATGTACAAAGAATATCCGAGGCTAGTAATAAACAAACAGAATTTAAAATGCAAATACACAAAAAAAAATGTTAAGAATTGACAAAATAAATATTTGTTTTGAATATCATAATATAATCTGATAGAATAAAAAAAAGATATAGAGGATTTAAATTCAGCAAACTAATAAATAAAAATATGATCTTCATTTTTAACACGGATATTTATAGAAATTTTAATAAATAGACAAACTTTTTATTTCAACGATTCTCTTCGAATAAATTCAAACTTACTATTTTAAATCCAAATTATACAAAAATGATCAATTTAATAAAAAATTTAGAACTAATATTCTTAAAAGATGTAATATAAAATTAAAATAAATTATATCTTAATTTAAAACCACCAGGAAGTATAGTTTAAATATTCTTATATTAAAAAAAACAGATATTTACACATTAATGATATATCCATTTATATGTAAATATTTAATTATTTTATAAAATCAACTATTAATATATCGTTTTTATTAACATGTATTAGGTCAATATATAACATAAAAAAACAACCTTTTAAAAAAAATATATAATATTCTGGAATAATTTTTTATTTGTATATCATTTTAAATTCAAATTAAACGGTATTATAATCGATAATATATTTTATTTTAATTAATTGATTGTTATATATACTTTAAATTGAAGCTAATTTACATTTTAAATATTTTGCGCAAATAATCATTTAAATACTTTAATTCTCTAATTATTTTGTGTAAATAAATTAGAGATTAATAGGTGCACCTTTGGTTATAAAATCTGTTTCATATTTCGCAAAAAATCGTTGGGATGTGAATTATAATCATTTTATATAGAATTAATTTATGCGTATATTATAATGCATTTGGTTTTTCTATTATTTTATTCATATCAGGAATGTAATTTTTTATATATAATTAGATTTTTTTCCATCTTTATTGTCACTTCATTTAAGTAAATCTTGCACTTTTTTCCATGCTTATAATATATCTAAAATAATATTTAAAGGATTAACTTATGAAAGTACTCATTTTAATACAAATACAGTATTGGCGTGATATACATATTAAAATTTACCTCTATTTAAAACCTTCAAGTTGCTCTTTGATCTTGCTTATTGTCAAAATATTTTTTTGGATTTCTTTTTTCTAACGCAAAACAAGTTGGATTTCTTTCTTTATAAATATTAAACTGTGTAATTGCATTCGAAATCTAAATTTTTATGCTTAGATAGCATAAAAAATCCATTACATTATATACAATTATTAACAACAAGCATGATAGATACAAATTAAAGATTCAAATCGTCATTTATGTTCATAGTGAGAAAAAAACACCCTGTAATTAGTTTTATAATATTCAATGCCGTTGATAAGTTAGAAATATAAATTGTACTCATATCATTATTAAAATATTTGGCAAATGAATAGCAATAAATCTAAAAAGGTTTAAGGGGAATCAATTTTTATTCTTTTTAATATGGTTTCATTAGATATTTATGCGATCTCTACTCTTTTACATCGTAGGGGAAAAAATGTTTTTGTTTATAAGTGTATTTATGATTTAAATTACAGAAATTACACATTTTATGTTGGTAAATTTAGTTTTTTTTTAAAAGAAAGATATTTGATTCTTTACCGATTTTTACATCAAATCTGAGCACATTTATTAAATAATTTATATAATGTAAATTAAATTATATATTATACTTTTGAGACGTAATTAATAAGCATTAGTTTTGGTTGGATCTGTGGTAACAATTAAAATGATTATCCTATAAGTTCTAAATGATAATTATTTTGGAAATATAAAGAGACGAAATCCAGACTATGAAAAAAACGAACGTTTAAGATGTTTTTCTCAAGACTTAAGAAAAGGATTTTGTTCTGTATATAACTTTTAAAAAATTGGCATCATTTCAAACTAAAAAAATCCAATTAATTAAATGGATAGAAAATATCAATTTTACATGCTCTTAGGAATTGAGAAATCATAAAAATTTCCGATAAATAAATTTTAATCTACAAATTATCATATTAAAAAGTCTTCTATTTTAATTTATTCATTTACGTGATACACTGTGAAAAATAAAACAAAATAATAATATATAATATAGGCTACTTAGAGGTTTATATTCCAATATATGAAGATCTTTATAGAGTGGGAAAATTTTTAGACACGTATATAATTTCAAAGAAATATAGACATAGATATTAACACCTTGTAGATGCTAAAAGTTATTTTTGCATATAAAATGCTGTATTGATCGAACAAGGTTTTTTACTGAGAAAATTTCTATCTGTTATGTTTTTATTACTAGCTCAAATATTGCAATAAAGTTATTTGTCTTTTTTTAGTTTTAAATAGATCACGAAATCCATTATATTTGAATTGAATCCATCGAATAAAAGTTACCCCTTTATACAATATTTCAACACAATAAACTTTCCAAAAGATGTGGAAATATACCATATGTCACATTATCAATGAATTATGATGTTTTTCTGTGTTGATGCCCGGATTCTATTTTAACACATTTAAAGTTCAAAGGCGCTATAGAGTTTAATATTTTTAATTGTATTTGGAAAGCAAAGATATATAGATAAATACGAAACATTATATATATAACTAAACTTTGCGTTAGTGAATTTTTCGAAGCATGAAAGACGTTATATAGTTAAATCTAGCTAGGTGTGTTGAATTTAAACATCCAAATACAGGTTTTCTGTTTACAGATTAAAATAAAATTGAAACATCAATACATTCTAGTTTATAGTTTTGTTTTATTTGTTCGGTTGGTTTATAAGCTATTAGCTAGTCAATTTAAAGATTAAACATAAGACGTATTTTTTATTACCTATTATTGTTAATATTCATTTCTCATTATATAGAAAAATCGATTTATATTCTTGAGTTATATCTAATTATGTAGATTAAAAATGAATTTACTTTTAAATAACCATTAATGTGTATTTTTGAACAAATATTAAATATTTCTTAAATGGCAGCTGGCTGTCATACATATCGAAGCAAAATAAATATCAGTATGTGATCTTTTTGAATCAGTGATAAATAGCTATAGATACAGCACACAATTAAAAATTTATGTGTATAAAAGAGAATGAAATATATATCACAATCGTAGAATGACCGAGAAAAGTATGACGTATCGTATAATAAAGCTATATATAATTTAGAGATGAAATATTTCAAATTAAAATTCTTGTTGAGTAATCATTCGTTCGTAATATAGTGTAATATCATTTTTTAGCCACATTTATGAAATATAGGCATATTTTAAAACGATGTTTGCTCCTCGAAAATTTAGGATATAAAATTTTTGTTTTTGAATTTAAATTATAACGATCGATAGTGCAATAAAATTATTCTTTCATAGTGTCATCAGTATAGCTTCTATTGGCAAATGCAACCAACAAAGGTAAAAATGCCATCTATACCATATTTAAAATGATGACACATTATTTTTTAATGTTTCTTATTTAAAATTTAACTTATGTTTTTTTGAAGAAGAAATAACAGGAATATGATATAAGCTCTGTATAAAACAAAATATATATTGGTTAAGAAGAAATAACAACTTGATCGTAAACAAAACAAGGATTATAACGCAAACGACTTAACGAACGTCAACTCAATTCAGTTTCCCCCCCATAATAGAAACGAATAACCCAATTAATATTACAAACTTCCTAATAAAGTAATTATGCATGTTATAATAAAAATCCTGTATTATTACAAAAAAAAATTTTAACATCTTATATGTTAAAATTTTTTTAAAATTAAAATATTTTAGAAAAATTTATAGCAATAAACCTAGTTTTTTAGCTCTAAAACATATATTTTTAGAGTAATTACGATGTAGAGGTTTTTTATTATTTTTTCTTGCCCGGAATTTAACATAAGATATAATGATATATTTATAGCAAATTTTTTTCTATTGCGATGAAAGAACGCGATCAATAAATGTTTCATTTGTATTTAAATTTTGAAATTTAGTCATATTATGAACTTATTTAGTAAAAAAAAATTATATGAATGAATATATGAAACTATTGAACGGTTTATATATAGGTAATAAAAAAAATTGATTCCTGAATATATTATATTTCTATTACACAAACTTAGCATATCTTATGCCGCAATATTGCGCCACAAATAGCTTGTTAAAAGTTTAAGCATTTAATATGGGATTTTCATGGTTTAGATTACATGCTAACACATACAAATATCTCCCATAAATTTTATTTCTCAGTAAATTATTTAGTCATGTTACTATTCAAATATAAAGTGTATAATATTCAAACACTAGAAATAGGTTTTTTATAAGAAAATAATAAGGTTGCATAAAGACGCTAAACATACGACAAATGTTATTTTTAAGGTATAAATGTTTTTAAACCCAGAACTAGGTTTAAAGCCTGCGATAAACTAGAAATCATGACAAAGCCTCAAAAAATTTTGAATTTTTTTTATGTTTTGGTGCACGGATTGTTTTTTTTGCCATAGAATTTATGTAAAATACACATAGCACCGTTTATTAACGCTAGATACCTACAAAAGAATACTTTTTTTTTGAATTTTATTCTAAATTTGATTAGGGATTTGCAACAAATAGCCAACTTTTTCTTTCTGAAAACAAAAAAAATTAATAAATTCCATTAGATCGGAAAAAATATTTTCGATTATAATTTAAGTCTGGCATATACGTACTTTATATATAATTTATTAAATAGTTAGTTAAATATTGTTTTCGAGTGTTTAAATTTTTCAGACATGTGACTTTATGTTTCTAATATAGTATAAATTTCATTTTTCTTGCTCTTGTTATAAAGAAAAACGTATACTATATAAAAACAAGAAAAAAAACATTATTTACAAGACATCATAATAAAAATCAAATACTTTTTTTTGATGGGATTTAAGAATTAGAAATATGATTATTTTATGTGTGATTACTGAGTTTGAACAAAAACTAAAATTATGATATAAATACTAAAGAAAATTTGCAATTACCATGGTTTGTATAAAAAGTCATGAAAATAAACGAGCGTCAATTTTAATATTTTCAACATACACGAAGCAAAAATAGAAAAATAAAATTTTTACTTTATATTGTCTGTCACATTGATATTTTACACGTAAAACACATATTTTTATATTTTTTTCATGCTGCCAAAATATTGAAATAACATTTTATCACTCTTTCCTTGTTTATTTTTAAATCAAATTTGAATTTTTATATCGATAAATATGCAAATGTAAAAATAAATAGCCGAACATTTTTTTTGTTCTTCTTGTTACAATTAAACCAATTGAATTTAATCTTTTTTTTTTGCAAAAAAATAATAAAATATTTATTTTGGATATTTTAACAACATTTTGTATTGGTCTCGTATCAAATCCAATATTTAATTTTTTATTTATTTAAAGTAGGCATGAAATTTAAATGTTTTTTTAATAAAAAGGAACCGAAAGATACCTAAAAAATAAAAACATAAGTTGTAGATTATTTGCATTATGTTTTTTTTATTTAATACTGTTGTTTATTAAAGACCTTAATCATTTAAATTAGTATATGGCAAATTAAATTGAAATTTAAAATTTTATAAAATTCTACATATACCAATACAATGTTTCTTTTGCAATAATATACAGGCAGAATGTTCTTGGTTGAAAATTTATTATTACAAAAAAAACAAATTTGTATTTTTGTTATAATCATCCATAACAATAAGGTTTAAAAGGTTTATTTTAACGCATTTCTATGTAATGTTTCACAGATATAAACTCCAAATAAAATCGTTGAAATTCGTAGTAATTTTACGAATTATAACAAATTGCTGTTATGCGAACAAAAGATTCTTATTAGTTGCCCTCTCAGCGTTATTCTTTTTTTTGTATATAAATGTTTGAATGCATATATTCACGAAAGAGAAATCGATAAAAATTTTTTGTTTAGTAAGTATTTGGATTTAAAATTTGGGATTGCTTAATATGTTATTCAAACGATTACTAAAGTAGGAGAAAACAGAATTTTATTTTATACATATAAATTATAGGACACAAAAATCAAATTGAAATTTTATATTTATTTCAATAAATATGCAATTATACATACTGATCAGCATCATAAAATAAGCTATATGAATTACAAAACTACTATAAACTAAATAAATATACAAAAAAAAAATGTTTTCAGCATTAATACTTCAAAATCCTAATTCTTAAATTTTCCCAGAACTAACTCTAATGATGAAAAAGGTATTTTTTTTTAATTTTAGAATAGCCCGCATTTACATGAAATATCGTGTTCGATGAATAAGTAATCACATGAAGATTCATATTTTTTTATTTCTGTCAAAGAAAAAGATCAATAATAACTAATAATATAAGGTTTAAAAGATTTCTAATTATCATGCTTAGATTTTAGCTAAAAGTGTCATTTTAAAGTGTTCTTATTTTTAATAATATAAAAATGACACGTGTAGATATATAGGGTTATATATAAATCATTTTATAATCTTGAAAAAATGTAAAACAAAAATAATACCACTTGTGATGGGTGGTTACAAAATTTCATGAAAATATTTCGAGGTGTTGAAAATCCTCGACGAAGTAAGAGCATACATGTAAGGACCTACACTCCGCAAGAAACTTGAACTCATCTCATTCGAGGTAAGAAGAGCAGTCGTCGTATATATCAAGATAAAATTACTTAGATGCAATAAGGAGTGTGCGATATTCCAACACGCTGATCACGTCTAAATAGATAAAATAGATAGAATAAAATTCACCTAAAAATATTTAATATATGATTTTAATCATTATTTATACAATAGAAACACTTAGATTACATAAGAACAAATTTTTCTAGGATTTCTTGAAACATGATCAATAAATATCACTTGTATTTTACAAAATCTGGAGTTTAGATATTTATTTTAGACTATTAGTGTTTTTAAAATTACTGGATATTTTCGGTAATATATAAATTGCTTCGCTTTTGTAAAAAACCATATTTATGTAATCACAATGCGTGCTTTAATAAAGTGAAGATGAAGAATAAGAAAATCGAATCTATATATCGGTGATTTTTTTCAGAATAAGAATAGAGTAAACTTGGAAATATTGAAATAAAACCACCCGTAGAATTTCTAGCGATAAAAATAAATAAAATATATTTCTGAGCAAAATATAACACTGCCATATCAAAAATAATTTTTAAGAAATTATCTGATGTTTAATATATAAAGCAGCACAAATTTCAACCTTTTGAAATAAAGTATAATTTATAAAATTTTAGTGCAAATCTTTCTTTTAAAAAAATCGCTTATGATAAAAAGCCGTATATCAATAATTAAATTTTAAATACTATAAATCAAAATATTAAAAAAAAAAGATAAACGGATAATTCTTTATTTTATACTATTTTCAAGTGCACGTTTTTAAAACATAAAATGACGATAAATCAAAAGAATACATCTATGGTCATTCAGAAAACAAACCAAAACAAAAATGTACCTTTTTAATGTGTAAAAGTTAATTGTGAACAAATACTGATAAAGTAACTCTTCTCTACAAATTAATCTAGTTTAGAAGGTTATTTATAAAAAAAATCAATAAAAACGGATACAATGTATATTAAATAATGTCATTTTTTAATTTCTTTGCAACTTAGAGATAAAGCACATGGTTATCGTACGAATATCAATGATGCTTTATTTTCATAAAGTGTTATTTGTTGCTCGATAAATAATCTTATGACATGAATTTTAGGGAAAAGGAAATATTTAACATTCATCCAAAAATACTGCAATTTTCTAGAGGCAATAAAATACTTTTATTTGATGATCACAAAATAAATTGCTTATGTTGATCATATATCTATATAATGATAGTGTTTTTATATAAATCCGAAAAAAATTATAGTCAAAATAAACATTTAAGAAAAATAGTAACATGGAAATAATATTTTTTTTTTGACTGCAAAAAATTGATATACAATCCTTATGCTTTTTTTGTTTATATTCGAAAGCAAAAAAGTGCATACAAAATTACATATTTATGCAAAAAAAAATTTAATAACGATAAAATTTTATTACATTAAAATAAATAAGAGAAGTCAGAAGAAGTTTTTCATTGCAATTTTTTATTTCCATAGGTTTTACAATTCTATTTATTACAACTAAATTGAAAAAAAATAAATAAAATTTTGCAGTCTAAACATAAACAGCATTTATATATATTTTATAAACAGAGATAGCGCAAATACAACAGGAATACAAATTAATACGAACCTCATATATTTTTTAATATTATATTTTCCTATGTAATTATTAAAATCGATCGAATTTCAAAACATACCATTAATTTTATGGTTCAAGCTTTTTTTTAAGTTCTACAATACCTCTGTTAACTCTAAGCCTTAAATCAAAAATATAATTATTCATTGATTATTTTCAATAATCTGCACGAAGTTGGGTGTAATTTTTTATTGATAAAATTTGATTTTGAGAAGACTACAGAGTTTAAATAGAGGTAAAATAGAGTATTACAGATTATATGTATATAAATCACAAGTTAAATACGTATAAATTTAATTTTAATCTATAATGGGTTCATTTATTTAGTATAAAGAACGAGAAATTTAATTTCGCATGTAATTTTTTAACATTATATCTTTATCAGGACAATTGATCCTTTATTCGAAAAAAATAGTTTAAGTTTAAAGGTTCTAAAAAACCAATGTGCTTCGATTAGTATATTTCCTATTAATTTGAAATATATTTCATTATCTTATAACCATTAGGATTCAATCTTCCTACTTAATCATAGATAACGTTATGATAAGATGGATGTTATATCACAAAAATGATAAAAGCTATACAATATTATATATCTTTATATTTTTTAACGTAAATAAATTAGGGCATGATTACACGCGAAGACATAATGAAATAGTATGATGTCTTCATTTCCTCCTATCAAGACGATACAACTTCAAGAAAACCAAAAAGATCAGAACTCACTCAGTACAAGAGATCAGCGAAAATGAAAATGCAGAAATCAAAGTTGATACCCGAATATAACAGAAATTTTAATCAAACAAAATAGACCTGATATTTTTCCATACAATAAAAAAGAAAATATGATTACGCTGATCGAAATAGGTATAACGAGCCTTGATAACTTGACTGAAGTTGAGAATGAAAAATATAGGAAATATATCATCTTGCAAATGAACTTGGTTTAATTTACAAATGCAAAACAAGAATAATACCATATGTGATGACTTGGGATGGGGTGGTCACAAAATATCATAAAAAATATGTTAAGGAGTAAAAAATACCGGACGAAGTAGAAGCATACATGCAAGCTCTCACACTCCGCAAGACACTTGAACTCATCTCATTTGAGAGAAGAAGAGCAGTTGATATAGATAGATCAGAGGAAGGTGTCAAAAGATCCATCAAGGAGTTGTGCAATATTCCCAACACGCTGAACACGTCTAAATAGATAAAATCGATAAAAATAAACTTAACCCATAAATAAATAAGAATTAACGTAAATAAGTAATAAATTTTGCTCCAATGTGAGAAAAGATATGTTAAAACATCAGAAAAAAATAACACAACTTATATATTCTTGTCAGATAAAATTCACATAATTTACTGAAAATCGGATGTTCCGAGAAATTCCTGCCACCCATTTAAGAATTCTATATTCAACAAGATATTAGATTATCCCTGTCATAATTTAAAAATGCAATCTATTTATTTTGAGTTTGTGAAATATAAATATTCAAAGAAGTCTTAAATAGAGTTCAATTATTCTTTTTGTAATAAATCTTATTCATAGCAAATATAATAATGTAAATCTAGAAATCACGATCAAGAAAACATGAATTAATCAATATTATGTTTACATTGAGTTCTATGAAAAGAAAAACACATGAAATGTTTTAATAAAATAAATTTATGTATTAAAGAAATTGAATATAAGCGATCAACTGCTGGCTAGGATCTTAGTAAAATAAAATAAAAAGATCTAGCTTTCGAGATATGATTTGTGAAATTAATTTTAAGACTAATGTGACGATAAATCATTCAAATCCAAGATCATTTTTTAAGAATCAAAATTTTGATCTTTTGTCTATAAATAACATGCATAAGATGAATAAAATGATTTTATTTTATTCACTTCAAAAGAAATTTTAAGTTCCTCTGAATCGTGCGATTTATACAATTACGAGAATCTTAAATTTATTTAGATAATTCATATTCTTGTCATGATTGACAATATCATAATCAATTCAACAGGAATCATAAATGTCAAAATTCAGATTACGATGTAGAAAATAATAGAAGACTTCCATTCGAGCTGACGATTGTAGAAAAAATGATAAAATTCGGGTTCATATAGACATAGAAATAATACCATGCATCAAAAACCATCTGATAAACATGAATGCAAAAAAAATATTATAGATTCGATTCTAAGCCAAGCTTTATAATAAAAGATTAGGCAGCAAGTATTAATATGAAAAACGAGTCTAGCCAAACATATAAAAAATACATTTATCAGAAACATTCTGATGAAAATCCATATAGGTACCAGATAATACTTTTGGTTTTTGAGATAGTAATTTTAATATTTATCATCCGAACACTAACACTTTTTCATCGTATCATTAATTTTAAAATACTTTGATTCACATTGTACTAAGTAAAAACCAGTTTGAAAGAAGACCTAAATTGGCAAAACCCCGATTTTACGGTTGAAAATGTAATTATGGATCCCCATTCCACAAACAAAATACCGTCAACAAAGAAGCGCTCTAATGATCTGCAATCGACGCGACCAAATTATTTAGAAAGTAAAATACAGCCAAATGGCTGTACATGTTCTAATTTGGAATCGCTCAGCGACTGTTATATTGAAGAGAATTATAAAGGATCAGAAAATAAAATATTTTTCAGAGTAAGCAAGCTAGATAAGAATAATCTAAGCAGTTCTAGTCGATGTGGGTAAGGGGAGATAATAAACAATGATTTAAGAGAAACAATAACTCTTACACTAGAAATGATGAAATCTAAGAACAAATATGGGCCAAAAATGAACATAGATTATGATTTAATTAAAGATGTCTTGGAATTCTTTTGTAGACGCCATTGCAAATAATAATCAGTAATTATGTTTAGCTTATTAAGTAATTTAAACAAGGAACACTATATAAATATAGCAAACAAAGATGACGAAGAAAAAACGGTTAATTAAAACACAAGATATCATAATAATATTTTATTTGAAACATCAAAATCCGAAGGAAAGTTATAGCTTCATTTATATCCAGAAAAGGAAAATATACATCAAGACTTTGATTCTAAAAAATGCCAAATACTTTATACGATTTAAAATTTGTTAATGAGGAAAATAAAAGGTATTTAAATATGAATCAAACTAGAAGCGAAGGCCTCGAAAAAATATTACATAGCAATGGCACTACCGATCGATCTTCAGAAAAATATTCTTATGAAGAAAACGAATGAGATAGAAGTAGCTTAATATCAAACTTTGATGTAAAAGTGCTTATTATGTTTGAAGGACATATTAATACAGCCTTATACCCACATTTCAGTACTAACAAAGGCAGTAATTCAGATGATCCACATATTTATTTTTGGCATCAAATAGATGACGAGAAACACTTAAAAGTAGTTTTTGAATCATATTTAAAACATATTATAAAGATAATGAGGGATCTATATAAAATTTATGTATATTATATAGTATTAACCACTAGAAATCGATAAATGCTAATTTTTGCTTAAAATTCGAGTCGTTTTATATAAACAACTAGACTATTGAATCCTAATCTATTTAAGATATAAAAATCAAATTTCAAATAAATTGTATGTATTTTATATGGATATTATTTTATATAATATGTTTTAAGAAATAAATACAGTAAAAATGCACCAAAATAAATTTTAAAATTTTAATAAAAGACAAATAACACACCATATTTACGTCATAAATAGACATGCAAATACCTTTTTTGGTAAAATATGTTTTTTTTCGTTCAAAGATTACAAAAAGAAATCATTGGCTGCACCCTTGGACTTTCACACTTCTGAAACTATAATTTATCAAATTATAGGTTTAGATATTCAAGAAATGTAATTGACATATAATAACATCTAATCGTTGTTTAAATATACATAGTTTATTTCATAAATTATCTCGATGCCAGAAATATCTTTATTTTCGACTTTTTTTATTTAAATGAATATTCCAACATAATAAGTGCATTAAAACACATTACATATATTCTAATATCAAAAAAGATATAAACGTAGTCATCTTAACTTTTATGAATTGTTGCAATGAATTTTAAAAAGCTAGGCATACACACTTTCATGAATAAAACATGAGCTTTATGTAAGGTTTTATTTAAATTTAGTTATATCTACAAACAAATTTGGAATCTATGTTTTTTTTGTATTATCAAAAACATTGTAATTGAACCTTAATAGGTCAAATCTTTAATTATTATTTAATATACCACCTCAATTACGATATTTTAACTATTTAAAAATCTGAGCACCTGAAATATAATGCATATAAATTTAAATTTTTGTAAAATTTTATCGATTATGGGCTAATGTGAGAACATTTGAGGATGACATAATTTATATTTTTGCCCAAAAAAACACATTATAAAATATTTGAAATTAGTTTATAGTGTATTTTTTAAGATAAATCATAATTTTTAGTTTTAAACCTTACTATCAGCAAATATTTAAACCTAAAAAAATGCCAATACACCAAATAGTATTTCGAAAATGACCAACAATTACATTCACTTGAGATGTAAACTTCATGACGAATATGCAAGCTAATTCGCATTCAAAAACGCATACTTGGAAGTAAGAGTAAATGAATATATACAAATACAATAGAAATTCAACACTATTAATATCTAAAAACTTTTGAAATCTATTTTTTTGTATTAAACGTGGTTTTCTTATACGAAGATAGAACAACAAAGCTATTATATTTATGTAAAAATTTAAAAAACTGGATCGTTTTATTAACCTTTCATTTTAGAATAAAGTTTTTGAAATAAACAGATTCTTATACATTTATTTTTTATTTTCTTGCTCCTATTTCATTCAATATTTATTTTTTTGGTGAATTTTTCGTTGATATTTTTTCTTTCCTCAAACATATTGTGAGATTAAACACTTGCGACTTACTTCATCGTTTTTTGGCATATTTTCTCGCTCTGCTGTAACGTCATCAATATCCCATATTCTCTCAAGACTTATCAGTTCAACAGTAATTTTCAAGAAAAACATTAGAAATATATCATTAAAAAAATATATTTAAATGTAATAAACCAAAAAATTATATATTCAAAAGTGTAATGAATCATTCCTGCTGCGCTTGAGCGTATTCCACGCCTTGGTTGGCAGAAAAATCGGATTACTATAACAACAAGTTTGAACACACTTGCATTTGAAACAAGTAAGAATCTAGTAAACTATAATTCTGGTGGGAAAAATATTGGTATAAGACACCCATGGAATTTTGATCACAAGACTTTAAAAAAAGATAAATAAAAAGTGATGATATTTTGAACGGCCTGAAAGTTGGTCTTGAAAATGTTCGAAACGGAAACAGATTTTAATCTCTAGTATAGCGTAAGAATCAAGTGATTCCCAAAAAAATAAAATAATTGTGCAATAAAATGCTATTTTTAAAAAAAATCCTAAACAGGACTTCTAATGTATATATAAGTAACATTTTTAAATGAAGAAAAGATATTCTGTAACATAGATAAGGCAAAACGCAGTTTAAATATGGCGAAACTTTGAATATGTTAAAAATGTGATGTTATTTTTGTGTAAAAATTAGTTAAAAGAAGTTCAAAAATCATTCTTGATTTCAATCGAACAACCGTTTCAACATATTTATTTTTTGGGTAAAACTAATATTTATCCAAAGAAAAAAAAAATGCTTCATATATTAAAATTTTTCAAGTTAGTGAGCGTTTATTGAGTCTATCAAATAGATTCAATTTTTTTGGCCTAAAATCAATGTTTTAATATCGTTACTATCATTATAAATTATTCTATGGGAACTTAAAATAAATTTAGGCCTGTCAAAAATCAGAAATAATGCTATCGACGATGAAATGAACTTTTATATTTAGTTTTTCGATTTTAAAAAATTTAATTTATTGATCCTTTAATTGCATATGAATAAAATCTATTAATTACGCCATTATAGATTTATTTGTAATCCGTCTTATATTAAAAATTACGAATAATTTCAGAACAGGAAAATGATAATATTAAATGATAATCAATGTTATATAGTGTGAATTAATGACTTTAATCATGCATCCCATTTAGTCCCTGTTTTAATCACAGAGTAAAACAGGAGTAGATTTTTTCATTGAATCTTTCAAGCCGGGTGTTATTATATTAAATGGCGTAGTTATAGCCCTTTTAAATAAATTTAAATACCTATGCGTAAACTAAGGTCCTTGATTTTGATATTTATTTATCCGCTATTAGTTGTCTTAACAACAAAGGTAATTAAAAATGCCAATTTAAATATTTTATTATTATACATTTGACTAAATAGCTTTATATCTTTGTTTCGTGTTTATTATATACTTATACATATCATGAATAGACAAAAACGTTAACATTTAAGATCTTAATAGGCAATTTTTACATTTATATATTTCTGGGATTTAATTTTATTTTCTTTGGTGATCGATTTAAGACACGAAAAAATTTTTACAAGTCATTTATATATATAGATGAGCCTATTAGTATAACTAAAATGTGTATTTTACGACCTATATTTCTTTTCGCTCAATAAATATATTATTAAGCTAAGAATAAAGTTAACTTTAAACTTGGTTTTATGCATATATACCGTAGATGAAACATTTTCACTTTTAATTAGTAAATTAACGCATATATTCCAGTAATTTTCACAAAATTAATTATATGTTTGAAATAAATATTATATATGTCTTGGGGTACATATACTCACTTTAATAAAATACAAAATTTTTATTTATGTAGTTCCTAATTTTCATGTACATGAATATAAATTTTAGACTAATTTCGTGCAAAGGATTTTATTATTCAATATATTCGGATCTCAAAAAAAGCCCCTTGCAAATATTTTTAAAAATATTATCACGGTTAATATGCCCAATATATCTTTTGAATTAACCAAAAACGTAAATTTTGAAGATTGGAAGATCAAAAGAAACATTATATTACTTATTGTACCAATTTAGACGCATATGGTTAACTTGTTTGATTTCTCACAGTAATAAAATATTATTTACCAAGAATAAAAAATATTTTTGGTACAAAAGAAACTAATTTCATTTTTCAGCATAACATTCATTTAAGGGGTATTTTTTTTTAAATTTACATGTTTTCGCTCAAAACTTTAGATTGGTCCATTTCACAGATTCGCTGTATATTCTTTTGTAACAGAACTGTATAGTTCACCATAGGCCATTTTTCTTTGAAGATTATATTATTTGAGTCTTTTTCATAGACTATTATTTGGGAATACACAAACATTGCCGTGAAATTCTACATTTATTGACGACAACTTTTTGATTAATTACAACAATATTTTTTGAATTTACAATTTAGTTTTTATGTTCACCTTTATACCAAATAGATAGTTTATTTCTAGGGAGAGCAGTATAAACATGCTATTTTCATCACCGAAGTTTCTTAAAGCTAATATTTAATGGTGTTATATTGCAAATTATTAAACTAAGCAGCTTCACCGAAAAAAAAATCCAAATTACCTTCTCATCTAGGAAACTCGAAAATAAATTCTTTATTTTTTTATGTACATAAAATATTTATAAGATTAAAAGGATCTTATCTTATAAAAATGTCGTATTCATAATTTTTTATGCGATTTAGTACGCCTGGGTTTTTCTGATTCTAATAATATATGTAGATTCTTAAATTCAAACTAATTCAGATTGTAATGTTCTATTATATGCGATATCACAAATGGAACATAAAAACATATCTTAAAGTTTTTATGGATTTTTCTGGTCTATCAGTAACTTCAAATATATTTTCGCTTTTAACAAATATAATGATTTATAAAATTAGAATTATGCTTTAAGCATTTATAAAATCTTCTAGAGAGCTAATGCTTAGTTTAACTTAGAAAATCATTTTAATAAATTTATTTTTTTGTTTTCGCAAATTACTTTCAATTCTACTAGTATCTAATAATAAAAAAAAATGTTAACACAAAGATAATATTATTAAATAGTTGTAAATTTGCTTATATAGATGTCTTTTCGTATACCTCGAAAATAACTTCTTAAAAATATAAACCTTTGAAAGATTATATATTCTTTTGAGTGTTTTAACCCCAAAAAAAGCATAGAGAAGCTATAAATTTTGTTTAAAATCTATAGTTCTCATTAAGAATAGTGCTTCAACAAAAAACATAATATAACATTGATATTGGATAATAAAGTTTATCAATTTAATATAGTAATATCATAATAAAAATGGCATATTATATAATTTTGATATTCATTGGGCAATATATTGTACTTTTTTATTTGCACGGGGTTTTTTAAATCCATATTTTTTTTTGTATTTATATTTTCTTTTAAAATACTTTCGGGGTGACTAGAGCCATTAAAATAAAATAACGAAAAAAAAACACTTTATATTGGCGAAATAAAGTAAGTTTTTAGAATAAAGCATATTAAAAAAAACGTAACCGAACATAACATTTAGACTTCTAAACTCTGTGTCCATCAGTGGTTAAATAAACCGATCAAATATTCTTATTAGTCATTTTATCCTTTTGCAATTTCTAGGCTTTGCAAATTCGCAGAGATAATTTATAATCCGAAGCATATAAATTTGTAAAAATTATATAAAAATAGCTTTTCTAGGGCATTGAAAATTTGTTGGGTTACAAAAAATCGAAAAATGCAATAATTACAAATATATTGTTCGATTATATGCTTTCAACATAAAAAACCTTATTATTTATAACTCATAGCACTATTTTTTCTAGGTTAAGCATTACTCAAATAAGATAAAACCGTGTAAATACGTTATCTTTTTTAAAATGAGAAATAGTACTTTTCTAGTTGATATATAACTATAAATATATATTATAATTTTACATCATTAGAATTTATTGGTTTATCGTTTTTAAAATTAAAAATTTTTTCATGAATAAACGTACATACTATGTGACTTTTTATATCCGAAGATATTTATGAAAAACAAACAAAAACAAAACCGGTTTACTTATATTAAAAATCACAAAGTTACTGTTTTATAGCACAAGAATATAAATAGAAAATTTATCAACCCAAAAGATTAGATTATATTTAAATTAATATTTTGTAGTTTTTTACCGTAAAAAAATACAATTGTATTGTACTTGATCGCAAAAAAATTAATTTTTATTTTTTCACCTGGTTATTCTTTTATTTAGAAGTTTAAATTATATGCAAAAAATAAAGTACACGATAGCAAATATAAATTGTTTTAGCTATTAGAATATTCTAAATGTGAATAAATAGTTGTTTTTTTGCTAAAGCTATATATTGGCTATTTTTTTCTTATATTGCGGTAATAAATGTCTAATAATACACATAGTTTTTTTTTAAAAAATTTAAAAAAAGTCCTTTCTATCATTGGTTTATTTATAATCAAAAAAACACATACATGAATTTGATACATTTTATTTTCTAAGGAACTAATGATATTTATTGATCGATGTATCTAAGACCGCAAGTACATTCTAAAATCTTCTTTTATGTTTATCTTTAGATTGGGTTTTGTGCTTACGAGAATATTTTTGATTTTTTTTAAAAATTACATTCAAGATTGTTAAAACCCATGGATATGTTTTATGATGTTAAATTAGGCAGATAGTTTAATGATTCCCATTATTAAATGCAATTTTTTATTATCTCTGATCTCAAAAAGGTTGCTGTTTTATAAATGAATATTTGACTGCATTATTCTATTTCTATAATTGCGCTTATGTTATAACATACAAAAGTATATTTTTTATTTCCATTGTTGTATAGTAATTTTAACAAAATATAAGTTTTATCGAGTAAGATATCAAAAAAGACAAACGAATCTATATTTTAGCATTTTAAAATATATGCCAAGATATTGAATAATTATGAAAAAGAAATTTTGTGATATTGATTCTACCTTGAATTTATAAGATAAAAATGCATAAAATTTTTTTTTCTATTTTCTCAAACATTTCGTTTTACATTTTTGTATTTATTTTATGATCAAGATAGGTCAAAAACAAATCTAATGTTCTGAGGCGTTTTAAGCTAATCAAAGATATCTCAAAATCATTCAACTTATCTTTTAAAATCTCTTCATTATTTATAAATAGATAGATAATTTCTCTATATTGTATGTTGTAAAGATTGTTTTCAAAGTGTTAGAGCTTATTTCCCGCATCATTTATTTCGGGAAATAACGAAAACTCCATTTATTTATGGTAAAATTATCCCCGGAGAAGAAAGGTATTTTTATATTCGAGTTTACGTTTTTAAAAACTATTCAAAGCAAGCGTTATGCACAAAAACGGCATATATTTTGTATATTTTACTTTCATAATTCGATCGCTCTGTTTAAATATGATTACTGTTTACAATAATAAGCGCAAAAATATAATAAATGATTAAGGTGTTCTTATTAAAAAGTAATTTGTTTGTATATATATTTTATTTTCTGTGGGTACAGTTTACTTCTCAAGCATATTTGATGAAAAGGCATGGTGTCTGCAATTTTTATAACATATAAAATTATAGCCCTTTATTAGTGGTGTAAAATAGAACAAAAGTAAAAACACTAACAAATTATTCTAAATTTCCATTAAAATGTGTTTTAAACTAGCAAGATGTATTTCCGAGAAACTTGGATTTTCATGGTATAAATCATAGTTAAATCATGCAGTAATAAGTTCAATTCAGAATAGAGATAGCTGTTTCTAAAATCATCTGCATATAAAACCATAATATAAGAATAGTATGTACCTGAGAACAGAACATTCTTTGGGGTCATTGCTAGAAATATAGAGGCTTCATAGATTATAATATTATACAGCAAATTTAGTCATACGATGCATTACTGAAGAGTGTAAAAATCACATTTTTTTGTTTGAATTTCTCAGAATGCATACAATATCCTTAAAAGAAATGTGTTCATGGTTTTTTTAATTAATTAGGGTATAAAGAAGATATCGTACGCATTTTTTTGAATTAAAAATAGCTGTAAAATCATATGATAACTGAGTATAGAATTTTAAATATAAATAAAAATAACAAATATTAGATTTAAAAAAAGATTGAAATTATATAACGGTGGTATTAAATACGAAAAAAGGTTTTGAACAAAAAAAGTGTTGAAAAAGAAGTCGCACATATACACTAAATTAAAATTATTAAAATAATATTCGGTAAAACAAAATTTAAATTGGTATTTTTTTATATTAGAACAAATTTTTATTGGACTTCTCAAGCGTAAAATGTATTTATTGAATTTGAACCGGCACAGACACAATAAATAAAAGTTTTCTTACTTGTATTCCCTTGTTTTTGCTAAAAACTATATCATTTTAAATATTCATAAGATAAATTTAATATGTTATATTACACCTTATAATTTAAGTTAGTACCGGTAATACCAAAAAGTAAATGATTTTTGTTCAATTTTCTCATATATATAGTGATTATTCTCCTCTTAATCCATATAGTACATAGCCTTAGGCGGCATAAATTTGTTTTACAAGATGTTATCCTCGTCACAAAAACCAGCTCTTTGGGGTTATATTTATATAGTTACATATTCATAATGTATTATATTCATGGTCCATCCAGATTCCTTATGTGTGCTTCTAATTCTGTTGGCATTCTTAAAATCTTGTGTGGGTAATGGGATATATAATTTGATTTTATAAAAATCCAACTTGAACTATTTTAAGACAAAATTATTTTATATTTACAGACAATAATTTAATGTGCTTAGTGTGTTTAAAGACAAAAATGGTCTAACTAATAAGAAGATTGTGCTTTATTATTCAATATCATCATGTGAAACATTGTTTTAAGTGCCTTCGTTCGAAAAAATATAAATAGGGTTTCGCTATAATTTAAATGTCCTACAATACGTGCTTAAATATATAAAATACAAAAAGTCACTATTTACAAATACGATATACTTATATATATTAAAAAAAGGTCACTAGAATAAATAAAACAAGCAATAAATATTTATATTATGTTAATTTTTTTTAAATGTATGGTTTTAATACTCGTGAATACATGTGGAAATGATTAAAAAAGTATCAAAATATGCTTAAAATTATTTACCTTTCGAGTAATAATGAGCGCAAATTATTATACAAGATTATAGTCTCTAAAGAGCATTAAAAGGATATAAAAAATAATAAATTAAAAAATAACTTTTACAGGTTTAAAAAATATTAATTTGTAAGCTTTGAATAATCAACATTAAAAAATTACTTTTACGTGGTTTTAAAGGGTTTGTCATCATTACAGAGACTTCACTGACTTTAAAAACGCTTATATATATTTTTTTTTTGAGCTGGACGCAGTTATAAAAATTTCTTATAATATATTGTTATTTTTCAGAAATGATATATAAATCTATTTAGAAATTAAGTTTGAACATTAGAATATAAAAAAACTTCTTGCTTTGATATTTCTAAATATTAAGAACCCCAGAAGAATCTTTTCATGTAAATAAATTTTTGGTATTTACAAGAAAAAAAATTCTACTGATCTCTAGTCAACTAGATATATCTATTCGTATCACGTAAAAAAGATGTAACTTTGTCATTCTGCCCTTTATTTATTTTGCAGTTATTTATCGTAGCTTTGTATTGTACTTTATTCGTTACAAAATATTTCAAGGATCTTTTCTTACTTATATAAAATAACCTAAAAGTATAATTATTAACTCTTCTAAGCGAATATATCTTTTACCATACATATACATAAAAAATGCTAACAACCCTGGCGCAGACGTTATCTTTTATGCTTTGTATCGTTTCTTTAATCTAATTTAAACGAGATGAACTGCATAGAAGATCTTCAGATACTATGATAGGAACTATGTAGCGTTATACATAATTTATAGCTTATACGTACACATTTAAAGATTCATATTTGGCACTTCATTATATTGTTATGTGTGAGCTCTTGCTAAATCATTCCTTGAGGTTTTTTTTGTGTATGAATTCAACGAATATCTTTAATTATTAATTTTATATTTTTTTCCAATTTAATTAGAAAATTATGATCACAGAACACCAATGCCATCGTAAATAAAGCCCAGTCTATCTGATACAAAAGTATCTATCATTTGATTTTTTCATATAAATATATCTTTCATTTATAAACAAATTTAATAGCTCTATGGCTACAGAGTATCTTTGATTAAAAATATTATTTTTACGATTTTAAGTATTATAGGCTAAGATCTAATGATAAAAACGATGGAAATCTTATTGAAAGAAAAATAATGATTTAAATTCGATATAAAGTATTGATGATTTTTAAGATAATAAAGAGATATATTAAGGAATGAAAAATAATGAAAGACAGAAATAAGAGCATAAATAAAAATAGGGATAAATATAAATAAATGAGAACAATATTATGTATATCGCATGATAATTGTACAAATATATAGTATTAGTTTATTCGCTACAATTTCTAAATTTTCAAATTATTAATCGCTGATACTTATATTCACAAAATATTTATATACTTAACTTCAAGTCTGTATTGTTATATTCGAAGGATATGTGTGAGCATAGAAAGATCATTTTTTTAAGTACTAGAGATTTGTTGAGCATCAGCGACAAAAGAAATCAGAATCAATAAAAATTACTTCAGCTTTCTAAAGTACCATAAAACGCTTTTTTTAGTTTGTATATGAGTAAACATATATTATCTCGAAAAATATGTGTAGTGTGAAATATAAAGGACATAAAAAAAATTCAATTGATAAGGTTTTTTATTATAAAATAATAATAAGCATATATTTTCTTGATTTATATTTGACAGTATTAATAAAAATCTTTGCTGTATCCAATCATAAACAATTCATGAAATATATTCAATATAAATTAGAACAAATTTTATGGCCAAGTTTTGCCTTTATTTCCCTTTTTTAGTTTAAAATCATATAATTAATGCATATTTTCCTCGAAAATTCAGTTCATAAAAAAATGTTGCGATAAATTTAAATTATATAGAACTTAACGTTAGATCACCTGATTATACATACTTACATGTAAAAATTATACAGTTTACATGTATGATAGATGTATTACTAAAATTTTTAATATGATATTATAATGAAAATTTTTTTACACATCCACTTACTTGAACTAAATTATCATTTTCTTATTTTATCATCATTGGATAAATATTAATGCAATAAACTAGGAGATTTGTTAAATATTATGTATCGTATATCAATAGTTTGAATGAAAACCTTTCAGACTTAATTTTACGTCATAATGCATTCATGACTTTTTGCCGTGGAACTTTATAGATTTTTTAAGCATATAATAATGTTTGATATAGTATGATTAAAAAATCTTACTTTTATTGATTTTAAATTATATATTATTTTAATTGAGGGTGCCAAAAGAAGCAGAAGAACATCTATATGCTTAAGTATCGAGCTAAAAACTCTTTTTTATATGTCTTGAGCCTGGAAGATATATCGACAGACAGAAGGGTAGTTTTCGTACAAATAGTACACAGAAAATCATTGATTTATTACAATCTAAAATTTCGCAATAGAAAACACAAAATTTTAGAATATAAACTAACTTGCGATTTTTTTACTTATGGGCTAAATTTATAGCACATTTTTTGTCTTTGTTATCGAGCAAATCTTGCTTGATTCCCTGTGAGCACAGCATATTTATACTTTCGGTTATCTTCTCCTCACAAATGATTCTTCAATACCTCACCTCTTTTCGAGATCTGTTAATCCAAGGCTTTCTGTTCCTATGTTTGCATATACGCCTAGGTAATATTCGAGACATCTATTTTCTTCTGGTAAATTTTATGATATCGCGTCACCACAATATGTCGTTTGCTAACATATGGTTTTATTTTTGTCTTGAAATAGCCCCGAAATATATATTTATATTTAAGTTGCGTATTTGGCTATATTTACTTTGTTTATAAAGAATTATTAGCAAAGAGAATGCCTTACTGATACATCGTAATAAAAAAAATTAAAGCCAATTTATGAAAACTCATTTTTTTCTACTGACAACCTCTTAAAATAGCAAGAATTGTTCATTAAAAAACACAGAAATAACAGAGAATCTCTATATTTTTCTAGCTTCTTTGTCTTCTTTTAAACCTTTTATTTACAAAATACGCAAAAAAACTCATAAATATCTTTAGTAGAAATAGTACTATATCTATATATATTCATAGGACTATTTTAAGTAAATGCGTGTATAGTGCCTCATGAGGATTTATGTTTTTGTTCTAAAAAAAGTGCAAACATTTACTCTTAATACCATTCTAATATATTTATATGCCACAATATATGCAGCTTTTCGTAATCAGATTCATGACTTGGCGTTAATGTTCCAAACCATATTTACTGTCCATATAGTACCGCTTATGTAGGTATTTTATACTTATTAAAATAGAAATTAATGTATGTTTACCTCATTCTGCAAATTTATGGTATGCTACGAATCTTGATGGATATTTTATAGATGGGAATACGTTTTTATATTCGTATGATCATATTTTATGTGTCAAATGAAAAAGCAAAGTAATCCTTATTTTATATGGGAGCTAATCTCAGAATAAGTTTAGAATCCCGAATCTTTTAGAAATATGCCTAGATAATACTAATTGTATAAATTTTTAGATTATAAAGATACATTCGATTCGAAATGTAATATGGAAACGTTTTGATACAATTTATATATATACTATATAGCTTGTTTGTAATATGAATTTTGAAAAGCCATAGCAACAAATAAAATAAATTTTTGTGTCAATATACCTATGAAATTTATATGATGTAAGTGAACTGAGGCTTACTAAATTTTTAAGAAGTCTAAATACTTTTTTTTTGAAATATTTGTAAAACATTTTTATAACAATATATCTTTCTATATATGAAAAAGGTGTTAAGCTACATTTAGGTATAAATAAACGAATTAATTCATATTTGATATTTTTGTAATAAATTATATACAATTACACTTAAAATAGATAGAAACAGGGTGCCTAGAAACATTTCTATCCATTTTATCAAAAATTGTCAGGTATATAAGACTCTGATAATTTCTGTGAAAATATAACGACTTTTTTGAAAGTATGTCCTTCGTTTTTACATTTAATATGTACAAAAAAAATTATTTACCTCATTTAGTTATACTTCTTTTTAATATCTTTTGAATAAGATTCTAAAGAGCCAATATTGTTTAATAACCTAGACTGTAATTTTTTTATACTTATTTTGCAAGCTTTAATACTATGAGAAACCTAAATTAGACTATGGAATTTTCATTTTTTGCGTTTGTTTAATGACAAAAAAAACTTATAATTCTTCAATATTTATTAATTGATATACAATAGAGCGGCTAAAAATTATATCAATAGAGAATTTCTATGGTTAATATTATATGATGATTAATTGACATTTTTATTTTAAAAGGTTTTTTGAACACAATTAGATCCTCTAATTTATCACAAATATAATCTTTAAATATTTAAATTATTTAAAAACGAAATGAATTGAAGCCATGAATTATTATAAGACATAGAGATAAACGTAATGTAGCAAAATTTGCAATAAAAATTTACAATATTTCATATAATTCATGTTTTTTAATTCTATACGTTGTTTGTTTTAAGGTTAAAGATAACCCCACAAAATCCAAGATTCAATTAAGTTTCCTGTTATTCATATCATAAATTTAAAGTCAATGCATAATATTTCCATTTTTTAATGAATCAATGATCTCTTATTTTACAGGATAGAAATCTATTAGTTATAAAAATAGATCACCAATAATTTTAGCAGCATAGCTTTGTTTTTTTTTGCTAAAAAAATACACGAGATATAACGCTTTATTATCTAGAAAAAATGAAAACTAGAAATAATAAAAGTAGATTTCATATTTACATAGCGTTATATAAAGAATGGCAAATGGAAGTAATCATTTGTTCTTGCATAAGAAATTCACACAAAACTATTTTTATGCTGCAAAAAAGTAACAATATACAATACATATATATATATGTTGCTGATATTAATGTATTATTCTTACTGAAATAAATTATTTATTTAGATTTTATTTTTATTTTTAAATAAGAAAGCATCACATTTTTCAAAATTATAAAATTATTGAATTGCAATGTATTTTAAAACACTTAAAATGTATGATCGGCAACACTATTTTTTCATATATTTGTTAATCAGTACATGCTTTTCTCTCATTGTGGTTTCTTCATTATAATAGTTTGATTCTTTTATACTTTTGAGACAGATTTTGATAATCTCGTAACTTCTCTAACAAAATACATGTATTAGTTTGTTTATAAGTGTAAAAGAGAGAGATCATTCTAATAGAAAAATTGCGTGTTTGAGCTTTTTCCATATATATGAAATTTTATATCTTATTTAAATAGCCAAAAAAATATTTTTCATTGCAAACACTTTTATGAAATTTTTCTAATAAAAAAATGCGTTTTTATATGTTTTCTTAAGTACCTAATTGGTTTTATATAGTTCTATGCTTCGAAAATGGACTTATAGACCCGATAGAAATTATCTTTCTTATCATTTTTTGCGTTAATATCATATAATAAAACAACCTTTTTAATAAAAATAAAAATTTTATATGATCACAATTTTTTTTCCCGATAAAGTTTTTCACCTAAATATATGAGAGTACTAGAATGTTTTGATTAATTCATAGATAAAAGAGATATAAGGGATATAGAAAATTTTTGAATGTTCGAACACTTTAAAATACATTACATCTTTCTTCTTCTTTTCATAATTAGATATTTAATTATAACTTTTTTTTTAATGTAATTATGCATAGTTTGGTTTTATATGCCATAATTTTGGTACCATGTTAAAGAAAAAATGATTTCCTATACCAAAATAAAAAACATTACACAAAAAAATTTCCCAATTAATTATAATATAAAAGACTTAACGTTAAATTATTAATGCAAAATGGCAAAATTTGTATATTTTTTGCTGTTATTTAGATCAATAAAAAATTTATTTTAGAAATATAAATTTATATATATTAAAATCGTTTATTATCCAATTACCGACAGTAATTAAGAATTATCAATTTTTATTATATTTTAGCAGATTGTTTATTTATCAAAAAATACATTTTCAGTACTTTAAAGTAATTTATTTACCACAAATTTACTTTTTTTTAAAATTCCTAAAAAAGTGATTATTATAAACTGAATTCTTATATGTATAAATATAAACTGAATTCTTATATGTATAAATATAAAATGTATTTATGTTTACAGCAAAATTTAAAACCGAATTTATAACAATAAAATCACATTTAATTGAATCTGTTTTTAGCTTATTTTAGATATAATTATATTTTTTTTTAAATAATAACAAATTGTTTAAATATAATAAAACACATACACAATTTTCAATCTTACTATTATTCAGATCGAATAGCACCTGAGCTGTCATTACTATACAAGTGCAGTCAAAAATTATCCCATATGCTATAACATGAGTCGGTGTGGTACACATATCATAAAAGGTAGCAGCAAGAACTAGATGAGATAAATCTGATCGAGGCATATATAAACCTTGGGATTGAGATTAACTCTTAAAAATATAGGTCTCGAAAAGAGGGAGGTATTGAAGAAGAGAAGATATCCGAAAATATAATAAGCTATTTCGCAATGAATCAAACAAGTTGTGTGCGTGAACAAAATCTAAATTAAACTTTTTAAATTTAGCTCATGTTAAAAAAATAATTATTCAAATCGACAGAATAATTTATTCTGATCTATTTAGCCATATAAATTCTAAAAATACATCTTTCAATGGAATATAATTCATAATTTTTGAAAATACACCCAGTTGTAAACAAAATATTTTTTGTTTTAAATCAAACTTTAAAATTATGAAAAAAAATATCGCTAAAGTCAGCTTGAAAACACTTTATATTTATTAAATTATAAAAAATTTGTGTTATTTAAATCAAATGTTATTTATCACACATCGCAACAGCATATATTCATTTTTTTTAGATGTGATTTTTATTGTATTAAATTATCATTAAATTTTCGGGTAATTATAGTCAGATTAATGATATAAGTAAGTTTAATAGGAGGATATATAAGTAAGATAAATCAATTAATATTTTCCTATAAAATAGATAGTAAATTTTAAATTTAAATTAAGATTTGAGAAATGGTCAACATTACCTGACAAAATTTTGGTATCTCCTTATTCAGTTTAAAAAAAACAGCAAAAACTTTAGGATCGCCGCATTTTACAATGCCACAATTTAACTACCCAATCTTTCAATTCATTTATCAATTAACCTGATGAGAGGTCTTTGATCTCTGGCCAATGTCATCTTTAGCAGTAGGAAAGGATTTCGTGGATTACTCCCCTATCTTTTAACCACGACAGGATTTATAGTTGTTTATTCTTTACGAAATCTTTTTACACTCTTTTCGTTCATTCTTGAAGGATTGGATTTTAAAGAATACAAATATGTGTGATTAAGATTTCTAAGAAGCCAACTGCCTCTAATTGCTATTACAAACTAATGAAAAGGGATAATCATTTTAAGTAATATATTTAAAACACAAGATTAAAATATTTGATGAAATGCATTATATTTTCTGATCGTAGTAAGTTTATAAACATATTCAGTATTTAGGAAAATATAATAAAAAAAGGTGGCTAGAATTAACATTTGAGTATAACGCCACTATTTTAATATAAATTTTGAAAAAGATGATATGAAAATTATCTAAAACAAAAAATCGAAATGTATTTTATTATTATAAAAAATTTATAGGTGATAGTTTATCTTAAATAATCTAAAATTTATTTAGAGGATATAAGAACAAAAACATAAAAAATAAATATTATCATCATAAATTCGGGCGTAATATATCATTTTTATCCTCAAATCAAAAAAAAACACAAATTCTGCAGCCTTATATTGAAAAATCAAGAGGTACTAAGCTAAAAGGACGAAAAAAGACAAATATCGGCTACGTTAAATATTTAAATCAGGCAAGTAGTGACTTTCATACCATATCTATGTATTGTAAGCCCCGAAAAAAGTAATTTTTTTTATTACATTTAGTTTACTATTCATGAAAGTAATCCTATAAAATTTACAACAGAGATTAGTTACCGATTCTACATGATAATATGTAAAAAAACATTATCCGTATATCTATGCTCTGAAAGAACCTATATGATTCTTAGTTGGCCAAAATATCATATCTTATTATAATTTAGTTGGTAATCTTTATTTTTGAATTATTTATAATAATTTAGGTCTAATATGTTTTCTGGGGATTTGAACGCAATTTCTTTTGAGCGTTATATATTCAACAAATAAAGGCCACTTTTAGACCAAATTATGTGCATATGTAATTAAGGCTATAGAAAAACATCAAATATTAATACGTTTTCATATTTAAACATAGATAAATGACAGATAATATTTAAACATCCACAATAATCGTATATTCGATCGATTGGAACAAGAGCATCAGGTTTAACGAAATAGATGTACAGTAAATGTATATAATCCAGCATAACTATCTTCAAAAAACCAGAAAATAACCCGATCATCGAACTTTTTATATTCAGGTATAATATATGTTATCATTGATTCTACGGAATATCACATGAATTTACAGATATTATATGTTTTATAAGAACAATATTATTCTTTTTAAAAGAAAAATATGAACATTGAAGAATATTCTAGTGATTTTAAATCTAAAGATATACTTATTTAAAAAAATTTAACTACTAAAATCATTAAATACTTTAATTTTTTTTAATGAGCTAAGCTCTGTAACTGCAAAAAAAATCAAGGAAAAAAATATATTGAATTTTTTTAATCTTTATAACATTAAAAGTAGCATAATACAAAAAGAAGAAAATATGGATCAGAATTTTTTTTAAGTTATGCATGAATCATAGAATAATCTTATCAGACCATCGCAGATATTTAAATTTTTTTTTTAGTATCCAAATGTGTTGATTGTGCTATTGAATCATAATAGTTCATATATCTTACTTATTTAGAAAACATGATTTATATGTCTTTTTTTTGCGGTAAATAAGCATTGTGATGTCTACATAAGCCACATAAAATATAATAATAAGCTGTGAGAAGATTATACGATTCACCAAAATCTTATATTCTTTTATGATTTCTTTCAAATAATTTCTAATAATACTCATTTAAAATTCTATCGGCTAGTATTTCCACAAGCCTTTAGGCCATATTTAAAAATTTAATTTTTAATTCCATAGAAAAGATCGATAAAATGTGTGACATACTTGTGATATAACTTACTGAATTTTAGAACATAATTTTCGTCACTAAATAGTATTCCCATCAACTGATCGCTTTTCGGCAAAAAACAAATTATTCTTATATCAATAGTGTATTTAAATATTAATGACTTGCTAAAAATCTTTTCAATTGTAAAACTGTCTGTTTCAAATCTTAATAAAAATTTGAGTCTGAACTGATACACTTTACTATTTATAATCATGTTATTCTCGCCATATTATATTTAATTTTGTTATTTATTAGCTTCATCTTCATATTATAAATTTTAACTCTGAAGATACGAGATAAATAAAGTATTCTTTTATGTATGTATAATATTATAGTTATAACGTTTTTATCAAATTTTATAGCTGAAAAATTCAGGAAAAAGAAAATAAAGTAGTTAAATCCTATGAATTGATTTTAAGGGGAACGCAGAGAGCAATAAATGAAGAAATCTCCCTTTATAATAAATTCAAGCTGATTACTGCTCTTTAAGTAGATTATCAACTGTATAAATACTCTTTTCATAATAATTTCCTTTAAAGATTCTTATAAATCAATCCGAATGCGCCTTGAGCATATACACGCCTTGATGCCAGAAAATATTGACTTTCTATAATAAAAAATGAACAACACGCTTATCTTTTGAAAAAAATAGAAGCTAGACATATATACCAGACAGAAACTACGGCTGTCTAAAACAAAAATTTGATTGTGAAACTTCAAAAAATGTATAAAATGATTATATGTGAACCACAACAGAAATTTTGACATGGATCAATTTTTTTAAAATGTAAATCAATAAATTAAAAAATGTACGCTGTAGTTAGGTATCATAAAATTTGTTTATTTACAAGAAAAAAGAAAGTAATATCTCACAAGTAAAAGAGTAAGTCATAGAATATCTGAAAATTGTCGTATAAAGAATTACCAGTATCAAAACCCTAGATATAAATCGTATCCGAAGATATTGTAGAGGATTCAGTTGACTTGCAATAATCTCATCAAAAAGAGAATATCTATTTAGTATAAATTCTATACATGCAAGAATCAAAAGAAAAACTACTATTGATAACGTAATGTGAGATTTGTATAGCACAAAAGCCAATTGTACAAAAAAATTTATAAATAGCGTTATATTGTGCGACTTAATCTCAAAATCTTGGAGCAAAAATATGTATGCTTTAAGTTGATAATAAAAAAACTTCATACAAAATACGGATAAAAAGAAGAAAAAATGACCGAAAAAATATTGATTACAAGTTCAGCAGGCAAAAAATCAATATTAATATCAAGAAATATAATTTCATCCCAAATTTAATATAAGTAAAAAACAATAAATGCTGATAAGAAATAAATTGCTAGATTTTGATCAAATAAGTATGAATAAAAAAATATAAAAAGGAAGTTTACTATGTATTCATTTGATTAGATTGTATAGCAGAAGCTCGTGTTTTTAGGTTGACCTTCATAAAAATTAATAAAAAAATTCTAACTACTAGCCTAATAGGAAAACTTCATGACCTGATGGGATCTATAAATTTTATATAAAGAAAATGATATCTTTGCATCTATATGCTACGATAATATTGCAGAGAAAATTTGTTAAAAAATACGGAATGAATGTTTTATAAAGAAAAAATAAATAACATTTATAATAACCTGTAGTAATTGGTCTTCAAATTTGAGCCTTAGACCTGTATGAAAATTCACTATAAATTAGAAACTCAAATTATGAGGATATACTAGTATTTCAAAAAAGGAAAGGCGTTACGCCTTTGCCTTAAAATCAACTAGTACCCTATGACTTGTAAAGGATCTGTAGACAAAGCTACTGAACTAGGCAATAAAGACAAAACTTAGCAAAAAAAATATTTTCGACTGAATGATGCAGAAAAAACTGCTTCTTGTAATTTATTTTTATTTAATGACTTTTACGGCAAAACTCGATCATAAAGAGTCGGTATACAGCCTTATAAGAGTGCTAACGAGCATATGTAAATTGTTTTTATGCCGTATAAAATGCAACAAGGTATATAAGCGGCACTATGCACGGTATATGCACATTTATATATATTTTCGGTGTGTATGGATCCATTGTTAAATGTACTGAACGTTTAATTCGCTTGAAAAATAAATTATAGATTAATTTTTCATAAAAAATTATATCTTATATTATTGATATGAAGCTTAAGACTAAAGTCCCGAAAAAAAACAGTACATTTCAGTGATTGCATAGAACTAGAAAAAAATAAAATAAAGTCAGCGCCAAATAATTTCTTTTGTGTTAAATATGTCGTTTAATTTTTGGTTACTAAGATCTAAGTACCTCAAATACATGAAGAAAGAATGAAGGTGTATAAAGATACAGCATTTGACATATTTTATCAAAAATAAAACAAGAATTCTGATTATAGTTAAAACAAACATATACAGCTAAAATGTTAAAGAAATAAAAACAGCAAAATTTTAATAAAACCGCTATATAGACATTTTTAAACATGAAACAAAGACTTTGCATCAAGTTTTATACTTTTTTTATAAGGGAATAATCTATAGATTACAGTCAGCAAAAGATAAAGATAGTATTAAAAAAAAGTAAAATTAAAATAAGACAAAAAGTTGGTAAAATTTTTTATATAGAAAACGCTCTTTTGGCTTGATAAGACACTTGCAAAGAATAAAATATCATCAAAAATCATAGCACTCATGCAATTAAAGAAGAAGTACAAAAAATAAATTTTTGTTATATATGTATTTATTTTTTAAACTACAATTAGATATTCTATAATATAATATATATGTTAAAGTAGAAAAAAAGTTTAATGTGTATAAAATAAGATATAAAACAGTATGAAAGATCTCTCAGAATCTACAACGTCATAATGATCACAATTGGCACTTGTAAAATCTAAATGATCACCGTGTAGATATGTTTAAAACAATGCAAAATTTTGTTTTCATCATGATATAAACCATTCAATAGAGATTAGTCAAAATATCAACACTATGACATAACACAAAAAAAAGAGATAAAAACGTGCAACCTATGTAAAGGAATGCAGGTTATAGAATATGTACAACAAAATATATAAATTTTAAAATACATAAACTGTATACTGGCAGAAACTCATGGTGAAGATCGAAGATAAATATGAATATTCTTGTAAAAGAAGAAATATGAATGAATATGCTTTATAGAAAGTCGATAAAAATAATCACAAAATTTAAGAGACATTTTTGTTGATGATTAGAAACATTTTGTGCACTATAATTTAAACAGGAATAACGATTACTGATAAACATATGAATGTTATAATTGTAAAGCTTAGAAAAATTAAATAATAATCAATGTAATCTCCTTTATTTACAAATTTAGAACTCTAATATTATCAAACGTTTTCGCTTTTAGATGGCGTGGCTGCAGAATATCATAAGTCGTACAACAAGAGTTTGGAATTTAGACTTTAGCGGAAGCAGCCGCAAAAAAACAATAGGATCGTGGAATATACTTTTTCATAAGTCTTCAAAAATTATATATCAATGCGTAATCTAAAGATGCCAATGTTAGCTGAAGGATGTGTAAAATATATTCTATATAGCAATCTAAAATTTTTATTGATCAACGATATTAATGATAAATCCAATCTAACTATAGATTTAGATCACATATTAATCACATTAGGCCTTTAACTCTTTTTTCTATAAACTTATACTTTGTGAACTTAAGTTCTCGGGAAAGCGATTAAGATTGAAATACTTGCGTAAAAATATTTGAAAAGCGTATTCCGTTATATTTTTTTCACTGTAAACTTATGATCTCTAAAATGTCAAAATTAGCATTAAAAAAACGAAACTAACTTTTGCTATATTAAAGATTTGTAATTTGCTTATAAAAACCATAAATAAAATTCGATATAAGTTGATATGTTTATTGCTTAATTTTCAGTAAATTTCGTTAATTTAGTGATAAGGAAACCAACCTCTTATTAAATGCAGCATCCTATTACAATTCTTACAAAGGTTTTTTTACTGCGTGAAAGTTTACAAATAGTAGATATTATTATTTTTGATATGATGAAATAAAATATATCTAATTTTTTATTGGTAAAAAGTTTCTTATAAGTATTTTTTTTTACAATAATATAGGCACATATAAATATTTATAAGAGACAAACGGTAATAAATGTAGTTTGTTTTTTATAATGCTAGAAATAAATTTTTGCGATGTTAAATGATCACGAAAAATAGACCACACCATTATTAATATTCTATATACATATATAAGAAAAAATCATAATTAAGTGACTTTTATCTTATTACCGTACATAAATACGTTTACGAATAAAATATAAAAAAACAAAAAAGCAGAGAATATAACAAGTTAAGTATGTTAATAGAAACTATTAAAATCAACTTTTGAATGTAGTTTAAATCGTAGAAAAATAAAAAATAAATTGTTAATCAATAATACCATTGCCTTAAAATGATATATAGCTTTCTACAGCGAATTTCATATTTAGACTACGTTCAAATACAATTTTGTGTTTTTGGATACTGTAATGGAATTTTTTTGCATATTTTAGCTTATATAAATTTGAAAATTATGTTGTAGCATATAAACGTATTTGAACATTCGTTTATGAAATAAAAAATAAAACCAAATCTTTTTAGATACCTAATGGTTTTTATAATTTTTTTTGTTGTACTTTAAAAATTGTTTCATGTGTTACATTCATACAAATCTGGATTTCTGGTTCGATGTCACAACGTGATTTAAGGAATTTATAATTCATAAAAAAACATCTATAAAACTATATCTATATTTTTTTGCATTGATTTACATATTCCCAACTCTTATGTATATTTAGAGATAAATATGAGTTCAAATCGTAAAGAAATATATTTTTAGAAGAAACCATAGATGAATGGAATAGATTAATACAACAAAAAAATATTTAAAGGTATTTCTCAAAAAAAAAATTAATAAGATGCAGAAAAAATTTTGATCCCTGATAAAATGAAGCAAATTTAATTGATATAAAATATTCCGTCAATATTTACCTATCATATATTACAGAATCATTCTTTTTGAAGATTTTACTTATAAATTTTTAATATTATATACCTCTGTTTATCCACTCATTTTGTATAAGAAACGCGATAAAGCACTTGTATTTGCGTTAAAAGGAAATGGAAGACGGGATGAATAAACGTAGAATTGAACCATATTATATGTCATTACAATATGAGATAAACATACATTTATGCATGCAGCTATTTTTATTAAAATTATAATGAGGCTTTTATAATATTTTTTTGTAAGCCTTTTTTTTTCACTGCAAATATATTTTAAAAAATCTAAAACATAAAACACATTTTTTAACGTTTATAAACATAAAATATATTTAGTAAAGGACAAAAAAACAATTATTTTTTTTATAGCTAGAATTTTTATATAATAGCGGATTTGATTTATGGATATTATTATGATGAAAAAATTTTGTTTCTGTGCAAATTGACATATAGAATAATTTAAAGATTTTAAACTGCAAAAGCGACGTATAAATAGCAACAATCAATCATATATTAGATTTGGAAATTAATTTTTGTTAAGAAATATATAAATTATAAAACCATATCATTTAAATGTCCATTTAGATTATTTACTATGTAGCAAAATTATTTTATAAACATCAGAAAAAAAAACTGTTTTGCTTATCATTGAATAGAATTTTACTGATTGTTATGTTAATATTATAATATTTTTATGGCTGCATATCATCACTTTTATATGCATATATTGATTTTTTTGAGAATTTTGCGCAAAGAATTGATAAAAGTAGTTTATTAATAATAAATGTAAGGATTTGTGTTCGAAAGCGTTTTTTTATATTTTAAATCTAATTTAATTGCTGTTATTCAGTCTTATATTGCCATTTTGTGCCTGATATGTGATTTAGGGGCGTTTTTTTTCTCAAGTGTTCAAAACTCTAGTTTTACAAACCAAACGTTAATCTTTGACCTTGTTTATCGAAAAAATTAAGTTGCTTTTTTTCAATTAAATATATAAAGACGATAAAAGTATATTGGGAACATTTCAATGCTCTTGATGTCTTTTTTGACACATTTAATGATCTATTTACATCATTAGCACTTCTCCTCCTAAATGTGATGTGTTTAAGTGTACACCGTTTATCAGTTAAGTGTGTAATTGTGTTAGTGTAAAGATTGATATTCTTATACTTATTTAAGATGTGGTCATAATTTTACGAAAGTACATAGTTCTCATTAAAGCCACAAAAAATTTACCTAAGAGTGTTATGGAATATATTTCCTGCGTTATTTTGGGGGTGTATATGTATGTATGGTTTAAGCTTACTTTTTTTTATTTATGTATCATATCTATGCAAAAGATACATTTTTATATTATTATGTTATGTCAAAAATTTTCATAAACGATATAATATTAAATAAAAAATCGGGGGAATCTTTTGTGCTTCGATAAATTTAAAATATTTCTCTGTATTTATTTGGCACATATATAGTCAGTATAAATGATTAAAAAGCATAATCAGAAATAAACCTTTTTTTCTTTTACACCTTTACATTTGTTTTAAAAAACCATCAATATTTAACAGGCTAAAATTAGAGCTTAATTAAGTAGAAAGTAAAATATTTGTGTTATAAATTCATGGATGTAATTTAGCCAACAAAAAAAATCTTAAAATGTAAAAAATACTCTAAAAAATTTTTTTTGAAAATATTTCTATCTAATTGTTTTCTATATATATGAAGTAATAAAAAATATAGAAAATTACTTTTTTGTCATTATATGAGATGCATAAAAAATACACCGACGAACTTTTATGACCATTTCGATGAGAACTTATAATAGAAAGAAAATAAAAAGAGAAGTTGCAACCAATATTTTAATTGTTTTTATATGATGATTAATTGAATCGCTTCTTCTCTTATATTTATCATAAATTTTAATTTTTTTATTAAGTTTCAATATAATGAATATATCAATAAATTATATTATCGAAAAATAAATTTCATAATTTTATTAAAATGCTTAAATGGCAAAATCGGATTTGCAAAAATTATATAAAAGTATACGTATAGAAACTTTATCGCTATTGTAATTATATGCACATAATACAACGATCGCAAATTTTCAATCGAAAATACTTTAAATATGTTTGCATGCAAAACATACTTAATTCAAAATAAGAAGTACAAGTATATTTTTTTAAAAAAAATTAATTTTATATCATAAAATCATAAAAGTTTTTAAATTGTTAATCTATTATGTATATGTTCAAATGCTCTATACTAACCTACATATATGTTTTAAGAAATTTTTCACGTAAAATTATATCAGAGAATGTGTCTAGATTTTGAATATGTGCAAAGATCTACAAAAATATATAAAAAAAACACTGAAATATCAAATAACAAAAGTAATATTTCAAACAGAAACATCATAAATAAAACTGAAACTAACTTTTTATTGTATAGATTTCCATATTAACCAGAAGAACAGTATAAGCTCACGCGTGAAAATCACAAAATTTTGCATGATTATTATTACTATTACCAATAATTGAGAAAAAAACACTAATAAAGTCTATTCTATATTTACTAGCAATGATTTACCAATGTGAACTAATATAATTAATGAGCAAAAAACGCCTTTTGGCTTATAAAATATTACTAGACGCAAAATAGAAAAATTCAATATAAGAATTGTCTTATAGGATAATATGAATATTTTTGCAAATGGAAATACCAAATATTCGATAAAAGAAAGCTTTCCCTATCTAAAAGCTGCAGTGTAGTTCTTTTATTTATATTAATTTTTATAAATTTTTATTAACAATAGCTTTCAATAAGATTTCTATTTTACAAATAATTTTTATGTGTTTTTAAGTGTATCTTAAGGGTTGAATATATTAACTATAAAATCATTAAATCTTCTTGTATTTTTGTAATGAGTTAAAATTGTTTTATGATTCTTATTAATCTGCCAATAAAAATTTTCTATTGAATTAAATCTAAAATATGTAAATATTCTAAAAATATTATATACTTGATTAAAGAAAAATACGATCAATCAAAATAATAAGCAATAAACTAAATTAGGATATTTATGAAAAGTTAAAAGCACTATCAATCTAAAATTTTCGTAATGTTAACTACTTGTATCAAACAGGAAGCAACCCCCACGAAATATGTTCCCCTTAACATTAATAAAATCAGTCCTTATATCACTATAAAATAGGAATAATATTAGAATATAATGAAAATTTTTTTGTTTCCTTGTAGATTATGCTGTTAGATACAGAAAAAATAACAAAATAGTCAAAGGCTATTAGGTTTAAGTTGCAATAAAAGAAAAAAATAGATTTTAGCCTCAAGTTTTGTTTCTCGCAGACTTTGTTAAAAAGTATACTATTAACTAGAAATACACAAACTTTCATATTTTAATACAAAATTAGACAAGCTCAAGATTTACTGGATGATTTAATTTACTGGAGCATAAATAATATATACTAAAATGAGTTCAAGATTTTTTTACAATATAATTAACATCATTTTTTATTTTAAGCATAGTTCATAGGCATAATGAATATTTTATTCTTCGGAAACTTAGCAATAAATTATTAACGTTATTTAAATCTAGAAAAAGCCATTAAAATGTTAATTTATTGAATATATTTATTTTTTCATCCACATTTTTTGTTATATATAGGAGTAGAAAAAATCCAGTAAAAAAATGATAATTAAGTTATAACACAAATTTACATATAATAAAAAATAACTCATTTGCTATTTATATAAATTTTTTTGATTATATGTTTTTCTGGTATAATACCCCCATAAATTATAATATTTAATGCATGAATTTTTTAATATCTACTATAACAGTTGAGTATATAAAAAGTTAGAAAATATGTTTTTATATCAATAAGTTTTTTTTCATTTGGCTTTAGAAATGCTTATAAAAACTCGGTACTTACGATATGGTATTTATATAATCAACATCAAATACAGGCTTTTAAAGTACTCAATAATTTTTACAAAAATCATAGATATGAAATGTACAACTAAAAGATTTCGATTTGTAAAAGAATAGTTTTAATACGTTTAATAAATTACTATACTATCAAATATTTGTTCACTTTAAATTAGATTTTCTTGATTTTAAAAATTGCATCGTTTTTTTAAATTTGGGTTTTATAACTAATATATAAATGCAATTATATACTTTTATAAATGATAAAATGCTCAATATAATATTTTTTCGGCAGCTTGATGGTTATTAAACCTATCTTTATATTAGATTGTAAATGTATCTAGTTTTATAAGTTTAATATAATTTCTGAGTAGTTTTGCCCTGATAAACTGCAATACTTATTATAAAATTTATTAATAAATTTAGATTTATTGTAAAAATTTCTTAAGATATCAGAATTTAATGTTTAAGTAAATATAATTTATATACAATCATGAAATTCATTATAAAAATATAATCAATAAGATTTATATAATTTATTGATGAAATTGCTTTATCTCTATCCAAGAAAAATCTTATGTTGAAAAGTTTTATTATGACCTTTACGAAGCTTTCTTACAACTTATTTCAATATCATCTTAAATTATAAATTTTTCAAGCTACTTGTTCTTTAAAGATACAATATACAGCAAACTAACGTTATTCTAGATGCTATTGTTTGTATGTCGGCTTCTGCTTTATTTTTTTATGTTAATGATTTTCATTTGTGTCGTTTTATTTTTGATTTGTTTTATGTCAACATAAAATCTTGTTGATTGTTTATGTTATGTGTACTTGTTTCTAATTTACTATTTCATGCTAAAATCACAAGTTCATAAGCTTTTCAGCATTTAATTTATTTATTATATATAAAACATAAATTATTATTTATTATGCGTAACTAGCACCGATAATAAATCTTTGTGTCAAATTAATTGTTGTTATCCTATAATACGACGATTTTTTTCCAAACATATATACATTTTTGTAATATTAAGCTGTAAAAGAATTATGTAACGAATACACTTTCTATAAATGAAATATGTTGGATTTTCTATGCTATAGCAATTTGTATTTGTATTTTTATATAGATATCGTCGAGCTGTAGTTTTTAAAGAAAACTTTTACTTAAGTTAATAAATGTATACTTTTTCAAATATATTAATCAAAATTACACATAATCATGATAAATTCCTGCAAAATAAAGACTTTTTATCTAATCGATTATTATCTTGAGATGTGTATTTATTGAAATACCCATCATTTTAGATATATATTTACATTTAGTTCCTTTTCTTGGTCCCATGAGTTATACAGTGTAACACAAATACGATAGCTTAAGCTACTGATCGGTCTCAAAACTGTTTCTACATCTTATATAAAGAATTTTCAAGAAATCTCTGTGATTTAGGAAACAAGATAATAGACAAGAATTTACAGTTAAATAACAGTATTTAAAACAGACAGCACATTACTGGTTATATAAATCATGGATTTTCTCCTTTATTTTAACCTATTGGCATGAATATCTTATAAATCAATTTTAAGATATTCAATACGTTTTATTTCGAGCCGAAATATATTTTTGGATAGAAATTACTCTACGTCACAGTATGTATTATATAAACATAATATATTCATTTCAAACTTAATATTAAAAATTTATAATTTACGGGTCTTCACATAATATTTTATATTGTGAATTTAATACTATCGATAGTAACGGTAAAATCTTATTCTTTTATTCATATTTTTTATAAAATATTTGGCACATAATAAAACATTTTATTGATGTTTTTTTATAAAAATAAAATTTATAAATATGTATAATACTTGTAAATTAATAAACAAAAATTAATTATAAATATTATTAGACCATGATTGAAGCAAATTAAACTTTTTTTTATTATTAGATAGATTTTTAATATGTACTTAAATTTTTTAAAAAAATATGCTGATATACTGGAATCTAGAAATTGAGCACATTACTTTTAGCATACGTTCGATCACTGAATATATATTTTTTACCAAAAGACAACTAAACATATAAGAACTTATGCTTCTATGCTGTGTATACAGAAGGAGAATAAGAAGGTGTTTATAAAATATTATTTTTTAGATAGTTTTTTTGTAATATGATTTTAGTGTATATGTAATCATTTGTGAATGGTTTATAATGAATTTAAATTTTATTTCTTAAATCAAAATCTATAATATAGCGCATATATAATAATACTAGATCAATTTGAAAAAAATTTCCTAATAATACTAAGATTTGTTTTTAAAATTATCATGCGTCTAAAAAAAAAATTGTAGCAAATACCAGATAATTAAATATTCTTACTTTTATTTGTAAATATTAATATTTAGAATAATTTTACTTATAAATATATCACTAAATTATTTAAAAATTTGATCGTTATAAATCTATTTTTTACAGTCTCCTAAAATATTGTAGATATTAAGAAATTTTTATGGTAGAAAAATACATTCGTAAGCCTGAACACATGATTTCACTTGTAATAATTTTATTTTCCCTATATTTAATTATAAAGAATATCTTTGATATATATGTTCATTATATGTAATTCTCTTGACTATCATATATTACATAATTGATAGTTAGTTACATTTTATAAAAATTATTTTGTGCCATTATTATAAGATCTTTAATACAGATTGAATTTAATTTTGAAATACGAAGATCTGTAATTATTTCGCTTATTAATTCTATTGTATTACAAAAACAGTTAATTTTATAAAGATGCACTACAAAAACTGAATAGGTCGATTTGTTACTAATATGCAGTTTATAAATCAATTTTTTTGTGTTTTATGTTATTTTTTGGTTGTTTTACCATAAATTCTATGTCTTTATATATATTTTTGTTTAATTATGTGTTATTTTATTTGTCATCAATTTTATCAATTTACGAGGTCAGACCATTGGGAATATTGCACAACTCCTTAATGCATCTTTTGACATCTTCACCTAACTATCTTTATCAACTGCTATTATTCTCTCAAATTTGATACGTTGCAGGGTTTTGTGGTGTATGAGAGCTTGCATGTATGCTTCTACTCGTTCGGGATTTTAAACTTTAATTATAATACAATATTTTTTATAAATAATTTTCAACATATAACAGAAAATAATAAATAAATATGATTGGTATTTGTCATTCATAGAAATATAATAATGAAGATTTTAATTCAATCAGCTGATCATAGTATATAAATAATTCAAGTGTCTATAACATATGAGAATTATGTACTACGATGATGGTTTAAATGAATGAAATTATAGCCTACGCGATTATAGAAATTTACAATTTTATAAGATATATAATCTTGACTTCATGTTAAAATTTATTAATCTTTATGAATTTTAGAATATTAGCACTATTTTAGATAAATAGTGTTTTCTATGAGAGCTTATATTATCGTTATTTCCGATTAATTATGAATACACATTAACATTTTTACTAAAAATCTTTTTTGTAACACTGCTTTTTTTCTATGTTATAGTCTGAAGCGGAAAGTCATTATAAAATTAAAGCTTTATAGTTTCTAAGGATATGTGATAAAAAAAAGATAATGTTTTATGCATAAATAATTCTGAAAACGTATTTTATAGCATAAAAAAAATCTGTGAACATATAATAGATCCACTAGATATTTTTTGATCACGTGATTTTTCCATAAATGGGATAGCCATTATGGACATACTATGTAAAGTAGAAGATGTGGCTTGGATATGAAGTAAAAAAATATGTATAATTTATCAAAAAACAATGAAATTTATAATTTTGGATGGAAGTATAAAAAGAAGCACTGAATAAATATTTATAGAACATAATAAAATATCTGAATCTAAATTTATTGCAGAAAACTATAATATATTACAAATTTTATATTTTTCTATAGAATCAATATATGTTTTCTAAACCAGCAATCAGTATATCTATACTATTATGAATTTTATGAATCATAACATCAAAAAAATTGCATGTATGTCTTGACTTTTTTTCATATTATAATTTTTACGGTAAATGATATAGGAATTATATTATTTTAAATAGAATTATCTAGTTTTTAAAAAAAATGGTTTGAAAATATTATTACATAATGTGATTTTATATTATTTATTAAGTAAAGATGAAAAATAACTGTTCTTTTATTTTGGATAAAATCTATAAATTTTTCAAATTATCTACTATTATTTTTTAAAAAAAAGATATTCAACGATCACCTTTCTTAGAATAATTTATTTTTTACATAAAATAAGATGGAGTAAAATATAAACGCTATGAAATAGGTAATCGCTTATTAAAATATCGATCATTAAGCCGTAATAACCCTTGAAAAAATTAAAAAAATAAATTAAAAATTAAAAAAAAATTGTGTGACAAGCTTCCTAAATAAGATGTATCGTTATAAATGATTTTGCATCGAACATTGCGAAAATTATTTACGAACTTGATGAATTTAATTTGGTTTTTATTTTTTCGTATTATTCTATTAAATAACTGCAATAAACGCATACGGGCTAAAAATATGAAGAATTAAAGCTTGTCTATCATATTGTAATAGCTCGAAATTGGAAACTATAATATTAGATTACAATTTGAATATACCAAAAATATCCTTAAAATATTACATATATTGATCTTTAATAATAATACGATATTATTCTATAATTAAACGTTGAATTCCAGTAAAAATTACTACAATTGAAGTTTTTAATCATGGGTTAAGTTTCTTATTTTATTGATTACATTCACTGAGACAAACAAAGCCCATAGAGAATATTGCATAGCTTCTTATGCATCATATGACTACTTCCCGTGATCTTTCTTCACAAACATCCCTCTTCTGTCAAAATATATTGGTTCAAGTGTCTTGACAAGTGCAAATTTTTATAGATATGATGGATTAAAATATGATTTATAAAATTTAAAACAATTTAAATGCAATTTACATGATGCATGTTGTATCAAGATAAAATAGTTACCCGAACGAATTATTATGACCATTTCAATGTATTAATACCAGAATAAAAAGGGTTTTCATGCCTTTCTGTTATATTTAAAAAATATAAAAATTAATTTTATTGCCTTTCTAAATATAAAATCCGATCTTTTACAAAAAGTTTTCTTCACTTTAATAGATTTGAATTTAAAATGAAGTTATCCATTAAAACTATAATTAATATATGTTTTGTATTAAATTTGTGTGCTCTATAAATGTTACTTGCTTTAAGATATAAATATGTTTTCATATTACGCCCTACTTGTTATCAATATTTTCGCATAACAAAAGTTTTTAAAAGCATACATAATTGTTTGAATATACATTGGCTCATAATATAATAAAAATATTGATGGGTTATTATATTTTTTATGTGATTTATTTTTATGTTTATATCTGTTTTTAAAATGTGTGTATATTATAATTTTCCTCTGTTAAATTTTAATACTTTTCACTTTTATTATTTTTATTATTAGATTCGATATTTATATTTGGTTTACTACTAAACTACCAGAATATGAATCATTTGCTTATTTTCAATTAAAATAAAAATTGACCATATATATTTTACCGATGATCTAAAATAAGGAGGAATTAAGATAATAGAAGAGGAGACTGTCCACGTAAATAATATGCCGAAATTCAGACAACTATAATTATAATTGACAAATCAAGACGCATTACCTCGTTTGCTCATACTATCTGACGAAAAATGTATCGCGTCATGTTTGACAGAAGATAGGAATTACTTATATATTTATGTGATGTACATCTATATCTTCTAAATATTCAAAAAATATCGTAAATTTACGACAAAAATTCTTTGGTATTAAAAATCTTGTTAGTATTTGCAAAGCAAGCACTGGCAATTTAAATCATTAGCATCAAATTTTTGAAGACAATGATTGGTATATAGAGAAGACTAATATATTTAAATAAGAAATATAAGCAAGAATTCCGAGCATAGAAATATATAAAAAACTTATTTAGTGATCCTGGGAAATCCATAAAAAACCATTATATTAAAATATTTAACGATAAAAATATATCGTTATATTACCAAGTAAAATTATCCTATGTGTTAAAATATCACACTTCGTGAATTAACTGTCATAAAATTTATGGTTTAAATTTCATTTATATATACTTGTGTTATTATTGTTGAGTATCATAAAGTCTTTATGTCAGGTAGCAAGAGCCGGTACACTATCAAAACAACAAATATTACATTTAAAGAGAAACAACATGAAGAATGATTTCAGAGAATTTTTATAACGCTGACTGCAACGTCCAAGATAAAAAAACGTGACATACAGACTGAATAAGCAGAGTTTAGACACTTGAAAAACCAATGCAAGGTTTATTTTACATAAGATCTGCGTAAAAATTTATGGTTTCAAAGTAAATATCTTTAAATTCTACAACACCGCTATAAAAAATTAACTAGAATAAAATCATAAAGAAAACATTAACGAAATTCAGCCCAAATTTGTTTCGGTTAGACCAAAGTAAATGAGCAAGCTATAATCATAACCAGATCATGCTGTAATTAATGTATTTACAAATATCTCTTCAAAAATAAAGTTCTTAGATATGCTCTAAAATTTACAGACACTTAAGACACGAGTTAAACAGCACGATTGGTGCATTTTTAAGAAAAAAACTATAGTTTAGTTGATTATTTCAAATAAACTATGTGCATTGACACAAAAACTATGTGTAATTTTGATGGTAGCGTTCAGGCATAACTTATTCTGTTTTAAAATAAATTAAAACCCAGTCTAATTCATGTGCACCAACCTAATAAAAAAAGTTAATGAGTTTACATTTATCCTACAATTTATCGACGATCTAGTGTGTCTTTTTATTCTTTTGTTATTATAATTAATGAAAAGGTGTAGACTGTGCTGCGGAAAGAGCCATGATCACATTGAGTTGAAACTAAATACCTCACATCGAATTCTTAGAATAAAAAAATGCATTAAATAGGCATTATTTGTTTTTTTTCGGTGATAAGCATTGTATTTGTTGCAAAGTCTTATCAAATAAAAATTATGGCTGCTATATATGGAAATCGGTATATTTATACACGATCTGTACAATTTTGAAGATTCTGTTCATTTTACATACAACCTCTGGAAAATATAATGAATAAATTAAAAGATAATTAAAAGGCTTTACACATATAATAATAGGTTAATAATTTGAAGGCAAATGATTTATGTCGTAAATGATAATAAACAACTTTAATGTAACTCAATTGATATTATATAAAATAATAAAATGAAAAGGCTTGCTATAATTTTTACTCAAAAAAAGTCGAATAAACGCGAAGAATGACAAAGGCTTAATGACCGAGACTATATTCTAAACATATTAAGTTTCTAATTTACAAGTACAGTACAAGAATTATATCTTAAGTAATAATTTTTTTGATGTCATAATAAATCACCCAAAATCTCTTGTAACTATAATAACATTCTTGAAAAAATGTAGACATATTCAAAGCAAACAGATTATAAAAACTCGCATAATTTACATCAAATTGGTGAAGATACTGTGGATGAAAACAAATAAAGAATATTCAAAATAAGATAAAAACGTCCTTTCTTAAAGCGTATAGAGAAATTTGAATGTTTCCTGGTGAATAATTTCTAATAAGACAATACGTGCATAATATTTAAATGTAAAAGTATGAACGATTTCAAAAATAAATTACTTTTTGAATAAGCCAAAAAAGCGAATGTTAAAGTTCTGTATATGCAAGCAAAACAATTTTATTTATTTATACAAGCATAAATTTTTATGTGTAAATTGTAATATGAATAAGTTGCATGCGGAATATGCTTGAATTAAGAATTCTTTTATTTATTTATATGCGAAAAGGTGCGTTTGAATGATTTAAGAATTTATTTAAGAGAAAAGGTATTTTATATAATTAAGGAATTAAACATTTAAAATTATTTTGTATCTTATAAATATTATTGGACATAAATTCTTAGTTATATAAAAATAGCATAGTGGTAAAAGGAATAATAAAACTAATTTAGGAATTATAGGACCGTGTGTAGGTGAAATTTTCGGTTTGTGAGGCCACATTCTTGTTTTGGAGATAGTCATGAAGCCACATTTAAAGATTCATTTATGTTAAAAAATATATAAATTACTTTAACAGATAAACAAAAAATGACATTTTAGGTGTGTAGAATTTAATGTGCCTTTTAATTGCTTTTTTTACTAACAGTTTCATATCTGGCACAAATTTACTAATTTTAAATCTTAAACGATCTTTGCATGAATTTCTGTCAATTTTTTCTTAGATGATTTTTAAATTAAGTAAAGTGAGTCAAGCAAGATCACGCATACGTAATTTTAAGAGAAAAGAATTTTCGACTGGATTTTTGTTGAAATTAAGAATACTAAACTGCGTTTTTACACTTTAATTTTGAATCTGCCTTACTTTTAAAAGGAACTTATGTAATAATATCTTCTGCTAATTCTAAAAGCTTCGATATAGCCCACCTGGTTTTTGAATTTGTATACAATATCGGTTTCAAGCACAAGCTACATGCTTATTTCATGTTCTAGAAGATCCACAAAGCTTTTTTCATATAATGTTCCGCACCCCAATAATTCAGAATAGTTATACAACTCCGCTATTTCCGTAATATTCTACAGTGTTAGATTGTGAGAAATTGTTTGGAATTTATTTCTTAAATCCTTCTCACAAAAATAAGATCACTGAAAAATCACAACTTTACATAAGATTTAAATTTTTACATGAAAAGCACTTTTTAAACTTCCCTTGTAGCAAAAATTAATTTTATTCTGTTTTTGATGAATTCCCATAAAAAAGCGAATTCCGACAAATGATATTTTTTTTCCGAAAAGCCTTCCTTTTTACTAAAAACGATAAAAAAATTTTAAGCACATATAATTTTATATAAAAAGTCTTTATTTATTGCCGACGAACTTACGAAAAAGGGGTAGATAAATACCGCTAATTTCTTTATGGGAAATCTGAAAATTTAAATCTGAAATTTTTTGTTGCTCTTTTTCATGAAAAATTTATGATGAAATTATCGTATAGAATTGAACTTATAAATTTTGTAGTCTTAGAACAAAGATTGTTTTGTAGCATAATTCATGCTTTTCAAACAGATTTTTTAGATTGTGCTTCTCTTTTATGAGACATGCGATATATTCTTCAAGTTAAATTACTTACAGGTGCACAAATAGTATATATACTACCAATTTATTATGATTTACATTGAATATTCACATATTTCTTCTGGTCGTAAATAACCTAATCTCTGGTGTTGTACAATTTAATGTTCCTATGACCAGAACATTACATAAAAGCAAAATTCGTAGAAGACATCCAAACGAAATCGAGAATCTTAGCTGAAAATATTTTATTTGACATTTCATCGACAGAAATAAACTAATTGGTATCAAAGCTTTGTAAAAAAAATGAAAAATTGCCTTTGAAGATTAACCGACGTCTACTATTTACTTTTGAATATATTTTCATTTGATAATGATGTGGAACTAGCTTATGTAACCCAATTAGGAAAATGCGTATCACTATTTTTATCATACATTCCCTGATTAGCTCGATTTCACTTTATAGTTTACCCCGTCTCCTTATAGACAACTAGTTGAAACATCGTACTAAGGCATTTGATTCATATTTAAAAAGAGAAAGTAGCTTGACTTGCTCTTGTTTGTTGTTTTCATTAATACAGCACCACATCGCGCTTATTCTGCTAACGCATAGTGTTTATGCTGTCTATGAAAAGGAAAATATACATTTGCATTTTAATCCTTCAACGTAAGCAAAAGCTACTAAAATCAAAGAGTGAATCTTATATTTTGCTGCTACAAAACAATGTTCACAATCAAGGTTAAAATCAACTTTTTTTCTAATTTAGCGTATAAGGGCAGTAAAATTCCATTTAAATTACTCGTGACATTAATTTATGTGTAGCAATATAAAATGAATTAGTTAATGTGACCAAAAAGGTTCCTCTGAAGCTAATTGTTATTAGGTCAATGTTGCTCACATTCGGTTTATTCTATCTTAAAATTATAGAATAGTATATATCTAATAGTTACAGGACACAAAAAATCGTAATATTGATTTTAATATTATTTTTCATATAAAATTTCTGTATTTTTTTTGGTATACTGCAAATTTACTGTTCTTACTGAATTGCAAGAATTATATTTAAAATTATAAAACCGTATTTTTACATTAAAATCAATCCCAAAAAAGATTTGTCGATAGACAAATTAGCGCGATCTTAGCGCAGATGTACTATAAAGTTTTTTATTTACAGATTTAATGAGAATAAAGATATATTTTGGTGTTATCCACATTTTAGATAAAACTGATAAAAAGGGAATGTAAAATAATGCCTTAAAATAGATACAAAAAATTTGGATATAAATGACACAAAATAAATACAAAACGGATGAATTATGTGTCCACTTAAACAATTTGTTTCTCCAACTATGCAACTGGCAGAAATAATAATCAATTTTCTAGGATTATTATCCAAAGAAAAGAATGAATTTTTGTTTACTTTAAGTCATCACATAAAATTGTACTTGAATAGCATGTATATCGAAATATATACACAGTATAAATTTTATAAACCCTATATACAAAAAAAAATTTGAATCAGTGTAGGATTTCTCATTGAATTTAAAATAACAAAATGATTACATTCTATGCAACGAAATAATTTTTTTATGTGAAAAAAACACTTTTTTATAGGTATATGAGTGTATAGAAATTCAAGTTAAAAATTACCGGATGCAATTACTATCCATAAATCTTGCTTATGAAAATTTCTTTAAAATATTTTACAACCCTATAAAATGTAAAAATATGGGTGATTTCTTAAAGTAAAAAGTTATTTTTCGAAAATAAATTTAATTCATACAGAAAATAATAGCTTAATCATTATTTTATAACGAGCAATGAAAAAAAATATCTTTAATTTTTATCTATTAGCATTTTAATTATTTTTTACGGTTAAATTATATTTTTTTTGAATATATATCACATCTTCTATATCTAAGATATTGAACTGTTCGACTATCCATATAAAAAAAATTATGCCAAAAAAAAACTTTTTAACATTAGAACTATTCTTTTCTGTTTCAAGTCATCCGTATGTTAACCCTTTGTATATTTTAGATTCAATATGAATAGAATCGTATTTTTTTTATTTTGATATTCTTTAATAAGCGACGTTTTATATCCTTATATTGTGACGTTTCCCATTTCCATGGATATTATTTCTTCTGCCGTAAATGTAACGAATACATTATGCTTCAATTTCTATTTTACATATTTAAATTTAATTACGTCTGTGTTTTAATCTTTATATTAAAACTTATTCGTCAGGATCTTATTCTTTTTTTAAGTAATAATCACTGTGCAAATCATCAATAGACAATTTTCTTTTCTATTTACACCTGTATTCTCTCTAGCAGTTATTCATTTTGCCAACAGTAAATATATGGAGGCTTCTTTTGTATCAATTAATAAGTTTTTTCTTTTGAAAAATTATTTGGTTCAGTTTATAATTATTGTATTTTAGTTTAATTATATTGTTTGATATTCCCCCTTTTCAAAAACATTTCACACAAGCATTAGATAAACATACAATCCAATAAAAAAGGAGATCGTAAACGCCTGGCTTACGTATTATTTTTGCATTTAATATGAATTTCTGCATTTTTGTCTATCCTAAGCTCAAATGTGTTGGGATTGAAAAAAATGCATGTGCAATATATATTCATTATACGCTAACAACTCAATCGTTTAGCATCTGTTATGATTTTTTGGTTAATTTTTTAGCCCTAAAGTATAAAAAACGTATGTAAACATGTGATTTCACAAATACATTGATTTTTTTTATTGCTTCTGATATATTTGAAGCTTCAGGAAAATAGAGCTAATCATACATATTTTTATATTCTTTAACATTCATCAAATATTTGACCATGTTAAGCTAATCCCTTATATATTTTAAAAATACAAATTAGAAGCACATAGAATAGTATACTAAAAATATAAAAATGTACATTTACATTTAATTTGGGTAGTATGGGTATATCTGTGCTCTAATGAAAAAAATGTCGATAAAACTGTTATATGTTCAAGCCTACCATATCTTAATGCAAAGATTAGAAGATTTTGTGTTTTCTATACGTAATTTTGTTTGTATTTTGTTAAAAACAAAACGATCAACCGCGTGATCATATTAGTTCGCTATCTCATTTGTTTTCCACATTGCCAAATTTTTATCCACAATAGAACGCCATTATTTCTAAAATTAGATCATACAAAAATCAAAATTCATGTTTCATTTTGTAAGATTTGTTTTCGCATCGTGAACAATTCCGAATTAACAAATATTTACTGATCACAATGAAATCAATCTAGTGCGCAAAATTTTGATATGTATATATCCACTTGCCCAGACGAAATATACCAATTTAATAGAATACAAAATTTTGTTATAGTTTTATGTGATAATTTTAAATCATTGATTTGACAAAAGAGCCAAAATCAACATTGTATAAAGTAAAATGCCATTAAAAAATTTTTGCTCTGCAGACGATTTGTGCAAATATTTTTTCAAGGATGGTTGGTGCCGACAGAATATGGTATTTAGATCTTCATTTATCCTCAGTCCTTTCTAAAATGGTTATTATACAATCATGTTATATATTTATTTTATTTATCCAATATATATTATATCTTATATCTTATATTGAATGTGGTGTTAATTTTAAGAGTTAGACGATTAATTAGCCGGGATAAATAAGCTTCTTCTCATAACTTACTCCACAAATTTTCATAATCAAGTAAGATATATGGTGGATTGCTATTTATTGATGTTAATCAGATCAATATACGCCCATATATAAGTTTTTTGCAACCAGAATAAATTTAGGTATTCAAATGCAATCATTTTTACGATGTTGCATGTTTATATATTACTTTCCCATGATTCTGGAATAAACTTAACGGTCAGATTTACTTTAATAACGTCTAATTTATGGTAAAGGCAAAGTTCATAACTATATGTTGGAATAAAAGTGATTTTTTTACACGTGATATGTTGAATTACAAAAAATTGCATTGATTTTTATATTTTCAACCACTAGTTTGTGCCTTTTTAGATTCACGTGGATTTTAGTTTACCCATATTTGCAAAAATATTTTTTTTGGAATTTAAAATGGCATCTTTATAATTTTATTTTCTGTAATATTTTCCTTTAATCCATTGAAATCATCATATAAAAAAGATTATTTCTTTTTATTCTTGCATAGTTTGTTATATAAATCACAATTCGAAATCATGTCTTTTGTAATGCTGTAAAAACTAGTTTATTTATTTGCTATTTGTAAGTAATGGCATATCAATTGATTCTAAAACATAAAAAATATGCCTATTTTCGCATTTAAAAGACAATCGTAGAAGATCTATTTTATCTGGCAGTCGCATAAATATTCTCATCTACAGCCCAAAATAATTATTTTGCTGGACATTTGGACCATATTTTATGCTATGATACAATAAACTCAGTGCATAATTTGTTTTTGCCATTAGTGAATAACTGCGAAGTTTATTTATATGTTACTGGTTTCATTTTATGTTAAATGCGTAAAGAACAGCTAAAATTAAATTAAACGGAAAAATCGTCTGGATGTCTTTGTCTTACCAAAGAGATTATTAAATGAACTACTTTCTACAGCTTTAGTAAACTTATTTAGCTCTTAGTTACTAAAATTTAATCATATTATAAAATTGTTTTACTTTAATGAGCTTGAGGTCTATGTATAAATATTCTGATGGAAAGCTGTGAAATATTAAAGCAAAATTGGCATCGTAGATCACGTTTGCATTCATATCTTAAACAGTGAAATCTAAAGACAAATGTTCGTAAAATTAATATTTTTTTGGTATTAACTTTGTTGATGCATTTTATTCATGTACAGAGTAAATCCGCGGCTTTCAATAAACAAACCTGATTCAAAATTCAAATACATAAAAAATAAAAATAAATTATCTAAATAAAGCTATTTTTTCAAAATATTATAAGATAACTAATAGAATAAAAAAAGATCTGGATATTTATAATTTATGCAAACTAGCAAAGTAAATTTGATTTTCTGTTTAAACACATATATTTATAGAGATCTTTTTTAAATTAAAGAATTTCATATTCTAAAAATTCTCTTCGAATTAGTTCAGACTTATTTTCTTTATACATGAATTAAAAATTTGCGTTTATTCTTCTAAGAAGGTCTAACTTGCAATTAATATAGTATATCTTAGTAAGAAAACCACCTGACAGTGAATTTATCAATACTTTTACCTTTAAGAAAAAGAGTTGATTAAATATTAGATGAAGCATTCATTATTTCGAATATTTAATTATTTTATACAACAAGCTATTATAACATTAAGTTTAATTGTTTTTGTTAGGTCATATATACCATATAATTAGCTATAGGAAAAAGGATAAAAATTACCAAGAAAATATTATTATTTGTATATTTTTTTCATCCAAAATTTGTTGTATTTATTTTAATTAATTAATTGCTATATATACTTTAAATTAAAACTAATTTATATTCTTAATATTCAGTGCAAAAATTTTTAAAAATCCTTTACATCAGTCATGTATTCACATAAAGCAATTAAAGACAAATATGTGCATCTTTAAGGATAAAATTGGTCATATATTATACAAAAACCAGTGAGATGTGAATGTAAATTATATTTTATCTAGAATAAATTGATATGCTTTCTATAATACATTTAGTTTTTTCATTATTATATTCTTATAATAACGGAAATTTTTTTTCTTTTATAAATCATAGCTTGATTAAATACAAAATATCAAAAAAATTGATATAATTCGAAAAAAAATTCCTGATTGTCTCTATATAAAATTAATCTTGTATAAATTTTTTTTTTATGTTTTAAATTATACAAAACAACATTATAACGGATTATTTTATAGAACTATTCATTTTTATACAACCACATACTGTGCGTGACATTAATAGTAGATTTTGCAATTATTTATTATCTAATGTTTCTTTAAAGTGCTTAGACTATTTTATTTAATAGGCGTTTTATTTTCTTTGGCAAAAATGTTCTGTTGATATGATTTATAAATAATAAACTACGTAATTGCATTCGAAATCTGAATTTTTATGTTATATAGCCATTGAATAAAATATTAAATTATATAGAATCATCAACAAAAGGCATCATAGAAATAAATTAATACTTGTTTTCTTTAAAACGTTCATGGCAAGAAAAAATCAATTTTTTGATTAGTTCGTAACATATAATGCTTATGATAAATACAAAATAAAAATTGTGCTTATATCATTTTTAAAAATTTTTTTAAATAAATTCTAGTAATTAGAAATAGAACCAATCGGCTTAGAAGTTCATCAGCTGCTATATGTTTTTAAAGGATACTACAGCGATTCAATCTTTTTACATTATTGACAGAAATTCTATTGCTCAAAATTGTGTTTATGATTGAAATTACACAACGTACACATTATATGTTTTTTAATTCATTTTTTTATAAAAAAACAAGATATTTTTCTTTCTTTACCGTTTTTAACACCTAATCTGGGCTCAGTTTTTGAAAATTGGAATTTAAATTAATTAAAATCTTAATTTACTTTTGTGTTGTAATTGTTCACATTAGTGTTCATGACATCAAATGCATAGATTTATTTAATATATCATTAAATTTAAAATGAATATTATTTTGGAAACGGAAAGAGGAGAAATACACACTATAAATACAACAAACGTTTAATGTGTTCTTCTCAAAACTTTAGAATCTTTTTGTGTTCAAGATTATTATTAAAAAATCGGGATTTTCGGCACATTACAAAACCCAATTATTGAAATGGATACAAAAATGGTAAATTTACATGCTCAATTTGTTTCATAAAAATCACAAAATTATGATAAATAAATGTATATTCTTAAGTTATCTTATTAAAAGTTTTCTTTTACATTTATGATTTACGTGTTAAACTGTGAAGTTAAACAAAATCACAAGATATAATATAGGCTCGAGAGAATCCAATTTCAATGAGTATAGATCTTTGTAGGGAGAGATAATTTATGACACGTATATAATTTTAAATAAATATAGAATTAAAATAACACCTTGTGTACGTTAAAAGATATTTTTGTGATAAAATACTGTGTTGATAGAACAAAGTTTTTTCGGATAAAACTACTATCTGTTATATCTTCATTACTAGATTAAATTTTGCGATAAATCACTTTTCTTTTTTTTTAGTTTTGAATGGAATAAGAAATATATTATATTTGAATTGAATCCATCCAATAAAAGTTACCCTTTTATGTTGTAATTCAGCCTAATACACTGTAAAAAGATGTGAAAATTACTATACGTCACAGTATGAATGAATTATGATTTTTTTCAGTGTTGATGTCGGGGTTGTATTTTGAGATGATTTCAAAGTTTAATTGTACTATATAATTATAATATTTTTAATTGTATTTATTAAGCAAAGATATGTAGATAAATACAAAATATTATACATCATATATAACCAAAATTTACGTTAGTTTATAGTTAGAAACACGAAACTTGATATATAGCTAAATATAGTCATCTTTGATGCGTTTAAATATCTCAACAAGTCTTCTGTTTACAGTTAAAACTTACCATCAAACCATTATGAATTCTAGTTTACTGCTATGTATGTATAATTTATACAGTTGGCAATTAAAGCTAATACTTATTCAATTAAGATTAAACATAAGACGATTATTTTTACCATTACTGATTGATATTTATTTCTCATTAATATAGAAGAATAAATTGTTATATGTGAATTTCATGTTATCAGTAGATGTAAATTTTAGCTATATCTGTAAAAAATCATTTTTGATTAAAGATTTAATTTTTCTTACATGGCAGCCAGTTGAAACACATTTCGATGCAAATGAAAACTATCCAGTATGAAATCTACTTCGAATCAGAGATAAATAGTTTTAGACGCTGCATTTAACCTAACTTTACATATGTAAAGAAGAGAATATATATTGCACACCCATAGAATGACTGTGAATTTTATAAAATATCAGTTAATAAAGCTATATATAATTTAGATATGCGAAGAATTTATATTTAACTATCACTTTGAGTAAACATTTTTTCATCATATAGTTTAATATTATATTTATCTATATTTATGTCATATATGCATGTTCTAAAATGCTTTTTGCAATTATAAAAAAATAAAAGATTATATTCTTGTTTTTGTCTTTAACTTATAACAATCGATAGTGTATTAAATTCATTCTTTCTTTAAGTTAAAAGTATAGTTTGTGTTGTCAAATAAAACCATTAAAGGTAAGAATACAATCTACATCGATTTTAAAATGGATGTCACATTATTTTTCAATGTTAATTTATTTAAAAGTTCAAGCATGGTTTTTTAAAGAAGAAATAACGTGAATATGATATAAGCTCTATAATAAACAAAATTTATATTGGTTAGCATTTTAACAATTTGATTTAAACAAAACAAGTATATAAACGCGTTTGCGTAAACTACTTCAACTACATTTAGTTTTTTTCCTAAAGTGAAAAAGAATTACCCAATTTATATTGCAAACTTCTGATCAAAGAAGTTATGCATGTTAAAAGTTCAAAAATTCCGGCATCAAAGAGAAAATAAAGCTCAACGTGGTATAAGAATAAGTTTTTTGTGATTAAAAATATTTTACAAAAATATATAAAAATAAATTTAGATTTTATATCAATAAAATATATTTCTAGTATAATTACGATGTAAAGGATTCTTTATTATTATTTCTTGCCCAGATTTTTGTATGAATATATAATGATATATCTAACACAATTTATATTCTATTGCAATGAATCAATGTGATCAATACTTGTTTCATATTTATGATAATTTTTAAAAGTTAGTCATACTATGAACTTATTTAGTAAAAAAAATTATGAATGAAGTATATGAAACTTTTGAACGGTTTATATATGTAGATTATACAAAATATGATTCCTGAACAAATTCTATTTCTATTACACAAACTTATCATATTTTATTCACGCAATATTGCGACACAAACACCTTGTTTAAATGTTAAGCATCAAATGTGGGATTTTGTTGGAATAGATAACTATACTAACACATATAAATATCTCACATAATTTTCTTTTAGATTAAATTATTTTGCCAAGTCCTATAATCAAATTGGAAGTGTAAAACTTCCAAAACTAAAAAAAAATTTTTTTATAAGAAAATAAAACAGTTGCTTGAGGACACTAAATAAACAATAAATGCTATGTATTGAGAATTAAAATATTTTTAAACCATAAACTAGGTAAAATGTCTTCGATATACCAGAAATCATAATAAAATCACACAATCTTCTATAATATATGTATTTTTTGGATAAGAGGTAAGTTTTAGTCTAAAGTATATATGTCAAATAAGCATAGTGCCGTTTATTAATGCTAGATATCCACAAAATAATATATTTTTTGTATCTATTAGATTCCTAAATTTCTAATGAGATTTGCAATAAATAGTAATTTTCGCTTACTGAAAACAAAAAAAATGACATAAAAATTGCTCTAGGATGGAAAAAAATTTTATTATTAAAATTTAAATGTGACATATAGGTAATTTAAAACCTTTTATATAATTATAAATCATCCTTTATAATATAAGTATTAAGTTATATTTTTTTAGTGCCTTTAATTTTACATATATCGGACTTTATGTTTCTAATATAATAATAATATATAAATTAAAATGTTTCCTACGCATATTATAATATAAAACACAACTTTATAGAAACAAGAATTAAAAATTGTTTACAGGACAACTATATAATAAGCCTATACCTTTTTGATGGGATTTAAGACTTTAAAATATGATTATTTGTATGAAAATTATCCGAGTTTAAACAAAGACTGAGATTATGTTGTAAATATAAAAAAAAATGCTGAAATTATATGAAGGGTGTTTCATTTGTGATTCAAAATCAATATTTAATTTTTCAAAATATGAGATATTTTATTAAAATAAATGCCTTTCCGGATTTTACAATGGCCATATTATGTATAATCTTTTATACATTTAATCTGTCACACTTTGCATATCTTTCCTTATGCAAGATGCAAAAATATATTTAAAAACCTCTTTTTACAGCATATTGTCTATTGCATTTAGTTTTCATGTAAAACACATATCTTTATGATTATATTTTCCAGCCAAAATATTGACCTCATGAGAACACTTCTTCGATATAGTAAATTGGTTTTGAATATCATTTTAGATATCATTCTGAAATTGTTTATGTAATTATGTATAGATGCAAATTTTAAAGAAAATAAAAATTATTCCTAAACTTTATGATACCAAATATATACTGTATACTATAAAAAAGGAGATTTTCCGCATATATTTTAAAGTTTTAGGGTATGAAAATGCTTATTATTTTAAATTGCGCGACTACAGTATAAAATGTCCAGCTTAGATATATTAAAGTCCACAAATCACCGTTATATATTTTTCTACGCAAAGTTTGATAGTTGATTGCATTATTGCCGAGTTTATATAGATAAATATGCAAATGTAAATATAAATATAAATAACCGTTCGATGTTGTCTTTCTCTTTGCTCTATCCAAACATTTTCATTTTATAATTCTTTTGCGCCAAAAAAATTACCAACTATAAACTAGATTTCAATTATATTTTCATATAAATTTTGGTTTTTCTCGTATCAAATCCGATAATTATTTATTTATTGAATCAGGAATGAAAATATTTCATAAGTTTTGAAACAAAAAATGGATCGAAAGACACCCATAAACAAGAAAAAAACTAGAAAGTACTTTACACTGCTCATTATATTTATTTATAAAAATTTCTGTTTTTTCTACATGTTTTATAGCGTTGTCTAGTAATTTTCCTTAATCATTTAATTAGTATATTGCAAATTAAATTGAATTTTTCTATGATTCAATACTCCACATCCCTACTAATGCTATTTTTGCAATTATTTATTTACAGCAATGTTCTTATTATGGAAATTTATCCATATATAAAAAACAAATTCATGTTTTTATTATAATCATCCATACCAAAAGGAGTTTAAAGGTTTATTTTAGCTATCTTTTTATAGAATATTTAACAGAATTCAATCGTAAATAAATTGTAAAAAGTTCATTTTAATTTTAATAATTTATAGTTATGATTGTAGTGTAAACAAAAGATTCTATCGGTTGCCCCCCTCAGTGTTATGATTTTATTTTGTAATAAAATATTCGAGTGCATATATCTCATGTAAATTAAATCGGCAAAAAATTATTTTTGCATAATATATTTAACTAGAATATTTCGGATTGTTTATTATATTATTTAAATTATTAATAAATTATGAAAAAAGTATATATATATATTTATGAAATATATATAATAGAACACAAAATAAAATTGACCTGTTGACTTAATTTAAATAAGTTTAGGAAGACACGTTGATAAGGATGATAAATGTAGTTTTCTGAATCACAGAACAACTTTAGAATGCTCAATACAAAAAAGAAATTTTTCACCATTCAATAATTCAAGAATTTTATTTTATAATACACCCTGCACTAACTTTAATCATGAAAAAAGTGATTTTTAAATATATTTATATAAATTCTATTTCAAGCTCAAATATTTTTTTATTATTTTAAATTTAGGTCATTAATTTCCTAATCAATTTTTTTTTATTTTTCGATATCCCGCATTTAAATTAAATTTGAGCTTCATAGACGTAAATCTTGTTAAGATTCATTATATTTTATATAGATCAAAAAAACATTGTCAAAATAAATTACAAATGAAAGGTCTCCAGATATCTAATTATCATGCTTAGATTTTAGTTATAAGAGTCATTTTTAGGTTTATATTTTTTAATAATATGTAAAGTGACTCATATAAGGATCATTTTTATTATCTTCAAAACAAAATGGATATAGCGATGAGCTTTATTGGTTTCTTATATAACTAAAAAATAATATGATTATAAATAGAAAATGTATTTTTAATTTTATTTCTAAAGATGAAAATCAACCATAAAAAAATTCCCTCCTTCATTAACGACCATATTTTTTTAAACACCATTCATCTAAATGTTTTTTATGATAGTGTATAATAAATAAATATTTCTATTGTAAAACTGTTGAGGAAGGATTAAAAGTTTTTTTATTCCGAATATATTAAACCCAGTTATATATTTGGTTTCAATTCATATGAAGGTTTTCACTATTATAAAAATCAATATCACATCAAAAATGCAGTATTTATAAGGTTTAAAATGGTAAAATAGGTTTCATAAATATATGAAATGCTATAAATTATGCCATATAAAAAATAGAAATTGATTTATACGTGAAAATTTAAGTACAATTCCATTCTGTAAAATCAATTTGCCTATTTATAAAGTTTTGCTTCCATATATCAGAATTAGTATACTAACTAAATTTAGCAAAACATTCGAAAACAACCACACAATTTTTTAAAAATTTAAACTATCAAAAAAATAAAAAAACTCATTAAGCACCACTCGTTTCTGTAATTTATTAAGAACAGCAAAACTTATGACTTCACACGAATTTTTATAGCCTTATATACATTATCTGCAATAGAAGTTACGTGAAAATCACATTTTTTTGCTCTTTTCTTTATATTAGCTATTTAGGAAAGTTGAATTCTTCTGCAATCTTGCTGTTTACATAGCAGTAATAAATTGCAAATGACAAAATAAATAAATTTATGCACAAAAATTGATTTTGTATATTTTCATTTATGTAAATGGTATCCCTTTATAATTTATATCATGAAAAAATGCTTATAATTGAAAACAAATTTTCTGTGAAATTTATTCTAAATCTTATATTTACTTTACGATTTATTTATTATGTATGTATATCATTGCTTGCATGTTATAGTTCTGAACGATATGCTTTAAATTCTAAATATAATATTTTTTATTTACGGGTTAAGTTTATATTTATCAATTTTATCTTTTTTAGATGTGGTCAGTTCATATGGAATATTGCACAACTCCTTATTGCATTTTTGACACCTTCCTATAATCTATCTTCATCAACTGCTTTCTTCTCTCAAATGGGATAAATATAGGTGTCTTATGAAATGTGTTCACATACATGCTTGTTTCTACTTCGTCTAGGATTTACAACACCACACATATTTTTTATGATGTTTTGCAATCACTCGTTTCCTAGTCATTACACATGGTATTATTATTAGTTTATAGAGGTAAACAAAACCAAGTTCATTTACTAAGATTCAAACCTTTTTTATTTTTCCTTCTCAACTTCAGTTAAGTTATAAAGGCTAGTTTTACCTAATCAATCAACGTAATAATGTTTCTTTTTTTATCGTATAGAAATTTATCAGGTCTATTATGTTTGATTAAAATATCTGTTTTTATTCTGATATCAGCCTTTATTTCTACATTTTTGTTTTCGCAAATCTCTTGTACTGAGTGAGTTCTGGTCTTTTTGGTTTTCTTAAAGTTGTATTTGACAAGCACAATGTAAAACTTTTACCCAAGAAATGGCAATTTATATTCAACAAACATAGATTAATTTTAAACTGAAATTGTAAAATTCAAAATTTTCTTTCTAAATATCGTTCTATACATAATTTCAGATACTTAAAACATAATTTCCATAAGAATGTAGCATAAAATCTATGTAAATGTATTTTAAATGGTCGCTATAAGTATTTTCAATAAAATAATATGTTTTTAGGTAAAAAATATTGGTTTATCTGCAGTAATGTTTACGAATTGATGGTTTTGTCGTTTATATATACACAAAACACCCCGAAAAACATCATTTTTAGCAATTCCATCAAATAAAGATTCTATATAAGTAATATAAAATTATCATTGCCATTTATTACATTCATTGATATGTATTTTTTTTATCCATGGGTCATATTTATAGTCGTAATTTTAGTTTTTGTTCTCACGCACAGCTTGCCTTTTTTCTGTATGCACAGCGTATTTATACTTTCGACTATCACCTCCTCTCCAAAGTCTTCTTTAATACCCCTCTTTCTTTCGAGACCTATTAATTCAAGGTTTTTTCTTAATCCCAACGCTTAAATATATGCCTCAAGTTGCTTCGTGATATCTAGTTCCATAAATTACCTTCTATGACATCGTGTCACCACACCGTCTAAATTTTAGTTTATTTTATAAGATGAATATCACAATAAAAATCATATTTTAGCATTTAAAAAAAAATCAAAAAGTGTTATTAATATTATATTATTTCATCTGCTAGTAATGTCCCTGCTATACACAAAGAATACTATTGTGTTGATTAATCTACATGAAAATAGAAAAAGTTCGTAACTGCGATAAGAAATCCATTTTAAATACCTTATAAACACATGACTTTGCATTATTAAAACTAATTTAATATTATGAAATATCACGTTAAAACAAAAATCACATATTTTTTAATTTTTCAAATAAAAATGTTAAATAATTTATATGGGCAATTTCAAAAATATTGCAGATGTATTTCGATGATAACTTTTTTTATCCCTATAAATATACATTAAATATAATATTACTTTAAAACGACAAATTATTTTCGATTTATTTATTACATGTAACATAATGTAATATAAAGAACGGAAATTATAATTAAAAAAAATATCGATAAAATCAAGTGAAATCTTTATAATTAAAGTACGATTAGAAAATCTTGAAAATATTTGTTCTTCGGGCAGAAATCTATTGACATCAATGAATTGTAATGAAATTCAATTGATTTTTACGAAAGGGGGCATTAAAATCTTCCATATTGTAATTTGTTTGTATAATTAAATTCGTGATTTATTCATATAAATCATTTAAAAACGATAAAAATCACTAAAGCGACGCTGAGCTTGACAGAATGATCGTGATATAAACAGAATATCCTTTTCGATATGAATTTATAATTTAATATTAAGCTATATAATTTACTGTTAAGACACCGATATAAATAAATTAATCATCATCTTAAAATACAAAATCCTGGTAAAGTAAAAAATAAGGTTAAATCTTCTTTTAAGGGGTTAAAATAATCTATAAATCTCTTAAAAAACAGACAACATTATCAAGATCTTAGACTTTAAAGGGATAAAATTATAGTGTTAACCTGCAAATAAATAGAAAATTTTGTTAAATAAAAAAAAATTATACATTTAATAATTCTATAATCTATAAATTATTATAGAAGCTCTATATTTCTCATCGTTCCACTCAATCTAAATATAATTTGTTTTGATATATTTGTACTCGATTAGATTAATAATTTGTAATCAATCCAAATATGACATTTATCTAGTACGATAAATTTAAAATAAAAAATTAAGCAATCTGATTACAAAGAATGTTTTCTATTTTAAAGTTTTCAATAAAGGTATTATAGAGAAATTATACATTTAAGTCTGTTCTTAACAAAACAAGTTATAAAAACAGTTAAATATTGTAAATTTAATTTTTTATAGATCAATTTACGTTGCGAAGAACCGAAATCATTAATAAAATACACTAATGAAAGATCCAAAACAACTGGTACTTTTATAAATTATACGGCTAGAATATTTTTATGCAATGCTTATAACCATACAAAAAAATACCATATATTATTTCTCTATTTACAGACAGTATCTATATCTACATTTATGTATAGTATAATTAAACTGTTTTTTTATATCAAATATAGAGATCTTTGTTCTGAATTTCTCTTTTATCCCATAATGACTGTTTATTCATTTAAAACGCGTTATTTGGTACTCTTATGTCACAAAGGCTCTCTTATATTATATAACCAGCAATTAATGGTTATTTCGCTATATGTGCATAGTTTCGTCAAAAATCATCATTTTGATATAGAACATATATACAGCATATTTGTATACCCAAGGCAATTTAATATTTTAATTATTCAGATTCGTAACAAATACAATCTATATATGGGGGGCTGCTATCGTTAAGATATTCGGGCTATGCAAATTACCAGGCCATTTTAGGATCACTATCGAAAGTTTTTAGTCACCTACTATGTGTTAAAAAGACGCAATGATAGTTTCATTTCTATATAAAGACAACTTTTCTTATAAATTAACAATCGCATAAAGCCTAAACAAAATAATGAAAAAACTTGATTTTTATATATTCATAGAAAATATATAAAAGAAATAACCAGACTTAGCAAATATACCTTTTCAAAGTCGATCAAATATCAGCCTTAATAATTTTTGTGAATTTGCGCAAAACAAAAGAGGGTAATTCTTATATTGAAAAATAATTCTACACATACATTATTCGCTATTGTTATTTATTTTAATACATTATAGCATAATTGTATGGATAATTTTAAACCCACTTATAAAAAAAACTATAAGCGTAATTTTATTGCCATAATTTAATTCGTTAAATCTACGGACACGCATTGTAAAAAAAAGAGGTCTTGTTTTACATTTAAAAAAACACAAAATTTTCATTTTATTATCACCAATAAATTGGTAATTTAGGCAAATAACATAAGATTTATTAATTATATGCCAATATCTTATATTCAAAACTTCTGAACACTTTAAATCAGAAAAAAACAGCATAACTACATAAAATATTATTTTAAGCATAAACTTAAATATACAAATAAATCCTATAAAAAAAATATGATAAATTTTTATACAAGAAACACATGTGATTATAAAATAATCTATTTCTTCTTATATACTTATTAAGCTAGAATCATTGTTTCATATAAAGATGTATAATATTCAAAGTCTACCTACTTAAAAACTAGTCTGAAATTTGTTCTAAGATAATATGTGCAATAAAAATTATATATCATGTCATTTGATGGTATTTTTACTCTGCTTTTCGGTATAAGTACAATTTTTATTTTTTCAAAACTTCAAGATGCTAAAAATTAGAAAAATAAAATAAAATAATATATTAATTAAAAATTAATTTTTGGAAAAAATCATCGTCACCTTCGATGGCAAAACACACTAAAAAAATAATGTCTCAAATAGAGAAAAAAATCAATTATAGTCAAAATTGGAAAGCAAAATTCAATCGTCAGTTCTCTTTTTATATATTGGATTCTGTCTATAACGCAAATAATAGATATATTTTTTGTTCTCTCATTCTGAAATTTTGTTGGATTTAAGAATTAAATTTCAAATTTAATCTTACAGGAATAGTTTTTACGACTATATTATTGCATATCAAGTATTTAATTGCGCCAAAAATATGTGAGATAAAAAAAAATTGTGTTAAAATTACATCCAGGTGTATATTGAATAACAAAAAATTTACAGATTTTCTTCAGCTCATTTATCTTACATATAAGTATGCTGATAAGGTTAGCTAAATGAATTCATAGAAATACACAAGCTAATATTTTATATACTTTTTTGACCCTTTAGATTATAATGGGCTGTAAATATTTTTTTTGTTTCAACTAAATGCAGAGCATGTCAAATAAAATTTTGGATGTGTGTTTGTTATTTTACAGCACATATAAATTATCAATATTTAATGTATAAAAGAAAAATATAACGAATAAATCACAAAATATTTGATTATAGAGATATACAGTGACGTATTAGATTCTATCTTTTTTTGTAGTAAGAAAAAAAAATTTCATTGTATATTTAATCGAAATATTACATAAAAAAGGCACTAAAGAGTACAGGAGCACTTTCAGTGTAATAAGCCGTTTTTTTGTTAATAATTTATTCATGGTTCATGAACAATGCGAAATTACAATTCTTAACAAGAACAAACAATTAAAGCCAAAACATAATTGTAAATGGAAACATAACCAAGATGATATGGAGTGAATAATCAAATTCGGTATGTCGTTACATGAAAATAGAAAAATATTATTTACAATCGATTTAAAAAGGGAATCGAATTTGGCAAAATTCTTTGTTTATAGATTTTATTTTTAAGATGAAGTATTTGAATTACTTTTATTATAAATTAATTCAAAAATTTCCAATAAAGATAAAGCAAATAAAATAGTTGCATGAAATTAGTTTATAAAAAAATTATATGGCAACTTCGCAAGTTAAAAATACAATAATAAGCTTTTGCATGTATTTTTCATAAAATTAAACCAGCCCTTTTACCATTATTAAAACATACAAAGATTTATTCTTAATATATATTAGTTTAGCATAGCATCAATGATACTCTTTGTTTTTCTTTTTTATAAGAAATTACTTAAAATAATAAAAAAAATTTTTTACAATTTCGCAGGTTCATAGCTCCTTGTAATCACCAAATATATATTTGACCAGAAAACGTTTTTGTAATATAACATTTTTAGAGAGAATAAATCCAAATAAATTGCACTGTCAATAATGATAGCATTAAATCACAAAATTCAACTTTTAAGTTTTTTCCATGTACAATAAAAAAGTGAAATCATAGCAAATATAAGTATCTAATTATATTACTTTTTATTATATTTATGGTTAAACTAATGCATAAAATTTCAATGGTACTACAATTACCTTAATTTTTTTCGGGAAATAGTAAATCTAAAAAATATTTACGTTTGCAAGATAATAGAATTCACTCGTATGATATAAAATTGTAGATATACATAGATAATAGAGTTAGCAAATTTTTTTTGATAATTTGCTATATTTTTAATTATATTATGAAAATATAAGAAACAATCATCATTTTACGAACTATTTATCATATGTTTCTGCATTATATTGATCACAGAATTTAGATTTTTACATTATGAGATCAGCCAAATAATTTTTAATCTTCATTTACTGTTTTTCAAAGAATCTTAAATCTATAAATTCTGTTTTTTTTCTTTTTTATATTTTATATTTTAATTTATTTAATTAAATTAATATCGTGCAATAATGCATGACGCCATTTTATTCTTTTTTATAATATTCTTGCCTAAATTTCTACATAATCATTATGTATATTGTATTTTTAATGCACTCTTTAAAAAAAATTTCTTGTAAAAAGTACTCACAGAGCAATTAATCATTTTAGAGAAAGAAACTAATATATGGAATAAATAAGATTACAGAAAGAAAGTGGTATAATTAAAGAAATCTATAAATTTATAAAGATTTTCAGGTTTATTATATACACTTTACAGACTTTCTATTTATATTATTGGCAAATTAGATATCTTTTACGGCAACTTCTAGTTTCACGCGATTCAAAAGCACATCTTATCATGTAAATACTAATAGTTTTCGACACAACAGACTTTAACAAAAGTGATTTGATTTTGACTGTGATCGGTAGTAAGTAAGATCTGCTATGAATAAAAGCAAAGGTTTTAAAAAATTTCATTAGAAACCGCCCAATTCATTCTCTTCAAAAATATTAATATATGGTATAATTCTCATTGCATACCAATTACTTGCGTAAAGTATAATTTTTGTAAAAATAATATAAATTCTAACTGTTACTTTATACTCATAATATTTTGTATCATACAAACTAAAAACTAACTTTCGATGGTAAAAACAAACTTGAAATCAACAAAGGATTATTGAAAAATTATAAAAAGTGTAAATTTCGTAATTTAAACCTTCTAAAAAATCTTATTACGGTTCTTAAAAAAACCTATATTATCACTACCTTTGTTAGATTTTAATCGATTTTTCCTACATCTAAATGCGTGAAAATTTATAAATTAAAACCCCTAACTTTTAACAGTTTTTTATATAACATAGCACCTAACTTTCTATTATATTTTTTTGAATTTACGCATAAAATTCAGCACAAGAAATAAAAATACAAAAAAATTAAGCTGTTTAGAGTTTGTTGTATTGCAAGATTTTTTTGTCCCATGAAGCATGAAAGTTGTGCCTAACAAATTTTTAATAACAAGGAAATCATGTGAACAAAAAGGGGCGCAAATTGGACCTTTATAACAATGAAAACAAGAAAAAAGCATACAGATGAATTTAAAAATAAGCAAAATATTATGTAATACTAAATTAATTATTTTATACGAAACAATCAAATTTTTTTCTCACACAAATATTGACTTTAAATTTTATAAAAAATAATATCATTATGATCATTGAATTCAGATATAGCATTTTCGTGATGAATAAAAAATCAAATCTATGTATTTATAAGCAAAAAATATATTAAGGTGGTGTGTTGGCACTTTAATATAGCTTTTAATGATGATAGGCATAATTATAGCCCTGGATGATTTTCTTTAATAAGATGCAATATTTTGTTTTTATTCTCTAAATTACAGAATATTGTAATATAATTATGTTTTACTATATTTATAATAATATAGTAAACCAATTGCGTTAAATATGATTGGGCTTGAAATAGAGCTACCATACTCTATGGTAGATATTTTTTCCTTCTCACAAAGAAAAACAAGAAATGTATAAACTGAATGATCAATAATTTTCGCTCAAAATTGGAAAGACGAACGAAAATTTTACCACGCCTTACAAATGATAAAAAAAAGATTTATTGCACAATTGAAAAAATTGGATGGAAAGATTATAATTTTAGACGCTACAAAAAAATTTTAAAACTCAATTAAAAACATAATTTCTTTCTATTGAACAACTTTTATTTCACAACGAAATTTAATATCAAGTAATCATATTTTATGACTTGGCGGAAAATCGAACGTTATAGAAAGGAGAGAGCATATAATTTTAGAAAACAAATTAGATATGTTAGTGAATAAAAATAAAAAAAAGAGGAAGAATAATCTAAGTTTACATGTAAAAATATATATACAAAAAGTATATTGGATTTGGAGACATTGGTGTAAGTTAAATGTAAAAATTTTACATTGTGTAGACAAGAAACACCCGTTCCAATTCACATAAAAACTTTAATTCTTTTATAAACTGAATAAGAAAATCAAATTTGACCCTGAATACTTAACTCTACTTCTATTGAATAAGAACTGTTTTTATACTTGTAAAAAACATTCTGAATCTATGAGGTATTTGTTGATTCCAAAAATTTTGCTAACTTTGGAGCATTGTATATACCCAGAATTACTTTTTTTGAAGAAAGTATTTTTAATAGAATATTTCATCTGAGCGTATATTTTGGTAAGCATAAATGCAGCAGATTATAAAAATGAGCCAAAATACATTATTTATAAATCAGGTAAAGAAATAATTAATTGTAACATAATACATTATAATAATATGATAGCAATATGAATTCGCAATTCAAAAGAAAAATATTATGTCGATCCTATTACAGAAAAGCGAAAACAGTCTGTTCAATATTATAATTCCCGTTAAGAGATTGTCGCGATTTTCAATGTTATCAACTTTTGACTAAATTGTGATGAATTTACACTGAGAAGTCTCATATTTGATTTATTTTTTTTATTTTAAAAATATTAAATCGCTATAATTTTTTTCAATTGCGGTTGTTTTTTAGCTTTTAAATTTTGTTAGTGCTAATAATAGCAAAAATGTAATTTATAGAAATCAAATTACTACATAAATCTTCTTATGATTTAACTTTCATTGCTAATATACTATAGTTAGACACTAAATGGAAAGCGTATAGACATTTATTATATTTAACATCTAGTTTTGTATCGATCATGAAAATTTTGAACCATGAAAAGGCAAAAAACAAATATTGCTTTTTAAACATTTTGTTCACGTACACATGGGATAAAATTGCTCTCCTCTGCAATTAAAATTTGAGTATTCCTATTACAGTAAACACTAATTTTTTATCAATTGATAAAGTAGATTTCTTTTGAGTCCTGTCAAAAACATTTGTATCGGTTCAAGTAAAAATCGAAAAAGCAACATGTATATATTACATTTTAAATGAATATTTACGAAAAATAAAAGGTAATTAGGTTCATTTATTCTTTTTTTTTGAAGCATAATTTGTCTTTAATTTAGAGTAATAAATACAATATATGCCTACTATGCTATGAGCATTTCACTTCTGTTAAACAAGAAAGTAGAAATAAATATAATTACGGGCAAAATAATAGAATGTGAATTTTTGATTTTTCCAAAAGAATTTTCATTACATTGATTGTATCCAAAGTAATATTTATAAGTTTGTTATGTATACATACATATATTTACGGTGAATTTAATTTACTGTTATTTTTTGTAGATTAAGCAAATTTATTATTAAGTGTAAAATATAATACTCGTTATTTTATGGACGAATATTTTACCACATGTTACGTTTCAAGAATAATTATCGCTAGTATTTTGTAACTGGTTCTATCTTAAAATACGTTTTTATAGATAAAATAACAATCTGATAGTATAAAAGTTTAAAATTATTATACATACATGTAACTTAAGCATATACATTATCTAGTATGTTAGATTCATAATAAATGTATAATATTTATGTAAATAAAATTACAAATGTTAAAATTTATGACAAGGATTATATGATTTTACAATTAAAATATACAAATGTGCTTCTTTGATGTGAATTCAGTTTATGAAGATGTAATTGTGTGATTTCAATTCAATACATATACGTTTTTCCATATTAAAAACACAATATGATGAATAATTTAATATAAATTCAAATTAAATTATTAAAGTTATTATAGATGGAAACGGCGCAAAATCTATCAAATATTTTATGCTTAAAATAAAATCTAAGCACAAATCATTTTTATTATCAAATTTAATACAATATTATCGGAAATGGATTCTATTCATCATATTTTTTTTCATCTTTTAATACACTATTTGTGTATCATATAACTCGGATATATAAAAAACAACCAACAGCATATATAAATTCATATTTTAGCATACTAGTTTACAAATGACTAATAAAATATAACCTTTCTTGTGTTAAGTTCTACATCGCCTAAATTGATGTGCAGACGAAAAAATCATATCAAAATACTTTAAAAATTCCGATGCATGTTTATATATACATATCTCAGTATCATAATTTTTATCTATATCTATCCATGTATAAATTTGAGGTATCATTCATTATACGATGAGCTTTTAAAATCTAGGATTCATTCTTGAGGGTTGAAGAAATCATCAATATAGATTTTATTATTCTGAATTATAATATTGATATAGTTTTACCATATTTAACTGTATATTTTGATTATTTATGCCACTATGATGAAATAAACAACATATTAAATAGAGATAGGAAGACAATATTGCACTCAGTGGATGTATTAAATGTATATGAAATAGTGTTTTTTTTCTAATTTAGCCTAATGGTATACGCTGTCTAATTTAATTAAGGCTCGCTACTGATTCATTTATTACGTAAATTTTTTGTACAATTTTTATAGGTATATTAGGATTTTTTAGTTCTATCTACCTTTATTTATATAATTTTAGCATAACAGAATATAAGCGCAATTTTCTTTAAAAATATATTGATATTTGAACAATCATAACAACCGCCACATTTTTCAACACAAAAAGATCACATTTGTAATGGTAGAAAGAGATTATCCCCAAATTATGTTTTTCAGAATCATGTTTCTAATAGTTTAGAAAGACATCGTACCCCTATTTATTTGATTATATATCCAGTAAAGACTTGAGAATATTTAGATTACGATACTATTAGATACCATGAACATATTTGTAAATGTGCTTGTAGATCGAAAACTATTAAGTATAATGGTCAATTATATGTTCCATGTCATCGGTTCTGTTACAGCATAAGAAAAAAAATAAACACATGATATAAACAAGAATCAATCCATATGTTATATAAAACTTCTTTGATCCAGCCAATTATTTCCAATAAGAATTTATAGCAGCACATTTCTGTCAATAGTGTACATTGCGTATAAACGTTTGAACCAAAAGATTTCGTCTGAAAAATCAGGCAAAGCTTTATCGTCTTTTTGAATATAAGATTTTGCAAGGTATATCATACTTTTCGATTAATTCCAAACAGAAGCCTTATTTATCACCTACAGCTATAAAAAAATAATTGTGATAGATTTTTTGTAAATTATATACTCGTCATGTGTAATTCGTTTGAATTGGAATTTGGAAATATAGACGGCAGAAAATTAAATTTAAATGATGTATATTTTTTAGGTTAAGGTAATACTATATTCATATAAATATCTAAAAATACCCTAAAGCTAAATATATTTATATTTAAATGATCTGAGGATAAACACATGCGGAATTTATACATAATATCATAGAGCGAATAAACAATTAGATGGATATATTTTCCCTGTAGTCTTAGTTTATATCAAGCAAACTATCGGTCTCGATTAAAGAAATATAAAGAATATCCACTTAATAAATAATTGAAAGGTTTTTTAGGATTTTATGCTCTACAAAAATTCTTTAAAAATAAATATATATCATATAAATCATTTATTTTAAAATATAAATTTATAAATATAAAAAAAACAATGTTGTAAATAAATTACAAATTACAAGCGAAATTTTTAAACTATTTAAAGAATTGAAAATTGAATAACAAATAGATCTCAAAATTTTTTTGAGTGTTGATTAAATATAGACTTATATAAGATGAAAATATAACAGCAAAGATCCCAATGATTTTAAGTGTTGATTCTAATGCTGTTCTGCATAACTTTTGTATAGCGTTTTTGTAATCAAACAAATTATAATTTAACAGATGCAGATTATATTTTATTGGATAAAATTTACAGCCGTTAAATTTTTTTTAATGGATTCGAATCACTATAAAAGATAATTATTTTTTATCAATTATAAAACGCTTCAAAATATGAAATATTATAAACAAAATATAAGAAAAGCTTATTAGTCCGTTTTTATTTTAGATTCATTAGTACATTTTTATTAAAAAGATATTTTTTTTTTAATTAAAATTATTAATTATATTTGCTACTTCTGTTTACCAACAAATTTGTAATATATCATTTAATAATTTATAACACGATAAATGTAATGGAAAATAAGTGACATTTGTTTTTAAAAGTCGTAAATAGTTGCTATATTTTTAATAATATAAAAAGAAACATCAATGGTTAAAATGCCATAATCAAAAAAAAGCGTATTTCCACAAAAATTAATATTATTTACATAGTTCCTGCTTATAAACACAAGAAACTTATATATATGGCGCTTCAAAAAAATAAATAATAAATATAATACAGGGGAAGAACAACATATTACCAAAAAACATGCGCGGTATTAATGAGAGTATCCATCGTATTTTAAATACCCGAAGTTTTAAGACATCAAGATAACAGACTCTATAATATAATATTACAGAGAAATTTGTGCAGAAAAAAAACAAATTGAAACCATGTAAAATGTATATAAAAAATTACATAGAAGCTTTATTTGTATGACTAAAGCAGTATAATTTAGCCTTTAAATGAATGAATATAATTCCAAAGCCTAAAAACCGTTTTATAATTTTTGTAAAATATAAATCCAAGCAATGAAAATTAAAACATATTTTTTTACAAAGCTCGGGAATTTAGAAGCTATTTGATATGAATTTTCAAATTTATTAAATGCATATGAATGTGTCATAAGCTGACTGTTTCTACTATATAATACCCAAATTGTACAAATCATGGCGCGGTAATTTTATGACAATATGAAATATGTTAAGCATATGAATAATTGTCCAGCTTTATCTATTTTTTCATGATCTAGTAGATAAAAAAACGATTTTTAGTTGCTTAAAGTCTTTTCGTACTAAAGACATGCTTTATTTTGATTTCTTTCGTATTGTTTTTATACTTTTTTTTGAAATACTATTAGGCCATTTCTATTTATGAAGTTGAATATTGACATTATATAGAACACAAAATTAATAGACATATAATGCAAAAATATATTTATATAACTTTTTAGAAAACGATATAGTCTTTTTCATGCACAATTGGCACATTTATTGTATAGCATATTTTATATACTTATAGTTAACTGTGTTGTTGTAATTTGATATTTATATGACAATATAATTGTCCCCTTAAATAATTATACATATAAAATTAATATAAAATATCCTATTATCTTATTCTACACTAGCCATTATAGACAATCACATTGTTATAAAGATCATTACAATTTTGTTTTTAAAAAAATTCCCTATTTATTAAATTATTTGTCGTTCCCGAAATAATTATGCGGGAAATATTTCAAACATATTCACGTTTGTAAATTTCCTAAAACATACATTTTACTTAATCTAGGTTAAATACCACAAAAATGTTTTATTTGAATCTAAAGAAAAAATAACAAACTTTCGGTGCGACAATATTTTGACATTTTGAATATATAAGAAAATTAGAATACTGTATCTGAAATCTTAGATGAAATTTATGATTTTTTATCATAAATTACCTTTAAATCTAATTTTATTTACATAATTATGATTAGAGTGATACGAAATTGCCCTTTATCAGTACCAATTTCCTATTTTTATTCCTTTTTATTCATGATTGATATAAAAGAGCTTCTTAATAAATAGTTCGTAAATATTTCACTAACAAAAAAATGAATATAATTATAGTTAAATATAAATCGGAAAATCCGCTAAAAATTTAAATATAAATACGGAATTTTTGATCATTGCGTGCAATATCTAGTGGAAAATATGATATTTCTCACATTTCAATGTGCATTTCATCAATTTTATGTGGCACGTAAATCAAAATACGTCTAAAATTATCAGCAGCTAAAAGCTTTATTAATAATTTTTTATTATCATGAAAAATATTTAAGGAAGAAAACATTTGTTGAATAGTTCTTTTTATCTAAGTAGATATACGTATTCCTAGCCATATTTTTTTTATCTATTATAAGTATATCAAAATATTTGTTTTTGGTTTTAATGTCAAATACAATCTCATATGAAAATAATTGTATATAAAATTTGCTATAATATAAGAAAATAATATCTTTGCTGTATCGAGGTAACATTTCAAACACTATTATTGAGAAAGACACTCGAACTTTTAAGTATTGAGCGAATACGGGATATTGATTGGGATTTATCAATATAGAGATAATATAAGTTTTATTTGTGTTGTAAACGAGAATTATGTAATACAATTTGTTTCGTAAAATATTTAAGTCAAATAAAAATTACTCCATATTTAAATACAATCTTGGCTGTATAAATGCAATATATCTTTTAAAATAATAGTATACTAAAACAAACTAAACATAAGAAAATAAAAGAAATTTAGACAATATATATTAGGATAATTTAGTTTCTAACGATGTTTGCTCTTTTAAATTAAAATCTAATAGAAATTATATTGTTTATCATGTCAAAATATATATAAATATTATTTAATCCAATTCCTAACAGGTATACGGAGAGAATCCGTATGAATATTCAAAGGGTAAGTCAGTGCAAAAAAATATTAACTTTTTAGTAGAAAAACATTACTTTCGCTTAATTGAATATTTTCCATAGATGTTTGACAGGAAACAATATCTATATAATCGGCCCATCAAATGAAAAAATATATGACATTTGTAGAATAAAGTGATAAGAAATCTGTAAGATTATTTTGAACATATTTTAATATTATTCTATGCCTTTTCCACCGATCCGAAAATAAAAATGCCAATGGCCGGATGAAATCTTCAAGTTATTTATTAAAAAATGTCCAACTTACATGAATTTGTATATAAAATCATAAGAGCAAATATTTGGGGCATAGAAATTAACTATAAGAGTTATATTTTGATAAAATTGCTTAAACCGCAAGACATTTTCAAAATAGTGTATTTAGACCAATGGATTCTATGTTCAATTTATTAAATTTATGTACAAAATCAGATCTAAAAACATCACATTTATATTGAAGACAAAGGAATTTAAGTCAGAAAACGCTATGAGAATAAAAAGTGTCCAAGGAAAAAACAGTGGCTTTTTAACATTGCGATTTGCAAAAAAAAACGTTAAGATTTTTTGCATCTAAAGCGGTTGCTTATTATAAGCATATTACGCGTTGAAAATAGTATACGCAAAAATTTTACTATATCTACACAAAAACTGGCAGATATCGTCCTCTATAGACAATAGGACTAAAAAATAACTATCTCAGTTATATCATAAGTCTGAAATAAATAATGAAAAATAAAATTTAGAACTACTAGAAAGAGAAAAGCTGTATTCTTTTGTCCGTTTTGCACTGATACACTTTACATATATAATATGTACGCGGCCAAGATTAGCACAGTAAACGATTCAAAACACCTATGCAATAAATCATCATACGTTCTTTAATGATCACAAACTAATCAAACGAAAATGTATACACTTTATCATATGACGGTCAAAAGATAAAAAAATTTTATGTAGTAGTAGATCCGCAAAAAAAAACAAAATCAGTCAGCCAATAATCATGAAAATGCGCAGATATGCATCACTTATACTTGGCTCAACTATAAATAATATCCTGTGGTAAGGGATAGTTACAACTCGGAATTAAAACCAATTTTTTATTGTTTCATGAAAAAATAGCGCACCATATGTAAGTTATGAATACTAAACCAAATGCATGAAATATATGAATCTATGTACAAACATGCAAAATCGCGCATAGATTACTTTAAATAGCGTAACCGAATACAAAAACAGAAATATTATAACTAATTTCGTAATAGGAATGTTTTAAAAGATTTTTCAATTTATCTTTAACCTGGTTAAAAAATATTTTAAATAAATATTTTTTTTGGAAGTATCTATGCGATCTTGAATTTAAAGTGTAGAAGATGATCTACTAGCTAAAAAAAACTTCTTTAATTAGTTAAAACTGTCAGCCGAAAAAGGACTACTATATTTAAAGTAGAAAGATAATTATAGAATATATATTATATTTTAAGACTATCTTATCTATAATATATACTCGACAACATCAATAAAGAGGCACTAGAGAAAAGACAGCAAGGAAAATTTATTGTGCAAAATAAAAGGAAAATGCATTATTTAATGTCGTTGAATCATTAAGATGGTGTAAAATTGTGAATACCTAACCAAAATGGTGAAATTTTCTTTTTTTTAATTAAAAAAGGTATATTGGTAAGAGGATAGTGTGCACATTATAACGGAAAAAAAAAGAATCAACTATCTGGAAACGATATCCAAGAGAATTTTATGGCAGAAACACGGTAATACACAATGAAATCGTATATTATCTATATTTTCTCTGATAAAACGGAAAAGTATAAATAAAACCAAAAAGTTCAGAGCCCCGTAAGTACATGAGATTTGCTTAAATGAAGATGAAAATGAAAATGAAAATTGATACCAAAATTTTAACAGATTTTTTATTATATACAAAATATTCTATATTTTATCTACGATAAAGAAGAGATATTATAAAGTTAATTCAAAAAATACAAAACTAGTCTTGAAAACTGAACTTAAGTTGACAAATATAAATACAAGAAAGATTTCTTAATTGTAAATGAAATTGTTTATTTTTATAAATTTAGGACTTCAATCACACAAAACACCATAAACTGTGGTTGAGTTGTTCTAAAATTAGATAAAAATAATTTTAAAAAGCAAAAATACCTTAGATGAAATTGAAGTATACATGCAAGCTCTCATACTACAAAAGACACTTTTATGCATATAATTTGATAGAATAAGAGAGTTTTGAAGATATATCAGTCTAGGATGTGATTTATGTGATATGTAGTTGTCCAATATTCTGGTTTTGGAGTCACCTACAATTATATGAAATTATGCAGAAAACTTACCCAATGAATGAAAAATGATAATATTTTTACTTTTTTAAATAGAAAATTATACCAAACGCACAAACTAAAATTCGAATCATATACAGTTATATCCCTAGGCATATAAAAATAAAACTATATTTTTTATATGAATAATTTATTAAGACTTACATCCGAAGAGGTTTTAAGCGCATTTCTTGTTTTAGTAAATTAAATTTTGCACTTTAAAATAGTTTTTTTGTTCATTATTATTTTGGTTTTATTGGCTTTGTATATTGGTTTAGAGATGAGTTTCTGCTTTTAAGAATTACAGATATGTGTCAGTTTTTATATAGCAAATAGATTCCAATTTATTTATTGTGTTATTTTTATTGCATTCTGCTATCTTCTTTTTTTAAAGCTGTAACACAAAAAAACTTATAATATTGTAATTTGATGTTTAATGCACATTTTGATATTCTTATATAGCAGAAAACATTTTATATCGGGAAATCTTAATCATTTCATAGGATTTTACATTTATAATCATATCTTTACCTTCATGTTAAGTTGCAATGATTACAGTTATAAAGACAAAATATATATGCATAAGATGAAAAATTCATTTATTATGCGTAATCGATTCGCTCTAAAATTTGACTAATAACTATATTGTTCGTTCATTTACAGACAATATTTTTAAAATGGAAATATGTTTACATATATAATTACAAGATTCTTGTTTATTTTTGACACTTAATACTAAATTAGTATGAATGACATATTCAATCCAAATTTGATGCATGATTTATATCTTTTACAATGAACTTTGTATTTCCATTTGTTCAGTTTACATAATTTATCATTTACCATTTTTATTACCTCTAAGCATAAATTAATGGAACTAATTGATGTTTGTTATAGCTTTAGTATATTGTGATAAATTTTCTTCTGTAACCACATAACATAGTATCTCGATTGTTGTTCGAATTTATAATTTTATTGATGTTGATTTGCTTTCTAGACGATATTTAGCTTGAAAAATTAAATCCGCTATATAGTTTAAAGCTCGTGCCTAAATCATTTCATTACTCTACTGATTAAACACACATTTTTCATGATTTGACAGTTATATCCGTAATTGTAAATATAAGTACATAATCAGACCAATATATCGTTTGTGAATTTAAAACACCCAAGTTGCCGTAATTGGTATATAACAAATTTAAAGCAACGAATGACTTGTTTACTTTTGACAGGGCATTTCAGACCAGTTATCACCAATATCAGATAACAATGTAAAAACACAAAATTTATAGCGATCAATTAGGATATAATGTTCAAATTATAATCCATATTTATGGTTTTATTTTGAATGCTCTTCACTTAAGGTGCATTTCTTTACTACCAAAAAGGGAATTACAGCCGCACATCTGCAAGCTAAACAGCAAACATGGTGTGCTCCAACACAGTGAAAAAAAGCTTTCTGATTAATTATACAGTATATGTGGAACTGATTGATTCGCCTTTTTGTAAATTCAAGAAACATCAATCAAAAGCATTATTGGTACGATATGAATCTTTCTTAAAGAAACGCCCCATTGACGTGGTTAGATTAAAAACATAAATCACTATACTAGATAAGAGAGTATATAATGGCACATATCATGATAAAGTAGGATTTTAAGCTCCGATTTTAAATAAAATTTAAACTTCTTCATAGCAATATAAAAGATAGATATCGATATTATATAATATTTTATTTAAACCATACAAAATATAATAAAAAAGTTTTTATATATCTTTTACATAGTATATTTTTTTCATTTAAAAAAAAAAAATTCGCTGTCTATTTATATAAGATTTAGTCTAATTATATAAGAATTGACAATGAAATTTTCATAAATAGTTTCTTAATCATACCATACTAGGCATTCAAAAACATATGCTCTATCTATTCTTATATCAATATTTCTACACTATGTTTATTTATAAAAAAACAGAAAAAAATACTTTGCTGGTAGTCTATATATAGAAAGACTTGTAATAATGGAAAAATTTATTTCTAAGTAGTGCTAGTTAAAAATTTGGTTGCAAAAAGATAAATAGTTATGTTTAGTTAATAAGTATATTTGATGCTAAACATATTATTATCATATTATTTTTCAAATGAAATAAATTTAATTTAATAAACGATATATGAACATGCATGAATTGTATAGGATTTGATTAAATATAATACAAATAAAATATAAATAATTTAACGCTTTTATTGTTAAATATATTCATGCATTTCTAAATAATAGGTAACAAGAATTTATTGGCTCTAAAAGTTTTACATAAATTAAATTTTTTAAACATCTTTTTTATTAATTATTACTTTTCCTTTACAAAAAAACATTTTCTTACTATTTTTTATATCTGCTGTCTTATTACACCCAATTAAATATCTATAATATAAAAATTTTTGTTAAACAAATTCAAGTTCATTATGGTATATAATTCATATGCATAAATATAATGTATATTTCATATTTTTTATACCATTCGTTATTGAAAGGGTCAATGTGATTCATGTTCCTATTATAACAAAATTCACAATTAACTTATAATCCTCTGGTCGTATTAATGTATCTAGAACTCCCGATGTTATTTATTTAAATACATTTGTGCTTGTTGTCTGATATATTAATGGTCGCGGGGTATATAATAATTTATAATTGGTATTATTACGATACACCAATCTTTAAAGCTTTTTAAATGCCCTTTTTTTATAATTTTTTTTATGACTTTAACAGCATATTATCTCTGTTTGAAAATAAAAATAACGCCATTCGATAATTATTGTGTAAAGTTTTAGCCATCTTTTAATTATGAACTAAATTTTTCTTCTGAAAATTTTCAGTATTTAATGTCTATATCAATCTAAAATTCGGGATCGAAAGAAATAGTCATTTTTTACTGCTTATTTAACGAATAATGTCACATCTCCGACACTTATTAGTGTTTTCTTGAGTTTTTCTTATCTTATGATTTTAAATATTGCATGCTTGATACCACAAAATACACGAAGATATATTTGCTACGAAATGATATGTACAATAAGTGGCATGCAATTCTGCTCTTAATAGACTTTTCTATTCTTTTATAAAATATAAACGGTTTTTTTTTGATAAAAGTGAATATTGATAAACTGTTTCAGCTATTGACTTTCTAGTCTTAACTAATTCATAAGTTTTTTTTGATTTGGTGTTGTTTTTTTAGGATTTTAATCACATTATATTTGCGAATTCATGGTGTTATCATATAAAATACTGTATGGAGTTGATATCTAGCTAATAAAGTGGTTTTTATAACACACTGCTTATACTCCGTATCTTGACTTAATGCATTTCTTTAATTCAAATTATTGTAATTATTTATAGTCTAGAAATATACTTTAAAATTGCATTTCTAGCAGTCAATCTAATGATATTTTACATTTCTAAAACTTTCTAGATGTTTTTGATGCAAAGATCACATTTTATGTGTAATTATATGAGATGCATTTTTAGAAAGTACCACAGTTGTTGCGATATTCTATTATTTCTTTTATTTTTTGGCTAGTTATATTTTTAAAAAATACAAATAAATAGTTTTTTACCTTCTTTCTCAATAATTTTCTAAAAATTTGTGTGCATCGAATTTTAATCTTTCGTTTTCATATTTTTATTTAGTATATTTATTATTCATCTGCTTTTATACTTTTTTAAGGTTGTATTTAAAGTAATAGAGTGTAAAAAAATATATTTCCGTAATATAAAAGTATATGTGTGTTAATATCTAATAGATAGTTTACTGTTACATTTTCCTTTGCATATGTTTACTAGACATCAAAAATTGGCAACAAATATAATTTTTTTTAATCCGTACTGGCGATCGATTTGACTAAAAAATCATTGAAAATACTGATATTTTCAAATAGAATAGATTCGAGTGTTTTAATCGTCTAAAGTATTGGATTTTGGTTGAAACAAGGTATGTATGTTAAAAAATCTTGGTATGATAAAAACAATATTAAATTTTCGTTGTGTAAAATCGCTAAAAAAACTTGTCTAAGGTAAAAATAAATATATTTTAAAGGTTAATATATTGTTAACTCGATTTACTTATCATTTTTGTAGTCTTTTAATTTAGAAAATGCGAAAAAAACGAGGAATTTCTGTTTACTATTGATTATTACGCAAATTAAATAATTGGTTTAGTTGATATCTTAGATAATTATCGAAATATATATGATTATATTAATTATGATACAAGCTCAATATTTTGTCAAATAGACCGCATAAATATTGTGCAAATTTCTTATTTTATCGGTTTGATGGCATAAAAAACACCTCTAATTGGATTGTTATCAATTTATTTGTTGAGAAGAATAATGATTTGAATCGATTTATATGAAATGAATACTGTTTTTGTCACATAAAAGAATACACAACTCAAATTTTTTCAGAAAAACATATTTTTATTTTGACATTGAACAAATTTAAGCTTGTTTGGTTATTTTATATTTAGATAATAAATCCAATTTAATTCATAATTATTATGACGCATTAGAGCAAAAATAAATCATGTGTGGTATTTTTAATGTGTATAGCGTATAAAAATATAGTATGAATCTTTAAACGGTCTTTTAACCCATTGAATATTGCCTTTAAAATATATTTTCTGGTTTCATATTATTAAATACATCTCAAATATTGAAACTGAGTAAAAATCCACCTAATGTTTTTAATTACCTTTAATTCTTTTTGTATGATCCTCAAAAAAAGTAATTTATAATTTAATGTATATAAGAGTACAATTTTTAGCTCGTAATGATTTTCGATACTATAACATATATCAAAAATATTAGTTTAACTATTATCTACTTGAAACAATCTAGTCTTCACGTTAGTATTGGAAGAAATGGAATGACAATCAGTAATATGTGTAAAATTTCAATAAGATTATTCAGAATATAAAATTCTGCTCTTCATATATTATGAATTATACTTATTTATAATCATATGTTTTATTAGAAGATGTAAAACTATTTATCAATAATTCTGTTGTTTTTTTACGTTTTAAGTTTCATTTCTAATATATTAATGTTTACATATTTATATGAAATAATTTATTAAAAAAATATAATCTCTAACTATAAATAAGAAAACGTTAAAGCGGATTGATTCTAGCCTTCATAAATGTTATTTTGGTTTTATCTACATGGAATCATACATAAATGTATTATAAATTAAACCAATATTATCTATCTATAATAATCACACGAAAATCTTGACATTATGACTCAACATGCAATAAAACGTGTGCTTAAAGCTTATTATTACACAAAAAAATGTTTATATTATTATTTTTAAACAATATTATCTTCTAGAGGAGATGTAAAGCGAATAAAATATGATATATTATCGGGAACATATTAAAATATAAACCACTTTATTATAAAAATGCAAGAAAAACCAAAAATAATTAAAGTATGCACATATTCTTTGATTCAATATATATAAATAACAAATTATCGCCTTTTCAGTTCTGTTTTTTATTCATGATAAATAAATCGTGTGATTTATTCGTATCAAAAAGAACATACAGCAAATTTTAAATGGTAAACACTATTTTTTATTTGGTTGATAGTATATTTTTTAATAGGTAATTTACGCCGATGGGTTTTATTTTTCTATAAATTTGATACAATAAGGCTGAATATAACAAAAATATCAATTTTTTTTTCTTGTAAAAAGTAAAATTAGATCTTTTAAATGCAATACGAGGATTATATATTATATGTTTACTTATAAGCAAATATTTTATAAAATAAGTAAATTCATTTTGCAAGATACATATATAATGTTTTACTTTATTTACGAAAACCATATATAAAGATAAATATATAATGTGTTGGGATTTTATGCATGTGCAATATTTTCTCAAATCATATACATAACATAGTAAAACTGAACATACCAAAAAATTATCCTTAAATTTTTATATACACATGCAAAGCAATTTATGCGATTTTGCACTTATTTTTTTTTGATTTTGTGTTTAGTTTTTTAAAGACGAAAATCTATAAAATGATAAAAAAAGAAATTGTTATAAAATCAAATGCTCAAAATAGTTCTAAAGTATTTACGTAATTTTTGAGCAATATAATTCTATTAAATTAAAAAATATTATTTTGTAAATAAACTATTTCGCACTTTATAGAATCTATTTGTAAAATAATGCAAATTTATTTGTCATAGCATTTTATGCGATACGGCAATAATAAAAACGTTTTTTTTAATGATTTCTAATTGCATATATTTAGCATATATATGACCCTAATATATAAAATGATTTCAGAATGCAATTTATACAAAGCTAATATGGGGCATATTAACTTTTACAAAATATTTAGTTTCTATATAGAGTGGTTTTTTTCATTAATTTCTATTGATCACTGGAAAAAAATACTATAAATGCAAAAACTTTGGAAGTTTAGTAGATAAAACATTTTTTTATATAATTTATATAGTAATTATGTATGAAACAATAGTTGATTTCTACAATATGATTGTCAGACATGGTTAATATATTTACAAAAATAAATTATAAGGGATGTAAAAAATTAAATGCCAGTCATCCAAAAAAAAAAGAATTTGGATCATGTTGAATATTAGATATTTTAGTTTTGCACAAATCATAGTTCCTTTTATTGTGTATAACCGCAAATACATATTTAAGTATACTTATATTATAATTCTGCTAATTTGGTTAATATGCACACATATGAAATACAAATTACAATACTTATTAAGCATTTGCAAAAAATTCTCTGTGTTTTCAATTCCAGTATTTTATTGGGTAAACATTATACAATATAAAACCCATTAACACAAAATACAGGCATAAAAACTATTTATCAAATAAATTGGTTTTTTTATTTGTGTTATTATAATTTTTCCGATTTATTACAAAATAAGAAAATAAAATGTTTCATATGATTCAAATTATTGTTTTCATATTAATTTTTCTAATATGATTAAAACACTCATAAATTATGTTGATGGTAAATATAAAATGATAATCTATCGACATTCTCGTTTAAGTAAGTTCACCCTCAGAAATTATAATTTTTTATAAAAAAATGAATCTCCATGATACATAAAAAAGATGATGTATGGTTTTATAAATCATTGTGTTTAAGTCAAGCTTTCTTTTTTATATGTACATTTTCGTTCAAATTTGTAAAAACCAGGCATTAAAGGCAGAAAAATATGTTATAAGTAGAATTATTACAGATTTAAACTCTTCGATCTTAAAATATATTATATAAAATATATAATTATTATAGAATAAAACTCAAAAACAAAAAGAATAATCAAGAGTTATTGATGCATATATGCGTAGTTCATTATCTTTTTTTATGAAATATGGTATAAATAACAGTCATTAATATATTTTCTCCTTGTAATACCTACAATTTAATTCACGGATAAAGTAATATTAATTATATATACTACTGTATTTTCCTACAATATAAAAATAGCATTCTTAGGTTCAAAAAAATACAGTTTAGCGTTATAAATCAGTTTTTCTATGTAATTAAAAATAAAAACAGTTTTTAGAGCATTTTTTTCATATGTTTGGCTGCAAATTTTTTTTAATATCATCATGAGATGATAAATATATGGCCTACTCTCTTTTTAGGTGACCATATCTGCCGATTATTTTTTCACATTCGAAAATGGTTATTTATTCCCGAAGTTTTTATATTGTAAACTGCGCGTTTATATTCCATAAAAAAAATTAGATCAGTGAAAGATATTTTAACGTGCACTTATGCAATCGAATAAAATTCAAAAAGATAATTTAATATGCATACATTAATTTTCCGACTTTTGAAAATAGCCTAAATTTCAAGAAATACATTGATTATACTTCTTTAACAGAATAATCATCCTTCAAGTTTTTAATGACAAATTTTTTTGTGTGGAATCAAAAAAATTTTCAATATATATTATATTGAATAAAAAGAATTTTCAATCTTGCATGGTTCCAGTTTTTTATTTATGGTAAATATGACGCACATAAAAAGTTTTTAATTACAGAATATACTTAGAAGTGGAACTCTTTATTATTGCGCAAAAAAATTATTTTTGTGAAAACTAAAAGCAAATAACTCACATTATCCATGATAATTAGATTTCAGGTATTGATGATAGAAAGGGTATATTCAGTAAATCCGTCAATAAAAATTTAATGAGAAAACTTCTTATTTAACTAGACAACTTAAACCTCACAAAATAATTAACAATAAATCTTTGAAATGCCTTGGCACAAGAATTGTGTTTTAATTATGATAATAGCTTAATGTATGCAATGAGTATACATTGGAATATAATACGCTAAAGCTTCGAAGAAGATTATCAGCAGTGATGGTATACATAATAATTTAATTTATTACATATCATTGATATATGAAATTAGTGGTCTTATTATAATAATATGGATTTTTATTAAGGAACCCCAAGAATTTATAAATCAAGATTAGAATTAAAAGCCAATATAAAAGCTGTACAAGATAGAAAATATTATTCCGCAAATATAGAAATATAAGAAACCAAGACATAAAAGTTAAAAAATTAAGATTAATTGCCGTAGTATTTTAAAATGTAAATTAAATCGATAGAAGCAACAAAGACAAATTCCCTTATCAATCTAAAACAAGATTTAAACAGAAAAATGAGAACAAATAGAACTCGAAAAAATAAGAAATATATTATTGGCTGAAAAAATAAATATCGAGTTTTTAGATACTTAGAATACAATAATGAAACTAAATGCTTATATAAAAGGTCATGAATCAAGATGAAAAAAAAACATCTTATGATGAATTGAATTCGCTGATAGATTATATAATATTAAAGATGATGTCATATTGGATTTTAAGATTATAGAAAACACGAATCGTATCCTATAAACCTATATGATATACATAGAACAAAGAGAATATTGCGTTGGAACTTGTAGAAATATTCAAAGAATGCAAGGAACTTCAACATAATTAAAAACTGAAACACTAAGATTTTAATTAAATTCTTCTATTCAAGATTAATATAAATTAGTAGAAAATATACAAATGATTAAAGATCTTAAAACCGAAGACACTCACAAGTATTTGAACCTACATTACCTATCACTGCTATATATTAATAACAAATTTATAATTGATGCAGATCGACAAACTTTTAAAATACCGAAACAAAAATTTATGGTGTATATAGGAATGACTGGATAAATTATAATACATTTACATAATTGTATGGGTTTAATGCCCAGATGCGCGTTTTTTGTTCCCTAATACAGAAGAATTCATTTTTTATGTGTATTTATCATTTATTTGTTCCTATTGTTGCGGAAAAATGTTACTTATAGGCTGTAGATCGACGTGAAAAGTTATTTGAATGACACCAATGATGAATTGGTTATTTTAAAATAGATTCTGGCATAGATACACGAAATTTGATTCCAAAGATATATTAAATTTGATTGTTGTATGATTGTGTGCCAAAATGCACATCAAACTGCAGAAAAGGTATTATTATTTATGGAAGATGATTAATCTAATACTCTTAATTGTTTCTTAATGAAAAAATGTACAAAATCACAAATTAGACAGTCCTGCTTGATGATTATAGGTATAATACAATCCAATATATTATTTTTTATGCTTGTAAATTTATAATAGTAAATTAAAAATAATATTTTTGTTGTTATATATAAAAAAATATTATAAAATTTGAATATTTAGTCTTGTATTGGTGCGCATTTATGTTTATAATTATCATTTAAATTATCTATAAAAAAATCTTTATCTCTAATATAAACCTTATTTGATCTATAAGGCGACACAAAGATCGTTTTAATAGTATTTTAATTTATGAAAACCAAAAAAATATCAACATATATAAAAAGGGGCATCCGCTTTGGTATAATTATCGCAAATTTTAAAAGTCTTATTATTTTAAATAAGCACTATTATTAATGATATAAATTCGTACATGCAAACATATCTTTGTAAAACTAGGAATATTTATTGCATTAATTTTCATATTCTGATGTTATTATCTATTTTTACATAAATAATTTGTATTAAAATCATAAATTTTCAATTTATAACAAAAACTGATATTAATAACAGTTATGATTCATTAGTAGCTTTTCTTTTTATAATTATTTTAAGGCTCCTATTTTATAGAAATATTATCAGATATATTTTATTATCTAAACTATTTACAATTCCTAAAATATAATCAGTTAAATTTATAAATTAGACATTTTTTTTTATAAAAAAAGAGTATTAACAATTCGGATAAATATTTTATATTTTTAAAAAATATATTTGAATTTTTTGTGGTAAAATAATATACAGAAATTATTAATAGTATTAATATATACATTTAATGACTTACTATAGTTTTTTGTTGATCTACTTAATTTTTTAAAATATGTTAAATTTTTATAAAAAAGCTATTCACTGTAAGTTATATATAAGTTATTATCATTAAAAAAACAAAATGTTTTACTTTTGGTTTTAATAGTTATTGCTTTTTTCTATGATAATTTTGCACAAAGTTGTGTTTAGCATTTATTAATTCGTCTGAAAAACCTTTAATAAAACTTCAACTTTTTTTTCTATACTGAAAAACAATAAAACTAGTAACCATATTCTAATTGTGAACTTCATCTTTTCTTGAACATAAAAAAAAATTCGAAGAAAAAATTATATTATGACAAATAGTACTGGACTGCAATAAAACATTGATAAATAAGAATTTGAATTTACTAGTAAAAAAAAGTTTATTTTATTCCTATCTTTTTATGGTGTTATATTTGAAAATATCAATCCGGAATTATTTATATTTTTAGAAAAATAAATTAATATTTGCATAATTTCGTGTATTTTCTTTGTGTGATTTTATCACCATAAAAATTTATTTTGAAAATTGAAATTTATTTAATAGTTTTATTTTTTTGTGGTATAGTTTTGTGATTTCTGACAAGGAATGAATAATTTTAAATATATACTAGCAGATTTTTTATTAATCAAAAAATTGATCCCCGAGACTTTAAATTAATTGATTTTAACAAATTTACTTTTTTTAAATAATTTGTATAAAAGTTATTATATTTAACAGAATTCATATATATTTAATTATAAAAATAAAATTTATTTAACAACAAGATTGTAATATAGTTTAAAACGATAAAATTATAATTGACAGCATTTATTTGAGCTTATGACAGGTGAAATAATATTTTTTTTATAAATACTAATGGAAGGTATAATCCAATAAATCACGAGATACGCTTATATAACTTATAGTCATACAAATCGACAGAATATTTATTTTGGTACATTTAGTGATATAATTAAAAGAGCTTACATAAAATTCGATCCATATTTTTGTATAAATAATACCCAGTTGCAACCTTAATATTTTTCGCATAAATTAAACTTTGATATTATAAAAATATTATTCGTTAAAACCAGCATGAAAACCCATACTTTTATTTTAATTTTTTTTATGTTTATTTCAAACCAAATATTACATATCAAATTTTCTAACAACAACTTTATTTTTTATTTATGTGCTATATTTATAGTTGTAATTTTAGTTTTTGTTCTCAGACATAACTTGCTTGATTCTCTGTGCGCACAGCGTATATATACTTTCGGCTATCTTCTACTCTCTAAAGTCTTCTTCAATACCCCTCCTTCTTTCGAGACCTATTAATTCATTAGTTTTTCTCAATCATAAGGATGATATATTTTAAATAAATAATTATCTTAGGTTATTTTTTCAATATGAATTACATTTACCAAAAATTAATATTTATCTTCTTTTACGATTACACAAATAATCGAATAAAATATATAAATGTATAAAGATATTTGATTATTTTGAAGCTTTTAATAGTAAAATCACGTGTGATTCTAGGCTATAACCTTAAATTTCATTTGATTGATGTATTATTTCAGCTCATGAATTGGATAAATTATATAACATACATTGATTTTAAAAAGGTATTCTCATATAAATAAATTTAAATTATATTGCAAGTTCAGATAAAAAAAAAATAACGATATTTTAAATTTATAATGATAATTTCTTTTATTTTGTTTTTCAAATAATCGTAATAATACAGATGATACCGTTTAAATATTTGATATACCGCGAGTTTTATCGATTATGTGTCTATGGAATATTTTATGATAAAATTTTAAACAAATGAGAGTGATCTTATATTAATTAGAATTAATATCCGTGAAATCCAAATAGATTTATACGTATAAACACCCCAAAAGGATGTTTTTTATATTTAAACATTACAAATAAAACTAGTTTCTCAAAATATAAGCTAATTATCGTATTTTCATGATATTTAAATTTCAATAATATAAGAAAATAATTGACAAAACAAAAAAATGATGATTTAAAAATTCAGAAATATAAACATGTATTTGTTAAACTGTAATCGGAAGAAAGTATCGATTCAATCTTTGCCGTAAATAATAATTATTTAAAATGCTTTTTATATTATAAATGGCGGTTCGGAAATTTTACATCAGTAAATGTTAAATAATACTTTATGTTTTGTACTTAGTGTATTCATAATCTTATGGGCATTAATGATCAAAAAGATGTGAGTACAATAGTAAAATTACAAAAATATATTTAAATTCTGTAGTTTGTTACACAAAAAAAAACAGATAATTGGTATCTAAATGTTAAAAAAAATTTGATGTGACGAAAACAAAAATTTATATTTTAACAAAACCACAAAAACCATTGATAAACGTATAGAAAGAATTTAAAGCAAATAGCGAAAGGATTGTTGTACATATAAAAATTTGGTGATTCTGTAATCTGCAAAGAACAAAATCAATGGTTATGACGTCACTTTATCATTATATATTTAAGTAAAGATTGAAAAATAGTAGACTATCAACCAATATTAATAATAGCTTTCCTGATATAAAAAAAAATAGAACATATGTTTAAAATTTATATAACGATGTGTTTTCCTATTAAATATGCATATTATAGATTTCCTCCGAGTATATATTGCGTATTATCATTAATGACCTCAAACCTTCAGAATTATTATCAATCATATAGAAGAGGGTAAAATACTAAAAATACAGTGTGTAATTAAATGGATTTATATATATTAGGAATTACTATCTATAGAATTCCAATAAATAAGCTTTTTACATTCTACCCAGTCGTATCTATAAAATATAGGGGTTTTGGGTTAAGCATCTATGGTAATGATCATATATTTTATATTTTATGAATAGGTGTAGTTATCATCACAAGAATAAAAAGGCACAACATTACATAATTATTTAATTCATAGAATAACATAAAATAATAATCAATATTTTATCATATCATAATTTTTTAAATGTGTATTGACTAAAAAGCGATAACTTTACGCATACATTGATGGACCACAGTATAATATTATCGATTATAATTCGTAAAGAAAATCATATCAGAGCTTGGACTCGATTTAATGTTCTAAAGAAAAAATAAAAGTTTAAATATTTCAATTTTTTATATAGTTAAGGAAGTGAAATGTCTGAGATTAGATTTCTAGATGGTTTTAATGGTAAAAAAAAATGTTAAAAATATTTACTTTTTTAGTTTATTGGATAAGTTCTAGATTCGTTTGAATGCACATTTATACCAATAATACAAAAATAATATTACTAAGATTAAATATTTCCTTTATCTAGATTTGATTTATATTAATTTACTTCCAGTTTACAACAATTTAACAATTTGGACATATATTTATGTGTTAATTTTGTATTGTAGTTTGCGACTTTCTCCTCCTTTATAACGAGATTGATTTACTAAAGGTATATCATATATATAATATTGGCCATATCCGATTTTCTTTAATCATCTTTATTACCACTATTCACATCATTATTCGTAAAAAGAGTTTCTTCAATTTAGTATTTGCTTTTATCCCTTGATCTGGTTTGTGACTTCAAGTTCTTCTATTATCTTTTATATAATTGTGTTACCAAACCATTTATTACTACGACACATGTTGTAAATAGAATTTCTAATAAATATGGTTTCTGATAATAGTAGGGTAGATAAATGGTATTTTGACATACCATACTATTAATAAAATTTGGTGATACGGCCTTTAGATATTCGAAACCCATACTTTAATAACAAAAAAAGGCTGTTATAATGATGATATAATTTCAAATTGTTTGTATTCAATCGTTCATTTCCATTTGCTTTTTATACACTATCTGCATGCATATTATGCAGTTGATATATTATGATTAATCACTTGAGACATAAAAAACAACAAACTTAAATTTTACATGGTTAAATTTATGTATTAACTAAATACATAGAAATTAATTAAAGGGAAGCGATTTAAAGTACAATTTTCTCATGATTTTCTACATAATATATTAAATCTTATTTAAAAAAAAATATTAATTCATATTTTTTTAAGAACTTATAGTAACAATGAATACAATCACCTATTGCGTGATTGACATAAAAATTCTGTCATTGATATTTATAGATGAATATTATTTTTTTTAATAGGTTTGGTTTTTTTAAAAGCATTATAATATTTTAAACATTTTATTTCGCATTTGAATTTTTTATTTAATTATTTCCCTTGATTGCCTAATATTCGTAAAAAAACCATACACACCAGATTTTATAAAATTTCATGTTTATTGCTATTAATCTATGCCACAACTAAGTATGCAGCGTTTACAATATAAAATATTTATTGCATTTTATGGGGTTTTAATTCGAGGCTATAGTTTAAATAGTAAATTTTATTAAAACTACAAAATTTAATCTGTTTATTTATTTATAAAGACAATATTTAGACGATCCATATCATCTTAATTAAAAATTTTTAGAACATTAGTTTACTTTTTTAAATGTATTGTCTAAAATTGCAATAATTCTTACGTCATAAAATCTATTTAATCATATTCTGTGATAAGCCTTTGAAGATATTATCAGATTCTATAGAAAAAAAATTTTGTTGCTTCTTAATGATAGAAACTATCTACTTTAATTACAAAAAAAGTTATTTCTACGATAAATCCAAATAAATTAAACATGTGCTATATAATATTTTTTTGGTCTTAATGCAGAATTTCAAGAAACTATCAGCTATAATCAGCGAAAAATGATTATGTGTAACACAGCTAATAATATAACTCCCTTATGAACAATTTAAAGTTTTGTGTATGTATTATTTTATACTATTTTTTTATTGGATATATTTACATGTAAATAATTATTTTTGTGACCAATATTTAGTATGCTTTTTACGTTTAATCGATAGTGAAAATTGCTTAATTTAAATGCAAAATTTATGTATTACCAGTGCTGTTGTTAATCAAGTAATTATAATTTTTGTCTAATATTAATATTTCGCTTACTTAGCTTATTTTTAATGATAATAAAATATATGTACTGCGCAGTCTTGCTATTCGAAAGAACAAAAATTTATAATATTTTGCATGTTCTTTTAAAAAATAAATGCCAGTCAAAACTATAAAAAGAATACCGAAAACCTATTCTTTTGTTTGACTTTACAGTATAAAAAATACGTTTATCATATGAATTTTTTTTTAATATTAATATATCAAAATTTATTATGTATGAATGTTTTTTTTACCTCTGTTTAAAATAAAGACAAAATTCATATAAAACCTATATATTTTAGGGGGGTTAAGAATATATATTTGCAAAGAAATATATATATTTTATATGAATTTTTTTGTATTCGCTTACTATACTTATAATATAAAATAAATTGTCTATACCACAAAAAATAATATTACAGTTTATGATAATTGTCGTTATCTTATATCTAACCTGCTTCATTTTCTGGAAATGTTTTTAAAATAAAATTAATTATTATAAATTATATTGGCAGACTAATTATACAGACAAGGCTATTTTCTTCCACTAAATTCATATTTTATGTAATTTTTGCACAAATAACGTTACTTATAGCTGAATTGTTGTTTTTTACGTATTTATAATACGTATTAGAATAGTTTACCAACTTGTGTTTATACTTTTTGACTCATTAAATACCAATATAGTGATGTAAAAACAGATTCATTGCACATTGCGCAATAAAAGTATACAAGAAAGTGCCATGAATATTTTTTCTGCTCATCAAACACATCAAATATACTCATCGTCGAATTAATTCCTATTTTAGTGTGAGAAGCCGTATAATTATTTTCACTTAAGAGAAAATATAAAGCATTATATCAAAAAAAGATATTTTCGATATATCTAATTATTTTTGAATTAATTTATATAATTTTATGGATTTACAAATAAAAAGATTTAAATAAAAGAAAGGTTGTTATTACATTTATCCGGATTAAATAAAAATACTTTTAGGAAGTCGTATGATGCTGTATTTTCATAAACTGTTTAAATAAACCTTTTTTATCCACGATATAAAATTAGTAAAAAAATTTCCACAGAATGAAAAGATGAATCTCAATACAGAATATCAATTTTTTATCTGTATCATAAATGACATCAAAAAAAATTGTTTCGTGGTCTATATTTTATTTTACAAACGTATCCGATATTTATATGTGAACATATATGTTATTCCTCATTATTTATGTTAAAATTAACACAATCTTCACATCAAACCATGAACCTTTTAACAGCAAAATGTTCAATAGCCGGTTTATTTCAAACATTTTATCCGGTTATATTACTAATTTTCAATCTATTGATAATCACCTTTCTGTAAACATAAATGCAATCTTCTAAAAACATCCAACACTCTTTTACATGCCAATAATGGAAATTCAGGACATGTGATTTGTTAGCAATTTTTCTAATAAGCATAGATTTGTATAAAATTATTCTTGAAGCAAATAATTATGTTTTCAAACATTTGATAGTACACTGTTGATCTTTGTCTTGAAAAATATGTATTAATGTTTATTTAATATATTTTGTAACTTCATTCATGTTAAATTGATTTTTTGATGGAATTCTCAATATTGAAATCGTATTTCTCCACGTTATATTTGCTATTTATTCGCTAGATATATGCCTTAATTTGAAATTCTTTGTGCTTTAAAAATTCTCAATAACATGCATTCGCTTTTAATCTTGACTTTAGGAAATCAACATCCTTTACTGAATATTTGTTGTTGAAAAAATTAGGATAGTTATAAACAAAATTTTCTTAAGAAACTTTATTGGTTTTAGATTTGGTTATCCAGAATTTACCTAAAAGTTTGGTATTACAAAGAAGTTCAGCAAAAGACATCGTATTTAAAGCTTCATTTTCCCATATAGAATCGTTTATAAATAATCCCGAGTGCGGATTACTGTTTGAATACACCGATCTTTCACTACATATTCGACTTTCATTTAACAAGATCTCGATCATAATTTCGAATATGTATAATCATGAGCTTTTTTTAATGAGATAATTGGCTTCGTGTCGCAGAAAAATAATTTTGGTTTTTTGTGTTGCTCTGGACTAAGAGCATCATAAATAACTTTGTTTAAAAATTACAAATTTCACAGGGTGTTAAATATTTTTTTTATTTGAATTAAGATGTTGAAAAATGTTATAGCCGACAAAATTATATATTACTGCTAAAATAAAACAAAAAATTAATATAATTTATAATGTATTATATTTACTAAATTGTCAAAATTGCCATTGTATTTTAAATAATTTTAGAATTCTTAATTTCGTTTTTGTGATGGAATTTAATCTAAGCTACAAATATTGTTAATTTTTAATAATAAAATATAATCTGTATTTTTTTGTGCCAATTAGATGGCTGATAATGAGATATTTTGATTTTATTTTTGGTCAAGTTAAAGTCCACATAAATCATTTCCTTTCTTTCACAAATTTAGAAGCATAAAATAGTTAATTTTTTATAAAGAAAATATTTCTCTGCTAATAGCGTTAAAAACACATAGTTCATATAATTATTATAAAGTTAATTTAATGGAATTATTAAGTATTTTTAACTTGCAGTAAAATATGCTTTTAAATTTTAGGAAAAAAATAATTTACTGTTATCATATCTCCCATAATATGCATTTTTTTAGTTACTAAAAATGAAAATCAAAGTCACAATCAAATTCAGGCTTGTACCCAAACTATAGATTAAGAAAGCACTTGAACTAATAGGTTTTGAAAAAAGGTAGGTATCGAAGAAGATATAATCAAGAGTCTAGATATGAATACTTACGGTTAATCAATTACGTTATGTTTTGGGTGAAAATTAATGATAATAATGCCAAAACTGACCCATAAATTAAAATGTAATTTAAGTCATGGAGTTTTGTTTGAGATGAAAATTTGTAATAATAATTCCAAAATTAACCCTTATATAAAAATATAATAAATTTTTTTGAGTTGTTTCTTATGGGGATATCTAAAAATATATAATACCTAAATTAACCCATGGATAAAAATATAATTTAATTTAAGGACACATGCTTGATATGATAATTGAAAGTTAAAATACCAAGATTGACTCATAAATAAACAGTTTACTACTTCAAATAAAGCATATGAAATCATATTTTTAATTTTAGAGCTATTCTTTAAGTTTATAAATACCCCATTGTTTTATTTAGTGAAACACTGATTAAATGATTAGAGCCTATAACATTTTCTGTAATTTGATACAATATATATAATTTAAAATTCTCAAGTTCAATAAATTTAATTTAAAATATATAGTTACAAATATTTTAGCATTTTTCTCTATCCATAAATCTAATAATATTTAAAAAATAATAAATTTTCACTTTTTTATTTCCATAATCAAAATTTATTGTAATCTTAGATACCAATTTTACAGATTTTCGACACAATTTTGTTTTAGGAACGTTGGCTTTTGCGATTTAAATTAAAATTTAATTAAAGTTTCAAATTTTCAGCGATTTGATATATAAAATCAATTATTGAATGCATAATTACAATGAATCAATCATTCTATGAAGATCTATACTTACACAAAGGATGCACAACAGAAGAAGTCAGAAAGCAATACTATACTCTGTCAAAAGAATTCCACCCAGACACAAAAAATGGAAGCAACGAAAAGTTTGATAGAATAGGGAGAGCCCATATGTTCCTTCGTGATAAAAAACGAAGAGACTTCTACGACTTTTTTGGATCCAACGGATTATCACACTTAAAAGATGAAAAGAGCATATTTTTGTATACACGACTCTTGTGTAAAACAAACTTAATTGCTATACTCGGGACAATTTCTTCCATAGTTTTATGTTACTTTGTTATTCCATTGATAATCTTTTTAAAAGAAAATGATATTCTGAACGTAAAGTACTCAATAATTTTCACTCCATTAATTTTGCCAGCAGTAATATTATGCATGCTTTGGATAAGAACCTTGAAAATACTCAGGAAATCAAAAGATGATTATTCAGAAGAAATATATAATTGCCTTATTATAATTGGTAAAATAATATTGATAGTATCACAGTATGTTTTAGTGTTCCTAATTATAGACAATATTATAGCGATAAATCGTGCACTTTGGCTATTACCTTACTTTATCTTTGATGGCACTAAAACTATCAATTCTTTAGTTGATGAGTTTCGATATGGCGGATAATAATATAAAAAAGAATTGGTAAAATAGCCAAAAAATTTCTATTACGACTGATATTCATGCTAGTATTTCTTTTAACAATAGATATGAAATGGAAAGCGGGCATCAGTTGCCTTATTTTAGCCATTGCTGCCGCCTTTGTCAAGAAACAAACACCAAAAAAAACGAAAGCAATGTTTGTTCTGTTGATAACATTTTATGTATTAGGATGTCTCAGTTTTGTTCAAATAAAGACAGACTTGCTTTTGAAACTGGGCTTAATACTGCCTTTCATAATTGCTATTCTAGCCATAGCAAAGGGATTACATGAATGGATAAAACTAATTCCTAAATCCATCTATCTAAGGCAGAAGATGATTACTTTCGAAACACGAGAAGACTATTCATTGGTTTTCTAATAAAAATTGAAATCCAAAAATATTTATATAACGTTTTAATAATTTACCGTGATTAACTTTCTTTATCCTATTAGGAAAATTAAATAATTATTTAGAAGCACAATTTATGAAAATTAATGAAAAATATTTAGTTTTTTTGGCTAATACATGTATTGTAAGTTTAGATTCTCTCTTTGAGTATAAATATAATTTCCATGCATACATCATATCTATACTCTTGGCTATATCCTCTTCTCTTACAATTTCTTTTATATATTTAATTAAAAATAGGGACATTTATAAATATTAGCGTGAATACAAAAATGATTTTATTTATATTATGTTTATAGGTATTTAACCATAATCTAAAAAAATATTAATATATCTTTTTATTATTAACTTAAAATTGAATTTATATGTACAAAAATTAAAAAAAACACTTATGATAATATTTAATAAATTGAAATTGTATTTATAAACATTAAATTAGAAATAAAAATTATATAGTTATTTGATATTATAGCGTGGGATGGAGTGATGACACAATACCATAAAAGGTACCATGAAGAACTCGAATTTACAAAACAAATTGTTACATATATGAAAACTATAGAATTAAAGAAAACCTTATACAATAGGTATTGAGAAGTGGATAGGTATGGAAGAAGATGGGAAAATATCGTATAGACTGGAGTATAGATATTATACTTTCATAGTAAATCGATCGCCTAAACTAAAAAAGATAAATAAAAAATTATAATGCCAAAACTAGCCCAACCCGAAAAAAAATATGATATAAATTATGGTGTTATGCTTGAAACGAAAATCCAAAAAATTACAATACCAAAATTACCCTCTTTAATATAAATATAAGATATTGAGTTATGCTTATAGAGAAATCGAAATTTGCCTTGCCAAAATTAACTCAATAAAAGAATAAAAAAGTTATATAATTTAAGGAGTTACGAATGAAAAGAAAATGCAAAACTACATAATAAAAAAACCCATGAATATTGAAATTTGTATTTAATATATATATTTATAAATAAAATATATGTCTTTTATTGAAGATATAGGAATTTCAATTGAAGCATACACACAAACATTAGGATTGAGAAAGAATTTCTTCCTAAAAATTCTGGAAAGAAGAAAGTTTATCGGGAAAGATTTTAAAATAATGAGGCGGAATGAAGTATTCAATGAATATGTTCTAGAAAGTTCATATGTTTTGATTCATTAAGATTATACATTTTAAATAACATACACCTATAAAAATATTATCATTGGAATGCAACACTTGAGAAATTTATTTTATGCTTCTAAGTCTATATCATATATTTTTAATTATATAGATACTTTAAAAAAAAATTAAAGTGTACTAAACGTAGAATATGTATTGAGAAAGGCTGTAAGGTGATGTATTTATGATTATACAGCGGATCTGTAATATGTAAAAATCCAAAGTTTTGTCGCAAGCAAACACAAAAATCAAAAGAAAAATTAGACCTTACATAAGCAAAATATTTTAATAATGTAAATCGAAGTCACAAATTAAATTGGGTCTATATATCAACAGTAGAATTAAATTTAACCCTCGAATAATAGGCCTTGAAAAGAAGAGAGGTATCAATAAGATGTAAGAGAAGAGAATATAAAAAAGATTAATAGAATTTATGTAACAATGGGGGAAATCCTGCTATGTTTTTTGAAAAAATACATAATTACTGTCCCGAAAATAACCTAAGAAATAAAAAATCTGTATTGTATATTAAATTCCATGAATTTAAATTTGAAAAAGAAAATATTTTTTTATGAATCTAAATTTTCAGCATATAAATTTTTAGATTATAAAGAACTGCATATTATAACAAATAAATTTTATGTAATATGTATGCCATTCTAAGAAAAAAAGAAAAGCATGATTATTTTAATAAATAAAGTTTATTATATACACTACATTAGCAAAGTTAATAAAATATGTTTTTAAAAACAGCGCATTCATACCTCGATATTGAAAAATAAACTACTGAAAATTAATAACCTGAAAAAATCGAAATACAAATATGTATTCATCTGCATATTATTTAACTTATTGCACACGAAATAACAATATTAAGATTTATGTACCAAGAGTTATGTGAGAAATTTTGATTGTTTTAATTAATGTTATTTTGCATTGCGAAAATGCATGATCGAATTTTTGAAGAATTCAGAAACTTCATATAGCAACATATTCGAAAAAAACTATGAGAGTGATAATAATTAAAGAAAAATGCGTGGCTTTATTAAATAACAACTAGAAATATATTCTAGCAAATTTATTCTTCTAGTAATATTAATTACAATATTTTTATAATAAAAATTAACCTTTAAAACTCTATGCACCCACAAAAAAAATATGCGGGTGAAAATATCAGAAAATTAAAATAATATTTATATGCGCTTAAACAAATAGTCATGAGAAAAAACATCAATTATGATTATATCTTGGTTGAAATATATGTTGATATAAATTCAAATCACATATTAGTTTAACATAAGAAAAAATATGAATTATGACCTCGCATAAGTTAAAGTAAAATATAAATTTTGGTTAAAATTAGTAAAATCAAATACAAACGTAATTTAGTCCCACCATATACGAAATATAAAAAAAATGAAAAAAAATTGAAAATTGATGCTATGTAAATGCTAAACTGCTGGATATGCGAAGTAATAATTAAAATTTTGTATTGATATAAACGAACAAATCTGTATGTGTCAAGAAATAGGGGTAAAATTGCAGAATTCGTCAGTATTACAGATAAATAAGTATATCGAGCATATAATAAATAGATAAATTTTTAAAATATATATTATAATTATAAGAGAGCCCCTACTTTCTCATGATTTTTAAAAGCGATTTAAAGCATTGAAATTTGAGTATAAATTAATATTGCTGGTATTTGTGTTGTTGATGCTTATTTTTTTGATGTTACACCAACTACTTTATACCATTTCATATTTGAAAACTATGATAAATAATAAGATCCGCAATTATACCGATGTTTATCATTGTTCATCTTATAAAAACATATAATGTCGGGGATAAACTATTAATAAACTTTATGATTAAAAACCCTTTCTTTTTCGTTATAATTTATTGTTAAAATTTTTTTCTCTCTAATTTCTAGCATAAACATGTTCTAAAGAAATTTGAAATTTTTTTTGTTGTGTACCTAGTAGAAGTATCTTTAGATTCAATTTCCCTCTATACGCATATTATTTTATTATCTATTTAAGTATAAAAATATTTTACTTTCAGGAATGTATATGATTATGTTTATACATTTTTATAAAAATTCATAGTTTAATACGTATTCAAGATTTAAATCAACAGGAATATACTTCACTTTCATTTTACAAAAATATTAATAAGCAAATAGAGTCTATCCTAGAATTTATAAGGAAATATAAAATACACAAAATAGACCTAACATTTTTTTATAAGATAAAAAAGAAAATATTATCCCGTTGATTAAATCAGATCCCTTCAGCCTTAACAATTCTAATTAACATTAAAATAATGAATACAGAAAGTTTGTAATCTTTAAAGATGAAATTAGTATAATAAACTAATAAAAAAAATACTGATTTCATACGTAATGACCCGTTATAGGGACGTAATTACATAAAAATATGTAAAGGAGTCAAGAATCACAGATGAAGTAATACCATACATGCAAGCTTTCGAATTATAAAAGACACTCGGGCACATATAATTTGTGAGAAAAAGAGCAGTTAACTAAATAATATCAGGAGAAGGTGCAAAAATATATATTAAGGAGATGTGAAATATTTATAACGGTCTGTTTGCACACAGTAAATAAAATTTTTATCAAATAAAAGCAACACCTAATAAAAAAAATCAAACTATTCTAAGGACTCCATGCAACGATAATTAAGCTAGAATAAAATTGACCGATTTTTATTTTTTATTTTGAAAGAAAAAAATCTAAATACATTATAATTAGGTGAAAAATATTTTTTCTGCAAATCTATCATTGGTTAAATTTTTATAGAAATTCTAAAAAAATTTCTCCAAACTTAACTTGATAAATGTCCGACGGGCCCATCATATTTATTCAATTGGTAAGTCCACTTTTCTTATATTTCGTGATAATTTTTTACTTATCAAGTACTGTTAACTTAGGGCTGTATTAAAATGATAAGGTCTCTTTTACTTCAGTTTCCTTGAGAATTCAAGTTCTGTAGGTAAATTATATTTATTAGAAGCGACATAACCTTGAATAAAACTGCCTTTAAATAATAGTATTTTTTGCAAGAAAATAAATAAAAATTTTAACCTAGGATTTTTCTATAAAAAAACCTTTAAATTATTAGAAAAAAAAATAGTTAATTGATTAGTAAAAAAACTAATTGCAATATAACAGAATAGAAAAAAATATGAATTAATAACTAGTAATACGATTTTTTTGCCTTTAATATTTCCGACTTTCTTTAAAATGGGCAGAATTTCATTGATTTTTACATTTTTTTAAATCAGAGTTGTTCAAATACAAAATTACTTTGAAAAATAGATAGTAAACGATTAAAAAATTCTGATGATTATACTTTATCTTATTGATTAACATAAATTTTTTATATTTATATTTTTCATCGATTTTTTTAAATGAAATCCATTTTTTCAATTTAACAACATTAATGCAATAAAATCATGCGAAAATAGGTGCCTTGTTTTTTTATTATACATTTAATGAATATATAAGCTCTGCGTAACACTATAATCTGTTAAAATATTTTGAGTTTCTCAGATGCAATTTAATGCCAAAAAAATCCTCGATTTTATAAGTTTGTATAAAAAAATAGAAATTTCCTCTGTATTATTATAGATTTTATATTTGACCACAAAATTAAAATTTTTATTTCGATATAGCATGAAAATCAATGAATATTTTAACCTGTTTGCAAGATTTATTTTTTAATTCGGTTTTATTTATTAAAACACGGGAGATATATAATAAAAAAAAATCGTGCAATAAATATTCTAAAAACCAACTAAAATGTATTTAAAAATAAATAAAAGAGGTCCCTTTTTTTTAATGTGTAAACGAGGGCAAAATTATATTTTCGATACTTAAGCTATTACAATCTCTCACCTAAAAAAACATTTTCATATACGTGGTAAAGATAAATTTAACATCATATTGTAATACAATAACCCTGAAATAGATACACTTAATATAAATTTATTTAGCAGGTTTTTGTTCTATATTGAAATTTTGAAATACTTTCACTTATTTATAAGTTTTTATTTTATTATATATTAATAATTGTTTTATTACTTTTCTGCGTAATTTTAGAAATAGCCGACGATTGAAAATTTTATATATAATATTGATACCCATCAGAAGCTCATAAAATTTTCTTTTGAAGACGGTATAATAAAGAAAGGGCAGGAATTCAACTATAGAATGCATTAAATACATAAGTCTTCTCTTACATAACCTAAGAAGAAATTATACGAAAGTATAATATTTTTTTATGAAAGCATTATATAACTTTCGATAACCTCAATTTATATAATAACTTGCAAAAAATCTTATTTAAATACCTTTAGAAAGTCAAATATTATGTAAATATTTTTTAGTCTGAAAATATTCTTATTTGAAGGATTTTTATAATGCTATAAATATCCTGCAACACACTAGAAAGTAGAAACAAAAGCCGCTTTATTTAAGGTATGGTTTCTCAAAAGATCAGATTTAACACTAAATCCATTTTTATAAATGGTCATACTTTGAATAAGAACACGTTAATGTTAAAAAATTTACAAATGAGCATATCTAAATATTTATATAAAAATTTTGAAGATTATATATTTGGATATTTTAGACATAAAATATATTTAATTTCTTTAACCTGCCAATCATGGTTTTCCTCAAATATTTTTGTAAATCTTGCATGAAGTATGAGTTTTTTTTCATTTTAAAATGGAATAAGAAACCAAAAATATTTTAATTTAATTATACCCAAATAAAATTAGCTCTATATGTTTATTTTAACCCAATACCACATTTCAAAAGAAGTGCATATATGTTAAATATCACAATATCAATGAACAATGATGGTTTTATCCGTCCATGTTTGAATCTAAAATTATTAGACGATTTCGAATTCTAATTGTGCTATAATGATAATGTCGTATTGCATTCCCGTCTTCCTTTTAATAGTAGTTACAAAGTCTCAAGACACATATAAACAATAAAATAGTTTATAAACCAAAAAAAAAACACAAAACTAGATGATTTGTAAGTATTTAAATAGCGTAATTATTTATTAGTCTGGCAAATAAAGTCGTACAGGTTTTTCTTATCATCTACTTGGTTTTAGTTTATTAATAAATTCATTTAACCGAGCCGTCAATGAATTCTAGTTTAGGTATATATAATTGATATATAACACGTGCTTAGTCACGGATAAATTAATAACACAATTTCATATTCGACGCATAAAATATGTAAAAATCAATGCACTTTCCATGAATGTAATTCTGCTGCACAGATTGAATTAGATGATTTGATGTTTTGTTGGCATCCAAATGCATGGTTTATTCTGGTTATATAACAGCATTCATGTTATTATATAAAGAATTAAAAGAAAAATTTAATTATAGGTTGACTGAATTCCATGGTTTTTAAACGAGCAGTGTACAAAAACATTGATCGTAGAATAATTTTTATGGATGCAATCTAAACAAGAGAGATTTAAAAAAAATGCTGAACTTAGCAGGACAGATAAAACAATAAAATATCACGAGAAGAAGCATATATGCATTTTAAAGCTAAAATTATGTGATTTAGAGTAACATATTTCTTTAAAACTTTATATTCCATGTATAATGCGAGATTCTGCTCTAATTAAAGCCATAAAATACGTCTATATCAAATCTTGCAATTATTTAAAATTTTGACATTAATTATCGTATTTTATTTTTTAATAAAACTTATGACAAGGTAATCCTATTCTATTTTGAAGATTATAGGTCTTTATAGTGTCGACAGCTAGGAAATAATATAGAATTCTTAAAATACAATACTTCTATGCACAACACTCTTCGGTACCGATTATGATACAAAGTTCTGAGGATTATTTTATTTACATATCCACGTATTTGATTTTTAAAAAATATAATTATATCACAAGCTCTAAATGAAACTAAATTTATATTGGCATAGAAAATAAAAACTAAATATGAGATTAAAAATATATTTTTCCCAAATTAAAAGATAAAACTGGTGTTGTATAAAAAAAGCGAATATTTCAAGTAATATTACTAAATCAGCTTCTTTTGTCTACACATATGATGATTGTTATTAAAAATTCAACACTAAAAAAAATAAAGACTAAAATAAATATCAGATTTCCAATTTTTATATAAACATCACAAATTTTTATGAAACAGAATTTAGTTTTACGATAAAAATATTGGATTTAATGTTTTTTAATATAACAAAGTGGTTCTTTTGTCGATATAAAATATAAAAAACCGCTAAATTCAATATCACTATGGGATTGAGAAAATCCCTTTAACTAATAATTGTTGAAAAGATAAGAGGTATCAAAGAAGAGATAGCTAAGAGTATGGTTATGAAGTGTCTTGGGTAAATTAATAACTTTATTCACAAAAAAATTCAAATTTTAAATATTTTCAGCAATAAATTACCTTGTTCTGATATCTATTCCATATAATTTAAAAGAAATAACAGAATTTAGATCTTTAATTATATTTAAAGACAGATTAAAGGGCGAAATAAAATTTATAAATATACATAAATTTGAATAGATAAAATATACACATTATATAATAATAGAGAATACATAATTAAATATAGCAGATGTGTTTTCTTATATTTGGGAATAGAAAATGTTTTTGTTTACATAGAAGATGAACAATTTTATAAAGCAAAGATCACGATATAAAAAGCTCATAAGATTTTAAAGCATGAAAAGTGATTTTCGACTATCATTTATTTACAAAAAAATAAAGGAAAACAATATTCACATATAAAATAAACGAGCTCATAAATATTATTTAACCATATTTCTTTAGCTACAAGCCCATAATCAGATAAAAATACACATACTCCAAACACTATAAATCTTGCAATTTTATATGAGGAAATGAATTTTTTATGAGCTTGCCAAAAAAGCCCATCCTTTTTCGGAGTATACAATATTACGAGACCCTACCCCTTGTAAATATGCGCTATTAAAACGAAGAAAACCTGTAAGTACTACTTAAAAATCATTTAAATTGATATAGATTGTGTTTTTTAGTATTAAGGTAAAATATAAAATTTTTAACTTTTGAATACCTTAACATATTAGTATCATGTTGTAATGGTCAACATACTGTTCCTAAGCCAAAAAATAAAAACAAAATATTTTTAATATCGCTTTCTAAAAACTAATTCTTTCTTCGTATCACCTTAAAGCTTTATATCATTTTACTTATGTAAATTTATATAATTTAAAAGCCACAATAAAAGATTACACAAGTTTATGCCTTCTTTACCAAGTAAGACAAATAATAATTTTACTTTTCAATCAAATACTACTTTTTTGATATCTTATAACGCTATTTCTAGCTTTTCATATTTGGTTTTTTCACCTTTTTCTATTTGTAACAGAATGAGTAAACAATTATATATATAAAATACCGTTAAATTTTTACTATCAAGGTAAGTAGATATGGTCTATATAAATATAAAATGGTCCCAAAAGCTTTGGAAATATAAGAACTTACATCCTAAATCAAGCATTTAATATGACATGAAAATGCGTAAATTAATGATTAGAAGTTGACATACATAATACATAAACTAGTTTTATTTTATTTGAACTCGAATACAAAAATATCTAGAGCATCATGAATCAATATAATACATCATTATATAAAAATATAATGGCATTTTGTCAATTAGAGCATATTATATATTTATAAATATGTTATAAGCTTTTCTGTTGTGTTTTTATTTTGTTAAATATTTCCGATAATTATGCTTTAATATTAAAAAAAATCTTTACATTCGAAAAAAAGAGAACTATATTTTAACATAAAAAAACAACTTAAGGTATCTAGAAATTAATGCTAATTTATATATGTACATTGTTTTTTATATTATTTTTTTAGTGGTTTTTTAAATAACTGTGATTTAATAAAAATTTTATATGGTTTTATATATAAAGCAGTAACTTTTTTCAAAGGCTCTTTACGTATATTGGATTAAATTAAAACTAACGATTCTTATCTAGGTATACTTTGTGTGACGATAAGTCAAAAACCATAATTCAATATATATTAGTATTAAATATATGATTTTGAATTTTTGATTATTTATATCGTTTTTTTGTGCAACTCAAAGTTTTTATTTCCCAAAGTGCAAATTGTATCAAAAATTCAAAATTAATTACGCACTAAATCAGATACAAAAATATATGCAATTTTTATTTTGTAACACGCTAAATCAAGTGGTTTTGTTAATAAAATATTTTTATAAAAAAATAATATTATACCCCTTTTTTCATATACGACATAGCTTTTCATATTATTTTGTATAACTCAGTAATGCATTTACTGTATATTTATTATTTTCTATAAAAAGTAAATATACTACAGTAGAAATCAATAGAAAAATATCGCATGCATTATGTTTTAATCTAAATTCTTATTTGTGTGTAAGTTAACTTTTTTTAATTCGGCCTCGTTTTAAACTTACACGTAAAAAATTAAACAAATAATTTTTCAATAAAAGCTATAGCATATTCTACTAGAGAATTTCTTTTATATATATTTATTGATATAGTCATACCCCATTTTTTTCTACAAATAAATCTATCAATAAATGCATTTAATGTTTTTGAGACTATTCTTCACTACCAGTGGAAAACGTTTACCATATGAATATTTATGTCCAAAACATATTTACACAATTTTTATTTACATTAAGATAATAAAAGAATACACTTTATGCATTGAATAGAAAAAATAGAGTAGGTAATGAACATATATGGCTATTCTTGCGTGAAATCAATATTTTTAATAAGCTGGAAAAAAAAATATATTAAATTTTTAATGAATATTTTTGCTGTAAATCGATTTTTTTGCAAATATAAAATTATATTTTTTCCAATTCATGTGGGTGACTATCTTCGACAGGAACTTTTTATATTTATTGTAGATCAAATAACTAAATGAATACGAAAAGATTGAAGGTCGACTTTAATAAAAAAGACATTTCATTATAGTAAAAAAATTATTATATTTGAAATAAAGAAAATACATTTTTATAAATTACTTTAAAAAAATAGACGAATATCAGAAAAAGGTTTTCATGTTTTCAAGAATTTAAAAGAATTTTTTTATCATATTTATTATATAAAACTTGCAAAGAAATATTACAACAAAATAATAACTTTCATTCATTTTATTATATTTTTATTTATAAAATTTGTGTGGCTGTTTTTTTTATATAATGTAATAGTCAGGTAAATTAATATAAAGTTTTATTTTTAAAAAGTTTTTTGCATACTTAAGAAAAACATTAAATTATTTAATTTTCATATTAAAATAAAGATTAATCAATAGAAAGCAAGGAAATACATAAAAAAGAGTCGAGTAATATATAACATCCTATAATAAAGATGTAAATTTTTTGAAAATACCATTCGAATTACTCCCTTTTTACATGTACATATTAAATACATTGTTTCTTTTGATACTAATCAAAGAAAAAACATAAATAAACAAATTGCAAAAGTAGTGCATTTAATGTCAAATAAAAAAAAAGTGATATGTGTCTAAATTTTATAATATCTATTATACGCACTTCAGAAATTTTTTTATACGTTTTAAAAATAATTTAAGAGAAAGGATTGTAAATCTTGAGGACTTTGAGTTCAAAAATTTCCAAAACACTTATATTAGAGAAGTATCAAATTTTTAAAAATGTATAGATAATAATAATTTTTAAATATATGTTAAAATACGCTTAAACCTTGATCTAATCATTTTGTTCGACTTTATTTTATGTCATATGATTTAATTTTCGGAAGATAAACATATCGATTTATAAAGTGTCATAAAACTAATAAAGTAAAATAGTATTCCAAAACAATGAACTAACGGCAAATTTTGCTTAATTAAGCAAAAAATTGCGTGTAACCCAATCAAAAAAACGTGTAAAACATAAAAAGTGCCTAGATTGGCACATTTATAATGCAAGTAATATTTAAAATATGTTTAAACAAACACTAAAAAAATAAAACTTGTTTTTTTATTCGGAATTTTATTTCTGTATAGTTTGTATTTAGCAACGACGGGTTTTTTTTAATATTATCAAAAAAAGAAAAATTGGACTTATAAGAAATTATATTTCTTTCTGCATTACATACTTCATCAAAAAAGTGAGACGTATCTTTATATCTTTTTATACTACAACTATCATAACAGAATTACACGACAAAATTTTTTTGTAGTCTTTCTGATGACAATGTATAAAAACTAAATTGTATACATTCTACAATTTATGATCGAAATGTAATGGTATATATATTCACACGTAAATAATCTTACATTATAGTATATAAAAAACATAAAAAAAATAATTTTTGTACAAGATTTAACATCTGTAATATTCCACTTTACCTATTTTTCTAACATGTATAATAGATTTGGAATTTTTCGATTTATATCTGGAAATTAAAATTTATTATATGTGTAATGTTAACTCTAAAAAACAAAACTTTAGTATTATAAACAAATTATATAGCTAAAATTTTTAGATTATCAAGATTTCTTTATTACAGTAGAATTTCATGTAATTTTTTTTCTATACTAAATTATTTTTTCTAATAATTATTAATTTTTTGCCAATGCTCATTGAAAGCTTTTATATATTCATTGTCATATTTTTTCTACCAATTGATGTAAGTCAATCTAAAATACATTATCAAACTGTAAAAAGATGAATGAATATGATCACTGTCATTTTTCTTCAAATATGAACATCGAAAATGTATTAAAATATTTTGATAAATGATCCAAAGTTTTTATAAAATACAGCAGTCTCAGTTTTATTTTTGTAAATTTTACAATAAAACGCAAAATATCTATTCTAGATAAAAAACAGTCATGATTTCAATTTAAAAATACAAAATTTTCAATATTAAAAAAGTTAACAATGAAATAATTTTCTTTAATTAGCTTTGAAAATTCATGAAAATAAAAGAAATTATATCCTATCATTACGATTTTATCTATATGCAAATGAGATTCAATGCAAATACTGTTTTACGCAACAAAATAAACCAATTAACGTGTTTATTTATAGCCTTTATACCACAATTAATTTTGAAATTATCACGGCTAAAATCCAATATCTAATAGTTTAAAACTAAAAAATCTAGCCGTTATGTCAATAAAATAACAAATATTTATTCTCGAACTTTTTTTTTGTTTAAATAATAAAAAAATTATAAACCTCGATAGAAAAACAAATTTAACTATCATTTAAAAGATTTTTTATTAAAGAAGTACACAAATTATGCAATAAATATATTAAAAATAATAAAATAAATATACTTATTTAAGGCAAATATAAGAAATTGAGAACAACGTATAACAATAAAAAAAACTTGATATAAAAAACATAAAAAAAGGCAATATACTAAATTTTAACAACAAAAATTCCACATAAGATTTTTCTCAGTAATACATATTTTTACAATGTTATTTCGGTGTAAATTTTTCAACACATGATATTGCCAAAATCATAAGCGATTTATAATTTCTATAAAGTCTAGATTTAAATGGCACGGTAGACAAAGCGTAAAAAAGGAATGAAGATTAAGATCGTTATAAATTTTAATAACATTTAATGTTCACAAATGATATTATGTAGTAAAAATATACGAGATATTAAAAAAGAGCTCTTATTACGATATAATATCGTAAAACATAAATGCGATTATCTCTAAAACCTGAAAATAATCTTATGCATGTGTTTACTGGAATAGTCTAAGAATAAAAATACAAACATATTAATAACATGATTGATATTTCTTTTTATAGAACGAATGAACACAGATTAAATTCGATTACATACTATATAGATATTTAAATATATATATCAATTTCAGCATTAAAAACCACACGAACCTTTTAAGAAGCTTATTACACAAAAAGGCACTGAAAACCACTTTTTATATAAAAATATACTGATAATTAGTTCTATATTTATATGTGTCTTTTTTTATAAAGGAACGTCGTAATATAAACAGATAAAAGCAATATAAATTCAATTTTTCATAAAATTCTGATGTCGATGGTTCATCTAAATGATTATATATATAGGCTTATAAAAATATATATTTTAGAGATAAATCATTTTTGTATTTACTTTTAGTTATTTGCCAGGAATTTTCGCTATTGATTTACGGATTAAATAACTGATATAAAATATTTTAACATATAAGAATTAAGTTGCATTTTCATTTAAAATTATGCAAATTTTTTATAATAACAAGAATTTTTTTTGAGCTTTAGATAAATTTCCATAAGTGTAACACAGATTTTTTTCATATGTACATCCTCATATACTGATACTACTGTTAAATACACAAAAAATCTATTTTTGAAATTAATCTATATAAAAAATTATGTTTATATAGTTTACATTCATGCAAATAACCAATTTAATTTTTTAAATTTTCTGATTCTTTGTGATTTCTTCTATCCTCATAATTGCACACAAAACCAAAATTAATAATTTTATTGGGTATATATTGATGGGATTTTAGGGGCGCTAGCAGTATATACTTTCTAAAAATATATAAATTTTTATCTACGTCTAATTTATTAATACATATAAATAATACGTTGCAATTATCCCATAAATTTTATTTATTTTGGTTTTAAAGATGTCAAATATGAATTATGATGTTTTTTTCGTCATTATTTATCATTTATTATACTTTGCACTCTGTATTTTATTATCCACACTTTATTTATAAAATTGTGCCAATTACTTATATTTTTATTCAATAAATTTCTGAAAAGTAATAGAAATTTACATAGACTATTTAAATTTGCTTTCTTATAATTTTTTACGTTTTATTGTTTTGAATCTAGTAACAGTCGTTCGACCGATTTTAAGGATGGATTGCAATGAAGTAATTATATTTCACATTATATAGGGGGACCTAAAAAAAGTAAACAGATTTATTCTATTGGGGTTTTTTCTATTTGTTTTGGATATTTATATCTATTTATGGCTATTAGGTGCAACACTCATTATATCTTAGAGTTTTAGTTGTTTTTTTTATTTTTAGTTATAAAATAGGAATGCTCGTTGTTTAGATGCCACCTTTATATGTATATATCATAAGTATATCTTTTTGTGTGCTTATATTACCCGGGTCATTGTTTTTTGCAATTATTTTAATTTTGGCATTTGTGATATTATGAGCAATAACAAAAATTTGTCATTCTTATTTAATTATGCATGTGTAAAATTTTATATATTTCATCTCATTTTTTGATCCACTTGCAACCTGATCTATTTATTACAAGGTTGTGGATGTAAGATTTTCTTAGGTGAATATATTTCATAATTAAATAACCAAATTATTAAATCCTACTCCTGTGTTTGAATAAATATTTTTTTCCGAGTATAATTTGGTAATTTCATGGTAAATTCATTTATTATTAATCTTGCTTTTGTATATATACTACAAAAATATGATCACTTTCTTGGTAACATTATATATTCTGATATTTGTTGCTGGATTTCAGACCTATTTGAAATATTTTTATGTATTTGAGCATTTAAAATATCCTATAAGGTATAATATGTATGTTAATTACAGTTTATATAATTTTTGGTGCCTGTTGAAAAGTTTTATTCTAATCCACTGTTTCAGGTAACTTGCAGCTTCTTCAAAGATTAATATTTCTCATATATTTTGCTTTGTAAATATATTGAACAAGTAAATAATTATGAACATAATGATCCTCAATAAAAGGTTTCTAATTAGATATATTCTGCTTAGGTTTAAGATTTAGTTTTACCTAGTGTATCAAAACACATATGGAAACTTTAGTGAAATCAAATATACTAAGATTTTAACCTGCAATAATTTTCTTATAAAGTATGTTGATGTGTAATTTAAAATATCTGTTTATATTTTAATTGTGAAACATATAAAGGTATCACCTATTCATATATGATCTGACTTTTAAACAAAAAATCAAATTTCCTGGTAATTGAATCAATTAATTGCTTTGTCAGAAAACCTCTTTTACATACATTTACTTTATATATTGAGTTTAAATTATCTAAAATTGTTTTTTCGTTTATTGTTTGTTGTTTTATTTTTTTGTTCTCGTTTAGTTTTCACGATTTGTTTTTCACACTAATTTATTAAAACATCTTAGTTACTACTACTAGCGTTTTTTGAATAAGATATGCTTTTAGAATATAAACCAGTATGATTTCTAGTATTTTTGATCCATAAACTTCAAATTATATCTTACATGTAGAAATTGGTGATTTTATTTATATAGGATTTTATATTTCTGAAATCCGGTGCTCTAAAAACAAATTGAAACGTTTAAAATATAGATACTTTTTCTTATTATAATATTGCGGCTTTCTTATATATCATCTCTATTTTATTAGGGGTTTAATTTCATTTTTGGCTATAATTTATAAATTATATTTGCAAAGGTTTTTTGTTGTTCGAGTTTCTATTAATTATTTTTAAAATGTCTTCTATTGTCCTCAAATTTAAAATTTAGAAAACAGAAACTTTCGTAAATAACACTTCAAAGTTTTTTCATTCTTTGTTTTTCGTTATATATCTAAAAAATCACATTCTCTAGAACATCGTATTAATATATTCAAAAATGTGTCAATTTCTATACATATTTGATTGTATACAATTCTTTCAAATTTTTTTTAAAACTATGGTTTTTCTCTTTAAATTCATTATAAAAATGGTAGTGTTGGCTTTGCCGATATGGATATTATATAAGTTTTTTCTGTATTCTAACTGTTTTATGATGGTTAAGAATCGTCCAGTTGATATGAATGATGGTCTGTGTGTATAACACTAACTTGTTTTTAAACCGAAAGTATCGTTCTTAGAACCTTTTTGTAATGAATTTGCATGTTATTCAAAATTTTGATTATAATTAAAAAAATGAATTAATTATTAAAAAAGGTTTGTATATATTTAATAAAGTATGCATACTATACTTATATTGTAAATAATTTACTCCATTTAACTAGCTTCTATTGAGTCTTTGTATTCTAACCTATGTACTCCTCTAAAAATACTTTGTCACTTTTAATATATTTTTAGTATCCCTCTAATTTGATATCTCCTATTTTACTAATATTCACATAAAGCGGGTTCAATAGAAATCTCGTACACCACATTAGAACGCTTCAATATATTTGATTAATCATTAGTCTTTTTACCTATTGAAGTTTACATATAATAATACTTGCGAGGATTGCTTCGAGCACGTTAAGAGTTAATATTTGATGGCTAGCGGTGAAACGAAGGAATTTTAGCCAATACCCGTTTATTCCACCCTAAAAACAATACCAGATAGTTTATATATATGAAGTATATTTTTTTATCACATCTGAATTTGTGGTTTATATATACATCTTAATCTGTATTCCTTACTTCAATCAAGAATTTTTAATTTAGCATTTGAAGTATTAATCTATATAAAATGGATTTAACTAGAAAGATTGAACAACCATAGAAGATACTTTTGACATTTTAAATAAAATTACGTATCATATTTTGAAATAAATAAGTGGAAAAATCTATCGGTACAATATACTTCGTGTGATCTTTCTAAATAGAGAGTCTAAAGTACAAACATTTTTTAAAAACTATTCATCGCTGTTTTATTCCCTCCAATTATTTATAATAATACTTATTACCTTTTATTTGTTTTAACTCGTATTTACGTTCATTTACATTTTTATTTTATCTAACATATTCAAATTTAATTTCTCCAAGGTGATATAATCATAAATTTAATGTTTTTAAAAGATGATCCAGCTTATCATAATACTTTACTCTTTGAAATGTGTAGAACTACAGATGGATCTATAGTCAATTTTTCGACCGTGCTATTTTTTTTCCAAGAACATCTACTCTACACCATCTAACTTGAGTTTAAACACATATACTTGTATATTTAAATTTTTTAATAAAACTAGTGTTTCTGGGTTTTAACTTCTTGTGTAATATTACCAATTTTTATACGTACAAATCCTGCTATTTTTATCTATAAATTCATACTTCATAACGTATCAATGCATGATATTATTTTTAGTAATATAGGCACAGCCAATCGCAAATGTGAATATTTTCATGGTTCCCCTGTTATATCACATATAAAATTTACAAAGTTATACTTAAGATTAAATCTAGTTTAATTGTCGTCTTTATATATCTGAAGATGTAAATGGTTATCATTTTTAAGTTTGATGTTCAATTTTATATATTTAAATTTATTAAATTACTAAATGTCAAGTGAAGCATTTGCTCACGCACAAACAATATGTTTGAGGAGGGTGTTTTAACCAATCAGTTCTAAGGGAAGAAGATGCATCTGGAAAGATTGTAAATATGATGAGGTGAATAGAATATTAGGTAAAATCTGTTCAATAGAATAGAGTAATCTAAATTTCGGCTTTTACAAAGATAAAAAGTTAAAAATCAAATTTGATGATATAAAAATCAAATAATCAATCAAATTAAAAAATAAGAAAACTAAAGAGACTGTATATAAAATATTGCTCAAAATATTGTCAAATAAAAAATATTTATATTATGTTTCGTCTTTAATTGTTTGTCGTAAATCATTAACTCGTGACCAAAGAATGTAATTTCCTTATTTAAATATATATGCTTCATAAAATATAATTCATCATCAATTGCAGTATTCGGGACCTTTTCTATATATAAAAATGAAATATATAAATTGAAAATAAATACCTATGTGTGGATTTTATAATTTAAAGGTAATTATTCATTTGGGTATATTTATAGCATGTGAATATAATATATATTGCGAGATATAATGAATTTTTTTTAATGAATATTAATTTTTCAAAATTTCATTTTATCCTTTCATGAGATATTAAAAAATGTAAGATTGCTGAGATCGGTATAATTGCAAAAATTAAAATATATAAACACAATAAATAGAAATAAAATTTACATTTATGCATATAAAAAAGTAAGTTCAATCAGAAATGATGAAATATTATATTCAAATGGAACTATTTTGATATATTTAGAATCCAAAAGATTAGCATCTAACAAAAAGAAAATAAAGTTTAGATCAAGTGCCTTTAAATATATTTTTTAATACGAATAAAAGCACGCATTTATGGTTTCAAATATTTTGATGATTTTTAGCTATTTGCAACTATTTAGGATGGTTTGGTGCGAAAATCATCACAAGTTTTATTATTTCTAGTTTAATGTATTTCACTAAAAAAATTTTAATTTTTATGACCATTTATTGTTTTTTTAATAATTTAAGATTTAATTATAATTCATTGCATAATAAGAAATAAAATGAAGATAAAGGTGTGAGGTTTACGTGTTATTTATCGATTCTCAATATTTTTTAAAATTGCAATATATCAAATGAACATCACATGCTCAAAAAAGATATGGCCATAACACAAACTAAGTATATTAAAATTTAAAAAATAATAATCATAAAATGTAAGGATAAAAAACCAATTTATTGACCTCAACAAAATATAATATAATTTTATAGTGCAATATTATTATTGGAAAATACATTTTTGTTGTACATAACCCAATAAATTATGGCAATGTGTGCTATATTGTAGTACATAATAAGAAAATTTAGTGTAATAATCTTCAAATGCTTGATATTTTATACTATAAATGATCTATTATGCAATATCTTATAGTTTTATAAATATTATGCAGAAGGGGGATATTCACTGATTTATATGAAATAGGATATAATATTTAATAAAAATATAAGAAAGAATCAAATTTTAAACTATATATCGATGAAACACAATTTTTATATAATATAATTTTTTAAGAATACTATTTTCTTTGGTGCTAATATTGTTTTACTATGACTGATTTTACTTCATGCATAATATGTATTTTTCTTAATGCTCATCATGATGTTTGCTACTATTTTATGTATATTATGCCATCGAAAGCTATTAAACAGATCCATATGAATGATAATGAGAAATCAAGCATGTAAATATGATTTCAAAAGGGCAGTTTCTATATTTATATCCATAAAAACTATTTTCAAAATGATACCGGATGTCTAATAGCCTTGGATAGTTATGATTGAATTTTCTAGGTTTTTATTTTTAATAAATAATTTGACTTCTATGAAACTTTCCATTTAGTGCCTAAGTATGATATAATTACCCATAGACAGCAAGTGAATGCTGTATATGCTTCGATATTTTGTAAAATTATATCCCAATATTTTGTAAAAATCTATTCTTTACATACCGACTATTGCTTAGTTTTGCGTTTGTTTCCTTTTAGATTAAAACTGAAATAATTTACTTTCGAATTTTAAAATGCTTATAGAATAAGAACTTCTGTATATTATCTAAAATATTTTATATAGCACATACATTGCAGAAATCATTGTGGTAATACGTACCTATTTTAATTTATTTGTAAAAAACTTATCATTTATAAATTTTCCATAACCTATTAAAGAAAAGGGACTAATTTTATCTTTAGTTCTACTACAAAAAATATTTTATTTGAAAATATAAATTTTTTTCTGTGTATATAGCTATGTTATTTGCTCAAGCATATATCAATAATTTCAGAGACAATCGAATGGATTACTCTCAGTAACACAGAAAATTTAGGAAGAGCTTCTTTTAGTACGGTTCAAATTAAATACAAGTATTTACGTTCTTGATTCTAGCATGTTTTACTGATTATTAAATTTAAATAAAAAAAGTAATGGTTTTTATTGGAAATATAAGTATTTTTTATAATAGATTCTTGTTTTCGAATTAATATTCGCATTATCGATTTCTCGCGTGATAACGCTTGTCATAGCTTTTTATTTTTTTTATGTGTTTTTGTCTTTCTGTAGGTTTATTCAAGTGCACATTATATGCTGCTTTACTATTGAAGCTCGGGTCTTTTATGCTTAGGTGACATAATGCTTTACTATTAATACGAAATAATTATCTATGAAAAATAATTTTTGGATAATCCACTGTTTAAATTGCATACATAGGCATATCATTAACCAATTTTAGGTTTATTTTTTCACGAATCCTATATAAAATCTTTTTTTTAGGAATTGAATTTCAAGTAAGCAATACTACCATCTTTTACGACAAAGAATTATCAGATACGTTTAACTTGATTTATGATACCAAATCTATGACGCATATAGATATTTATATGTCGATTTTTAATTGGCAATGTATTCGATCTAGATGTTAAATTAAAATAATCTTAGGTTTAAATCCTCTATGCACAAGGGATATGGAAAATACCGGTGGAATTACATTTTTTTTTGATATCGTTTTTCATCATATATATATACTTTTTATAGTCCTATAATATTTTGATTCATTTTGATAAAGCAATGTATGTAAATATATACATATTTTACGATGCTTTTTTTCTAGACGATAGTCCGATTGACATGTCAAATTATCACAATACATCATTTTATCACAATTTATATTATACTTCATGGCACTAAATGTAAATTCACGAGAGCTTATGAAATATATTTTTTAGTAATTAAATAACTAAAATGCTACGCGGACAATCTTTTAACCTGTAAATTCTTTTTATGAGCAGTCGTACGCAAATGTAAACATTTTCTTTTGTTTTTATGATTTATTATGACAAAATTCATACCTTTGAAATAAAAGTAAACAAATTTTCTCTAAACTCATGTTTGATATGTATGCAAACCGATACAATATTGTTTAAGCAACAAATTTATTTTTAAAATCTAGGTAAAGCTGAACATTATAAAAGACCAAAATAAACAGAATATTTATTACTTATAATTTTATATGTAAATATAATATCATAACATATCTCCACTTTATAGTTTTTTTTCTAGATTTTTAAAATAAAAATGATTGTGATAACATGCTTATATTGGATAAGTATGTTAATATTATACAAAGTACGTAAAAAAATTATTATTTAATTGTATGTTTGCATATTTACAGTCGGTTTCAAAAAACATTAGTTCTACAATTATTACTAGTTCCTTATTAAATTAATGTTTATAAAAAAATGAACGATAAATTTTAAAAGATACAATCTAAAAAATGAACTAAATTTAAGCGCGTAAAATAATTTAGTTACACGTATTTAAAGTTGAATTTATCTGTCAAATATTGCCATTCGTGCTTAAAATTATATGTAAAAGTAATAAATAGAGCTTACATAGTGTTTCAGCGATTTTTTTTATAAATTTGTATTTATTGATTTTTAAAGATAAACGAATTTCAAAAAACTTTTAATTTAATAATATAAAGCTTGCGTTTTATTTATCATATTTTAAATGGTGTATATAAAGTTTCTTTCCATACATATATTGAATTATTTTTTTTATAAAAATTCCAAACCATTATACATTTCGTGCATTTTTAAACACCCATTTTTAGAGTGTATTGGAGATAATTTTTTACTTATCGGTCAAGTTTCTTTTTATCAATTTTATCTATTATAACATGGTCAGCTCATTTGGAATATTGCACAACTCCTTGATGCATCTTTTGACACCTCCCCTGATCTATCTTCATGTACTGCTCTTCTTCTCTCAAACGAGACGAGTTCAAGTGTCTTGCCTAGTGTAAAATCTTACATGCATGCTTCTAATTCGCCTGGGATTATTAACATCTTAACATATTTTTATGGAATTTTTCAAATACTTCATCCCATTTCATTAAATAACATTTAAGTTTATATATTTATATTTTTTTAAAATGTTTGCACTTTCAAAAATTTTGATGGTGATTTTCTTATTTTGTAATTATATATAGAATATATGGCGGCTTAATAACCCGTATAGTTTTTTAAATATCACCCTCGCAACTTTTTTTTTGTCTAGATCATTTGTTAAACACCGTTTAAATATTTATAGGTATCTTTGGAATTGTAAATATAGGTTTCTTCTATAAAAAAAACGTAAACGATTTCCCGTGTGCTGATAAAGGGTAAACTTGGATGTATGCTCTTATAGATATCATTTCTAAAATAAAATACGATTCCATGCTATGACTTCATACAGATATTTTGTTACATGTCTCTATTTGTATTTTTATTTCGAGCTCTTTTTTTTTCTGATTTATTCTGTTACCACTATATCCTATAGATAGACAATAACAATAAAATTGCCACAAATATAATTATACATTACAATGTACTAAATCCTAACAGTTTATATAAAATTATGACTATTATCAAAAACATTATATATAGTTTATAAATGTAATTTTAATATAAAAAAATAAATTATTAAAGGAAAATTAACGAATAAATTTTAAACGTAATAAACATTTTATATTGGGTTAATATTCTTGGAATACATCATACAGTTTTTCTTTTCCTAAGCATTAATTTTATCATATCAGAAATTCTATAGAGATGAATAGATAACGTTGATATTTTTCTTTTACAAGTAAGCAAAATCATATACCGTATTTTCTAATTATGATTATATTTAAGATAAATTTACTTTTGGGTTTTCATTTAGTTTGACTATTATATTTTGTCAAATAGATTTTGTAAAAGAATTCTGGTTGTAAAACTCATCAATACTTTTAATTATATATCACTGCTAAAGTTCATCAAAAAATTTTTTATAGAAGACTTATATTATAAGTTTTAAACATTATAATATAAATATCATATTTTATGCTTTGTGTATATAAAAATAGATATCAAATCTGGTTTAATCACGACAAATTAAAGCTTAATAATGTTATTACACGAAAAATTTTCTTTTATTCGTATAAAATTGTGAAAGAGATCCGTATTTATTTTCATTCTTTAATCCATATTTCGTAATTTTGTAACTTTTATTTCAATATTTAATTGTGATTATGACACAAACATAAAGTAAATATTGTTTGAACTTGAAATAATCTTTTTTTTTTGATTATCATGATATACCCTGATTTGCTCTTATATTTGTAAATGATTATTTATACCGAATGAAACTTGCATGGTAATAAATTTTTGATGCTGTTTGAGCGAATTATATGTTTTTTAATTAGTTTCAAACCTTTTATTATGTTTATATGTCAATACGAATGTGCATTTCCACTTTAAAAAATAAAATAATCAATAGAATTGACATATATTAACTACCTTGAATGTTGAATTTGTTTCCTAAATTATTTAACAACTGATCCAGTTAATATAGATAAAAAATATAACATCATAGAATCAAATATTGTAATTTTATATTCTGATTTTAGATCATTTTAAATATTATATTTTTTTAGTGTGCACATCGATGTGTTAATACATGAATGCTCTTAAATTAAGAAAAAAAGCATTCATTTTATATTAATGTTTTTACACATCATATTGGCGGATTTATGAAAAATTGTGCTTTAATTATTGTACCATTGGTTTTTTGATATACATGTATGGTTTTAAAAAAAATCTGTATTTTAGGAAAAGGAAATAATGCAAGATACATATACAAATGCGGGGCCATTTTTATTTAAGAACTAAATTTAGTTCTTAAAATCAATTTTTTTTAGGGATCTGAATTTTTTGTGTTTATATAGATAGATTTCCGATTTTTTAGTAACATCTAGCACTAGGCGATAGATTTAATTTAAAATCTATGCAAAACGAATAAAACCGATCATTTGAAATCTTAGTAAAGTCATTTATAATAAATAAAATACAATTTTTTTTTCGCATATAACTTCAAAAATGTTTAGCTTATTAGTAGTTTAGTATACTTATATTAAAGAATAATACAAAAACCAAACTAATAATTTTTTTCTTTTTTCGTAGTCTAATATAATTTAATACAGATTATGCCAAAATAAATTGTTAGAAAAAGATTACATGTTCTTGTTGTTTTATATTATATAGTATTTACATTAGAATCTTTATAAATATATTTTCAATTATGATAATTTGCTAACAGTATTTTTTTCAAACAAGAAGTAAAAAAAATGTGATATTTTTTGGTCCAAAATATACTAGGCATATTCAAAGATATCAAATATGCTTTAATAAACAATTAATAAAAGTAAGTTGATTATAAAGTTTGATAAAAGTTGCTTTTGAGCATAATAAATAATTGAATATTTTTTCATACATTCCACTAAGTCGAGACATTAGAAAACAAAAGTTTATTTTTTACTTTTTTATATATAATAAATACTCAAACAATTTTAATATATTTTATAGATACATCTTTATATATATATGAAAGATTAGCATTTGAAATACGCCTATAAAGCGAGAAGAAAAATTAGATGATTGTATGTTTTCAAAAAAAAGGAATGATCTAATATAGATTCTTGTTTAAAAAAAGCGAAATTGATTTTTTTTTAATTCTTATATGCCTTCGTGATATTAATCTTTCTTCATATTATACAAGATTTTATCTATAAAATCAAAAAGAGTTCTAAGTCATATAGATAAAAAATATCAAACGGTAACATGTGAAATATAATATACGATCTATTATTATTAAGTTGCTAGATATTTATTATAATAAACATCTAATTAGTTAGCAGAAATATTAATTATCGAAATTACCGTCATAGCCCTAAAATTAAGAAAACAATGCATTTTTGATATCAAATGTTTGTCATATAAAGTATAATAGTGCTTGCCGCATTTAAATTATTAAAAGGACAGGTAAACCCTTTTAACTATTATTTGCCAAAATTTTAAAATAAATATAATTTTGATGTGTTTATAATTTTTTATATTCTAGCCAATACATCAAATATACAATACCTTTTTAAAAAATTGAGAAAATATATTTACACACGACAACAACGCTAGGAATATTATTTGACAAAATTTTCTATTGATTTAATAGAAAGTTAATTACGAAATGAAAGTGTTGAATCTGACATAATAAGCAAGGTAGTGGTGAGTATGCAATCAAATGAGCAGAAACAGATAATGGTACTATTCATCATAGACGAATCATTTCAAACAATAATGGTAGTCGGATATCATGATTGAAATAAGCATCCTGCAATAACAAGGATAAATATATTAAAAATATAGATAAGTTTAGTAATTAAATTTCTACGCTTTCCGAAGCAAATCCAACTAATAGCAATGCAGTATAGAAGAATTTGCATATTTATAAAGGAGTATGTATAATCTGGTAAGGAGAAAAATGCAACAAGTATTTAGAGAATACAAATTTTATTTTTTCGATTTAAAATAATAAGTTAAAGTTTAAATTTTAGATTTATATTGGAGTTCGCGAATTTTAAGTGGTTTTGTAGATATCCATTCCTGAATTTATACATATAAATAATATCAATCATGTTAGAAACGGTTTATGTCATATTTTATTCTAATAATTATCCTCAAATTCAAGCTTATTACTATATGAGAAAATGAAATCAGAAAATATAATTTAAAGTTCGTCATTTTTTTTAGCCAGCAGTATATTTATTTAGAGATAAAACTAAAAAATAGGGTATAAAAGATTTTAGATGTATACTTAAACCATAAATGCAACGGAAATAAATGTTATTATACTTTTTTGATAATTATATATAAATAAAGTCTATCAAGTAAATGGGATAGAATAGCTTTCTTATTATCATAAAAACAAGCAAAATATAATGTTTACACAAAAATTTCCACGCAAATTATTTTAAACATATTTGCCGCTTTGTTTATTATTTATATATAAAGAGAAGATCGAATGCCTTGATCGGTGTTTTGATGCCATAATAACTGTAAGAATTAAGTATTTGAAACTATTGACAACTTCACAAAAAAAACAATTTCAGACAAAAAATATGCTAATATATATTAACACGAACTAAGTCAAAGTAAATAGTCTGTCAATCCATATTATTATCGTGATTAACATCAAATTTTCAAAAATGTATATTGAAGTTTCAAGATTAGTGTATATCTTTATTCTATTCGCAAAGTATCATTTATGCTTTTCTTTCTATAAATAAAAGTTTAATAATTAACAGAATAACTTAAGATCAATTTGTATAGAATAGATTTTTATTTATATATTGGCAAATTTATGTAAATTAAAAATGAACATGATAAATCATTATTTAAAACCTTCATTTATATCAACTTCATAATTTACTTTTTCTATACTTACAATTACACATTTTGTTATTTAAAATTCTATTCGTGCATTATTTTCAATATGTTGATTGATATTCCAAAAATTAGTATTTACTTAGCTTTAATTCCAAGCTTATTTTTTAAGCGATAATGATGCATAACAGGTCTCGCATATATTATGTGGTATCTAATAATAAATTTAAATGACAATTTTTTAAATTGATTAATTACATTTTTAATAATTTATATAAAATGAAGAAATTATATCTTAGCCAGAGTTATGATCGAATGAAATAGTTTAAAGCTGTTAATTAGGTTCTTAAAATACGATTCCGATGAGCTTTAGAAAATGATAAATATAAAGATTTTGATTTCTCCATTTAGTTTTTATCAGAAATTCACCATAATATATCTTTAGCAAAACATAAATTTTAGATATTTTGAAAAGATTTTATATAATTTCTTAGTAGAAATCTTTATTAGATGTTTTTAGAGTTCAAAATAATGATTTATTTTTTAGATATCAAAAAATTAAGAAATTCATAATTGAAATACGCATTATTATTTGCTATCCACGGCGTTGAAAAACATTAAGAAAGGGTCAATAATTTATATAGAAGACAAAGTCCTTCGTCGAGTTAATTGATCATCCATAAAAATAATGAATTCAATTTTTGATATAATTTTGAATAATATACATAGTGACAAATATCACAATCTTGCACTGTCATTTGTATTCGATTTTCTACAAATTATACCGTCATGGAGACCTTATAGATGTGCGCAGTATAATTCGTAAATTATAATTTTCGAAACTATGAAAATTACGCATATAATAATTGGACAAAAAATAATAGAATGCAATAAATTTTGGCATATCTGCGTATTTATGCTCTTGAATATTCCAAATACGAATATAATTAAATATTTAAATCACTTAATTTGCTAACCGTGGCTATAACAGATTATTCAATATCACAGACATATTCGGATATAAGTACTGTAAAAATACCCAAAATTTTTAGAACTGAATATTTGGAATGAATTATATTTAAACACAATATATAGTTCATACTAAAAATTTTTATGTCGATTAATAGACTATACTTTTGACTATAATTCAATAAAATAGTATATTTTCAAAAAATCCTCAAATAAGTAAATTTTATATTATTATCAAAGAATAAATCCAAATATACTAATTTAATAGTTTAGAAGAATATAGAACACAAATAGAAGAAGGCTCAAATGTAAAATGTTATTCGAATGCTTTAATGATATTCATTATGTTCAAAATAACCTTTTAATGATAATGATTGCAAAATATTAAATAAATAATAAGTAAAAAAAGTAACATTACTTTCGGATTTCATTTTTCAAATTAAATATTTTCACTTATTGTGCTTATTAAGACAATATGTAATACTTTCACTGCTTGCACTTCAAAATGTAAACGTGCATAAATCAAAATGCACATTGCATTTTAAGATATTTAAATTTTGTTCTATAAATTTAAAACAAGAAAGGCGCACATAAAACTAAGATTTGTTATGTAAGCAATCTTATAGTGAGTCATAATTTATAAACCATTTATTTTATAAAAGACAAAATTTAGTAGCAGGATTATATATTCAATTAAAAGATATTTCATAACCAATAATTTATAAAGGATATTTTAAATCCAGCCGAAGATTACTATTCAACATTATTAGGCTATTTAATCTTAGCTTATAAGACTTATTTATTAAAAGGGAAAAATATCTACTTATAAGTAGAAAAAGGCATAAATCAACAAGGTATATAAGTTTTATGTTGATTCTGATTTTTTCAGCTACAAATAATTTTTATCTGATTTAATTAATATCTGATTATGAAATAAAAAAGATTAATAAAGTTTTTTGTTTGTTTTGTAGAGGAATAAAGCTATATATAACAATACTAAAATTTGATGATATATACTGAACGGTAAGATAGTGAATAATATTATGTTTACATAATAATATAAAAAGTTATTTAAATTTATATATTGAGCAAAGACGCACATTCTAATACAATAATACGTGTCAAAAAAGCAAATTATCATAACAATGTGCTAAATAGAAACAAAATACAAAAAATTGGAAACTGAAGAAAAATATCCAAATGAAATTCTTTAAAATAAAGTCTCCTTATATAATTTTTTTTGATGTAGAAATAAAAAAATTACCGGATAAATAAAAATAAATCAAAAATATAGCTTATATATTATAGAACATCTCCGGATTTTCGGATTATAAAAATTTGATTAAAAACAAACTATTATAATTTAAATAACAAGAACACTCATTAAGATATATTTTCATACATTGAAACGAAAAAGAATAGCTAAACAGAATAAGGTATTAGCAACGTTATGAATAAAAATGATTTTATAATATATTCATCTTGGCGAATGGATATGGTCTAATTTACAAATAAAAAACAAGAATAATACCATATCTAATGACTTGGGATGAGCCGATTACAAAATAACATAAAAATCATATTAAGGAGTTAAAAATACTTTAAATGTAAAAGCATACATGCAAGCTCTCACACACCGCAAGGCACTTGAACTCATCTCATATGAGAGAAGAATGATCAGGGGAAGGAATCAAAAGATGTATCAAAGAGTTGAGGGAAATTTTTAATTGGCTTGTTATGTCTCAATAGATAAAATCGCTAAAAAAACAACCCATAAATAAAAAATTATAATTAATTAACGTTTTTATTGTTTAAATTACCTCAAACAACAAAACATAGGTGATATATAAAAATGTGTTAATAAATCAATAAATTTAACTTAAAGCAACAAAGAAAATCTATAGACAATCAGAGCAAGAAATATTGAAAATTACTTACCGAAATATCATGCAAAACGATATAGCCAACATATATCCTAGACAAAAAAAATATCCAGATGCTATATTTCTGACAAGAATAATAATTGAATAACAACGATACAAGTAATGTCGATAGCATCTATAACATAACTTTAGAAGAAAGTGAAAAATATATATGATGTTTTTCAGGTAAATGTATATTTTTTGATCAATAAATTTATAGCGAGAAAGATGGTATTTTAATAACATGGAATGGGGGGGGGTTTCAAATTCTACAAGGATTGAAGGAAATAACCTGTGATGTCTATCAAGTTAAGGCATTTATATAACTAGTGTATTGGTAATGACTATATAACTGTTTTTGTACAAGGAAGAAAAGATACAGATATGGATATGTTTTATATAAAGATGGTATAAAGTATTGATGAAGTTTGAACTAACGACTTTAAACATAAACTCTTTTATAATAATTGTGGTAAACCAAAATTTAACGTATTTTTTACGATTATAATATGAAATGATGCCTTTATAATATAAATTCCACATTAAATTCTGCTATGTTGCCTATAGGCATCTAAAATCATGTTTTTTGCTATAAAATATGCATAAATAAACACATATGTGCTTAAAACAAACATGTTATCTAGAATAGATGGAAATGAGTAAAAAAGTAGATAAAACTTCAGCTATAGGATATACGTTTGAACAATAATATTGTATAAAAAAATGTATTCCTAGAAACAAAATAACGAACGGAATATTTTGAACAGGTAATGTTTGTCATCTTTGCAATTTTATAGGTATTTTTGGGTTGCGAAAATTATATAGTAGATATCAAAAAAACACAATTATTTTCATAAAATGATAAAATATTGTCAGCTAAAGTAGATACGACACAAAACATACCCTTTTTGCTAAAATTTACTACATTTATGCCTAAAAAAAGTATAGTCTAGCATTTATATAGTAATTAGAATTAGAAAAACGATAACTTTATGTAACCTTTTTCTTAATCTATGTCTTTTCTGGTATACAGAAAATCGTAAAAAAAAGATTATTCTTAATCATGAAATAATATTTCATTTTTGTTATACGATGTACCTTCTTAGCGTCTATTTATTTGTTTACATACGTTCCAGCATATTAACTTTATAAGTTTTGTTGTATTTTTTGTTTTTATAAGAAATAAAACACTAGTTTTGTACAGTTCTAACTCGATAAATTTAATTTTCTTTATAGCCTATAAAAAATCGAAGAATTTATAAATGATATTTGATTTAACTATTTAATCTGTATATGGATTTCGTTTATTATATAGAAGTTTGCCCAACACTTTTATTTAAAATCTTATTTACTAACTTTTAATGTTATTTAGAAAAGTTCCAAATGTATTACAAAATTAATTTTACAAATGTGAAATCGTGATTTTATGAAGTAGTTTAATAATATATTTTAATTTCTAATAGCTATATATTTTATAACTCATTCAATAAAGTATTATAAAAACGTTGATTCTCTTTTAACATCATTTTTATCAAAACAAACAAAAGGTTTTTTTAAATGAGCACATGATTTACGCATGTGATTAAAAATATATATGCATTTCAAACTTTATTCTACATATTCCAGCTATCTTGAGCTGTAGATAGAGAGGAACTTTTATTATCGGGTTCTTGTTGAATATAGCCAATATTACATTCAAAAATGTTTGATTCCTCTATATATCGTTTTATATCAATTATCGACATATTTATTTTGTTTTTATTTGATCTTATTTCACAAGAAAAAATTAAATCTTCTCCATTTCTATCATATTGATGCGGAAACACTATCAATGTTTTGTATAATTCCCGCAGAAAATCATTTGACAAATCTGTTAAAAATTCAAAAAAACCATCTAGAAATTTCGTACGCCTATAAATATCAGCAATTTCAGATGGAACTAGTTTAGTCCTAATATATTCGTCTTTGTATAATAGACTTGCATTTATTTTTCTTAAGCTTGCTGTATCAGATTTTAAGAAAAATTTTATTTGTTCTAAAAAAAATTTATGTTTCATTTTTTCTATGGATATACGTGATTTAGCATGGGTATAGTAAGTATAAAAATACAATAAGCTTTATCTCCGATGTTTGTTTGGCATTGTGAAGAATTATTATGGTAAAATTCTGATACTTCTTTACGTAATAGTAAAATAACCTTTTCTAAAAACATTGAAATTCGAAAAATCGGATCGTAACCACGATTTATTTTTACGGAAAATATGCTATTTATAATATCTACATCATTCAACAAATTTAAGAAGTATCGAAAACCAAGTTTTTTACACGCGCTTAAAGTCGCTTCGTTCCCTGATTTTATTGTTATCTTAGTCTCGAAATGCGTATTTATCAAATTAAGTAATTCTTTTTTGAACTTACTAAATTTCTGGTTGCTTTTATGCTCAAAGTAAAAAGTGTATTCTTCTTTGTTATTATTCTTATTATATGCTTTTATTGTAATTTGGCCTTGAATTTCCACTTCTCCAATAGATTTTAGAAATTTACGTAAAAGATTTGACTTTATTTTTTGATAAACTTAAATTTCTATGTAATTCATCATGTCTATCTCAATATATTTACCAAAACTCTTTTCCATACACCTTGAAAAACAGTTATAATGTGGACGGAATTCAATGTGCGACAAAATAACTTCTTTATAGCCCTTGTCTATACAAAAACTGGAAAAGTTGCACATGAAATTTGTTATCTTCTGAATTACTAGGTTAGTTTCACATCGAAGAAAATTTGTTATGAAATATAATACGTTTTTTTCTTTTATATATTTTAGGTAATTGTGGCTGAAATCTAAACAAAAATCATATTTCTTGATAGTAATCATTGAGTCCATATTTTTTAAAAAATAACAAAAATTATTTTTGAATGATATGAGCGATTTTATATTATATGGAAAATCTTTCTAGTATTTGAAGGATCATAATATGAAGTATATTCTTTCAAATTGTACTTCCCAGTTTATTCACAAAAATGAAACGTCAATGTACGATTACGATTTTTGCTAAAAAAACCTTATTGGTTAATTTAAGCTCAAATTCGACATTCACATAATCATTAAAATATGGGTTTACCGTATTAAGATTTTTCACACTTATATTCTAGAATAAAAATACGAATTGTGTTCAATATGTTCAGGCTGAACTTTCATTTGGGTTAGGATCAATTTAGTTGTATGTGTAATCATGGAATTTTTTATTTCTTCATGTATAATATCGACTTGCTGAGCGTTTTTGATATCAAATTCATGAATTCGAAATATTTCGATGCTACAATCTTCAGTGGAATCATATTTATTAAATAAATTTTCTAAAGAGCTCAGTAAACCTTTGTTGCCATCTAAAGTTTTAGATTTGATATAAAAAAATAAATATCCATAGTTTTCAATTTCTATTTCGTTATAATTAGGCTTTAAAACATCCAGAAATATTTTATCCGCAAATAATTTTCTTGGATCTATTATCACATTTTTGCTATAAATAGTATTCTCAATTTTGTTTGAAGAGTGTGCAAGTTTACACGTTTCCAATGCTTTATACATACAGCCTATTTTTTCATCAGATAATCGAGTATTTATTCGACAATTCGTTCCATATTTCTTTAATTTAGCCTCGAGTTTATCAAAATGATTCGAAATAAATTTGTCAATTCTTTCTTCTACCTTTTTATTTTCTGCAAATATTAAGCCGCTTACGATCCTGTAAATAAATGCAAATGAAAAATCATCCAAAATATCATCTCGAAAGAATACAAAATTATTAAGAACTCTTATTCTTTTTTCTGGTGAATAGCAACTTTCGAAAATTTTAGGAATAAATTTCACATAATCTTCTTTTGATAAAATTTTCTTAAAAATACTCGAAAAAAGTAATAAATAATCTGGATTATTAGTATCAAAACGGTTTTGGATTACATTTTTCAATTCGTAAAATTCCGATTTCTCATCAATGCACCCATATAAGATAGAAAGGAATCCAATATATCCATAATTCTAGAATTTTTTTCTGAGCATAACATACAATTTGTGGAAAAGGATGAAGCGTATAATTTTTTATCGTGTAGTTCTATAAAGGCATGGTTGATGTCAGAGTAAGTAACACCAGATAATTTATCTATAGGATATTTTATTGATAAGAGAATCTTGTCTTTATTTTTGTAAGCTCCGTTAATTTGTGCGTCATGTAAATCTGAAATAACTTTGAAGATATCTTCTTTCCATTCTTTCATGAAGGATTCATCAATTGTCCTCAATTTTCTGTAATTTGGCATAGAGTATGTAAATAGAAATAAAAATAATAACATATAATTTTTTATGAAATTTGATTCAGAAGTTTTTATATATTTCGCAAATCACAATATATAAGATTATGATTTTTTTTTATATTGACTGATTTTTTATTGATTTTTGATTTTAAAATTTGATTAATACCCGATCAATTTTCTTCATTTTGATATTTAGATGTGACAATTTTTTAATATCCAGAAAAAGAAAAGGATACGTCTATTGGTAAATAATACGTTTTTCATATGTAAAGCATAATAACGAATTATAATAAATCCGGTGACTTCGCTACAAATATCAGCTCGGACATCCTCAGTAAGCATATTTTCTGCCATTAATTGTTTTAGAGAGCCAAACTTAATTCATTGTCCTTAATTACTGTCTCTATTATATTATTTCGTTTTGCTGTAGTTTTACCCAATAAATGAATTGAATTTATATCGCTTTCGAATGTTTTTAAACATTTGCAATGTCTTTTTTAAGCGTTCAAAATTGTATAAATTTTTAATTAAGCGTATAATCTTTCCAATTTTAAAATTGTAATTACTTAATAAATTTTCCGTGAAAATAATTCTATTTTGATCGCATAAATAGAACTAAATATTTTATGAGCAATTGTATTTTACGAACTTTTTAAATAAGTAAGCTCGTTTGAAAATATGATTAGTCCAGAGTAAAAAGTATCTATATTTATATGCTATTTTTTTTCTTTTTACTTTCAATTCTATATGCACAAAACCTTTTTTTTTGCCTAGACTACAGTTTGCAGTATATTCTAATTAAACATCCGTTTACAGCCTTCCTCAATAGATTATCAACGCTCAAGACTATGTAATTTAAATATTATAATATATAATGCATTTATATTTTTATATTTTTATATAATCTTCCCATATAACTCTCTAAAACTAATTACTAACAACAGATACTGGTTTAAAGGCACCTGTACTTAAAATAAAATTTAAAAATAAAAATTTGTGCGATGGTCAAATATTACATTTATTTTTTAACGATCTGTAAAACGTATTGAAAAAAAATTTTACATAGATGCATATAAATAAAGATAAAATGCATAATCCCTTAAAATCAAATATTTATGAAATTAACAGATTGAGCTGCAAAACTGATTTATTTATAGTTATACGAGATTCGAATGCCAAATTTATAGCAAAATTCAAGTTTGTGGTCTATTCAATTATATTAAAAAATAATTTAAACTATCAAAAAATTAATTTCAAGCTAGAAATACATATTTTTTGCGTGATTTTTAAATTTCGAATATTTATAGATCACGACAAAATTAATAGATTATTTTAGAAAATGTGTGCTATGAGCGGTTGATTATTTGGCACCGAAACTATTCAAATGAGATTGGAAAGCCAAAATTTATTATCAAATTTGCAATAATGTGTAAAATTAAATTTATTTTTCAGAAAGAAAATCAGCCATAACGGATGTTAATTAAACGTAATCATAACAATATACCATTTCTATAGTTTTTAATGGATGAAACGAATCTATAAATATGTTTTATTTATATTTCAATATAGATGTCAAGCTCTTTTCGAAAATATTTATCATATAGAGAAAAAATATCGGTGCTTAGTCTTATACTCGATTTATGAATAAAATTGTACTATATATAGCAAGAAAAAAAACACGATGCAATTTCTAATAAAAAATCAAAGTGACAACGTACGCCTGTGCATGAACCTAAATAGAATGTAATAAATAAAACTATAATCTACAGTAATTTAACGTCAAACAGTAGAAAATGAGCTAACATAGAATTTTAAAATATCCATCTTATAGAGACAATTAAATTTTAGTGCAAAAAAAATCCAATATCTTCTAATGTAAATAATTAAATATATTTGAATCGAAATTATTGCACATATTTGATTATGACAAAAAACTTCTTGGATTTTAGTCAAACTATGCACATATAAATGTTACAGTTGCAACCTTTTATCTTTTAAATGTATTTATCGGAGACATACTAATCAAGTTTCTTGTAGTTTTATCTGTTCCGTAAGCATATTATTGAAATTTCTTCTGTTAAATCTATCACTTCTATCCACTTAGCCATAAAACTGTATAGAACGAGAGAATAAGCTAAAAAGAAAACATATAACAGAAGATATGTCTCATAAGCATAGTTCTAGAAATTAAAAATAAGATCTGGAAACATATGGTGCAAAATGTATATTTTTAATATTTAAGCAGATAAAGTTATTGGGCTAGATTTTGTGTGTTTAAAGTATATATGCTTGCCATTAAGTTAAAATCGCGCACCAAAATTTTAGAAACTATAGTAGAATTAAGAACGAATTATAAAAAATCTTAGCGTCAAAAAATTTGTAAATAAGTTTGTATATATTGAAAAACAATTTAAAATTATATATGCATTTTTGCGCTAGAAACGTAGACTTGCTACTAGAAGATCATCATAAGAATTCTTAGCCCATGAACAAATAAATATAAAAGCTAAAACAGGCGAATTTATAAAAAAAAATCTTCAAAATTTTTGAAGTAATTAGTCTTTTTATATTATAACAAGATAACATACATTTTCGAATAATTAGAAAACAATTACCAATAATAAATCTTTATATATAAATCCAGAATTTAGTAAAATAGAAGACATGTGCCAATACATCGGTGTAAATAAAAAAAGATTTTATAAAATCATCATAAATTAAATCAAAAATATAAGCAGAAATATCTAAAAGGATTCAAATAATTTATTTTTCAAAATGTCAGGCATTTCGATTATTAAGACAAAAGGATCACTAAATTGGATGAAAAATTTTTTTTAGCATAAGAAGATATAAAAACAGTTTTTTCGTTAAAAATAACGTGTTTTTGCAAATTATAAAAAATTCGGGGCGCAAGTTTGTATATAAAAGATAAAATTTGAGAAAAATATTTTTTAAAGAATGTATAGGCAGTAAAAAAAACTAGTCGATAACACAGAGGAATATTTATATTTTTACTACCACAAAATTTTTTAATAGCATAAAATAACAACGTACAAGAAATAATTGTAGAATTAATGTAGATAAAAGGTGCATTAGTTTTGAAATATCACTATATATAAGCTTTTTAAAAACCAGTAATCTTTTTTTTATGGAAATAAAAACTCTACCATATGAATAGTAATGTAATTAACATGATCGCTGCAAAGCCTGTTTATCTTAAAAAAATCCAGATAAAGGTATTCTTACAGCAAGTAAACTATACCTAATTTACGTGTTAGAAAATAGAACAGAATTATACTTAATAACATGTAAAACTCATGCTTTATAAAAAATAAATTTTACTATAAATATATAAAAATTTACCAAAAAATAATGACAAAAGGCCAGAAAAAAGTATATCATAAGTATAATTATGCATGAAGAAGGTTAATAAATAACAGAGCGAATTTAAATATACGTCCGAAAGAATTATAAAGGCAAAAAAACATTCGCATTATAATTTTAATGTTAATGGTTATTTTTATCACTTTTTACAAGAAACATATATTTAAGATGGCTATATCAAGCCGTCACATTATATATAATTCTATCGATTCCATCTTTGCAACCCTTATTTATAATATTTAATATGTAATCATATAATTCTGAGGTTAGTTCTATCAAATAATCACTTTTTCTTGGGTAAGCAAAACTTAAGAAAACGTTATCAAGCTTCTTTTTATTTAAAAAAAGATCAAAGAAATCTCTTCACATCATATTGTATATTATCTGCAATATAATATACAATTCCATAGGTTGTTTTGGACGAGATGGTTGCACAGTATCATAAAAGATACCCCCGAAAAATAAAATTCATGAATCAGATCATAGAAAAAAATTTAAAATAAAAATAAAGAAAGATTTTATATTATTACGCCGTGAAAGCTGGTCAATGCTGGATATTTGAAGAATACCCTGAGCTTAGGTACACTCTGCACATGGAAATTCAAGCAAGTTATTTTTTTTATAAAAACACAATTTATAAACAAAATATAGCCTCTTGCGACTCCTAACATCAAATTGGAGTGGGTTTTACATCATTACACCTATAAAAATAGCTGAAAATTTCGATAACTATATCAATCTGTCGTTTTCTACATACTTCTTATCTATTATCTATTTCTGCTCTTCTGTACTATTTATTATAGAATCAATATTTTCATTTATTGATAATCGGTAAAACAGAAAAACCATGACAAGGTAACGACAAAGATAAACCATTGCAATCCAATCATGTCTCGAAAAAATCAAAACAAAAAAGTACAAAAACTACATTAGAGCAAACCAAATAGACAGCAGAAGCTCTTATACTTTAAGCTTTCCTTATATATCACATTACGCTAGAACTTAAGGATTCAAGAGGTATGTCTATATATCTTGATGCGTTTTACAAAATACCGATATTTGTATGATAAAGTCAATAAAACACTATACAAAAAGGTTCGATGAGCATTAAAGCCTACATCAACTTAAAATGATGATTTAGAAAATTTTCACGACAAGGATGGAAGGAAAAAATCGATGCGGATTTTTAATGTTAATGAATTAAAAGGGAAGATGAATAAGACCTTGAAATTAAAATCAAAAAATATTTAGGTAATCTTGAATGATGCAAGAAAATGTTCATCTTTACTTCAGCAGACCTTGATAAATAGAACATAATGTATTTCTCAAGAACCAGAAAGATAAGAATGAACAATAAAGACTCAAAAATTCTTATATGTGTGAAAAAATTGTGATTAAATGCTTAATTAAAAACGACCCACCTAAAAATATGGGCGAAGTAGCAAAATAGATACAAAAAGATCAAGTAAAATACGAAAAAATAACGGAAAACGAATTAAAACAAGCATTAAAATGCATACAAAAATAAAAAAATAGATAATTTTACGATTATGAAAAGTGTATATAGCGTATATGTATATAAAAGCACACATGTGTAAAAATAAAGTTTGTTTCATAAGAAAAATAAGCTGACAGCAACATAAAATTCCCGATAAAAAAAACGTTGATAAAATAATTGATTTATATCAACAATGAAAAAATTAAGAATTTTGCAAAGCATTTAGTTCAGCATGTAAAATGTTATTAATTCACGTTAACGAATATGAATTGAACTATCAAGTTAACGAGCCTTTAGACCAGTATAGTAAAACAGAAAAACATAAAAAAAAGCAGCTATAAAATAAATAATAGATACTTGACGAAAATAAAGATATAAGAATCAAACGAGTTTGATTTCAAACTATACTTGTTTAATTACCAAGAATACAAAGACTTATGCTTTGTATCATGTAATAGATTTAATAGTATTGTAAAAAAAATTTCTCATTGTAAAGCTGCTTGGCATGATGAAATCTAGAACTTTTAATATAGAAAAGCTGATTAGTCTCCACCCGAGTTTGTAAAAAATTGTGATTAATATTTTCTTTTAGAACAACTATGAAAACAATTGGTTCTACACCGGTATTACATTTCATTCCATGAAAAAGGATGTAGTGCGAGAATTAGAATTACGATACATTCTTTGCATGTCAAATAAGCATAGACCTGTCACTAATATCGTCATTATTGGCAAAAAATGGGATCGAATCAAGAAATCACCTAGCAGATATATAAATGGCATGAAGTAAGGAAGCATAAAGCATCAAAGAGCAAGCACTCATATATTTAGCAGTTAAAAATCACCATAAAAATATGCTTGTTGCCACATAGTAAATTCAAATTGGCTTTTAACAACTAGACCACGATTATATTTTAAGTTGTTATAAAAAACACAACCTTCGTAGACTTGAGGATGTATTTTATGCTTTAACTTATTGAAAACTACAACCTCACACATAGATTTAAAAAAGAATAATCACAAAATTATTATCGAAGTATATGCGTTCTTCAAGTTTATTTGTTTTATGTATGGATCCATTAAGTCCAAAAATAAACCCTAAATATTCGCCTGTTTACGTTCCAGTAAACGAAAGCTCGAATAGAATAAATCATTTTGTCTGTATTTATGAATTTAAAATATTTGTAAATGACCATCAAAGTTTTGAAATGAATCCCTTATGAAGCTATTTTGTTTTTTACAAATATAGTTATAAAAATCAACAAAGAAAAGTCAGCAAATAATAACGTAAATTTTAAAGATCTATCTACGGTTATTAAAGGAAAAGACACATACAAATACCTCGGAATTTATAAAGAATCAAACACAAAAATAAATCCACAAACCATTGATAAAATAAAAAATAGAATTATCATTAGGGTGAAGAATTTATGTGGAACAAGATTGAATGCACAAAATATTTTATAATCAATAACAGAATGCGCTATTTCGCTGATAAACAACACAATGAGTACTTAAGCTCGCCACAAAAGATTAAAATAAACTTGATGATGATAGAACATATTTTTTAGTGGCTAAAAAATACATATTAAATCAGCAATAAAACAATGATTTTATTTAAAAAAACAATTAAATTGATTAGAGGGATTACTAACATAGAAAAGATGTTATTTTAATCAAAAAGATCACAAATGCAGAATCCATTTATCCATTAGAAATCCGCTAATCTTTAACTTGAAAAAGATAATGTTAAACGTTTGGAATTGATAAAAACTGATGTGGATACAATATACTTATACAGATATTTATTGAAAATACTTACTGCTAAACAGACTGTGATTTTATTGTGTAAAAAAAATAAGCATTTGCAACAAAAACTCTTTAGCATATACATAAATTCAATACTTGAGATACTTAGTCTACAACTATATTTTATTTAGCAAAATTAAACTGGCAGAAGACATATGATTCTTTTTCATAAATGAAAAAAATTAATATTTGGGGATAGATAAAAGTGCTCGCACCATAATGAATCTTATAAAACTGTTGACCACTTAAAATGTAGATGCATCAGAATTTTAAGTCATGATTACACACGAAAAAACTATGAAATAGTATAATGATTAGATTTATTGATACAAGAAAATACAATTTAAAAAAAAACATAGAAAATCCGTAGAGACCCAGTGCAAGAAAGTATATATAATTAATTCACAGAAATAAAAGTAGAGACACTACGAAAAAATGACATGATTTAAAATGATGACCTAATATATAAATTTATGACAAGAAAATAATTGAATAACACTGTTAGAATTATTTATTACTAAAATCGATAGCATAACCTGTGTAGAAAACGATAAATTGAGGCAAAAATTATCTCTTTCAATTAGACTGCCTTTGATCTATAAGTTTAAAGCGAAAATGTTAATATATGTAATAACGTTGGATGCGCTAGTCTCTAAATTTATTATAAAAAAATTTGAAAACTTGGAATATCCAACCGATTCGAGCATATTCGCAAGCCATGGGAATAAAAAATACCCTTGAACTGATAAGTCTTAGGAAGAAAAGGTAATCGAAGAGGTGGTAGCAGATAAATAGAATGTTAAAAGGATTGATAAAGTTTGTATCAAGGATTTTATCACATAATATGCTTAGGAATTTAATTTTAAAGCAACATTTACCCCTAAATATAATAAATAATATCATGGGTTTGTTTTCTTAGAGTGGGGTGGTTTGAAATATCCCTAAAACATATGAATAGAAGTTAAAAATCATACGAGAGTAGAATAATACATGCTAGCATATCCACTTTACAATACACTTGCACGTATATCATATGCTACAAGAAGAGCATTTGAGCCAGAAAGATCAGAGAAATGTGCCCAAATATGCATTAAAGAGTTGTGCACTTTTTCTTATCGGTAGTCATTATCTCTGTAGATGTAATTTATAAATAAATTAATATAAAATCAAATTATGGGCTTATTTGATTTTATTACTTCTTATTAACAAAACTGAAGGTGACTCTATCAAACAGCCAAATATATACATCTTCGATTCTCGTCTCTTATCTACTATTTTATAGACCTTCTGTGTTTGAGTAATATAATTTGAGGGAAAACTAATATTAATCCTTATAAATTAATCAAAGTATATTTGGGTTTATATGGAGAAGATGCACAAATAGTATATTATTTTTATTATGTACTTCGAAAAGCTTAGTATTTTTTTTAAGAGTATATAACTATAGGCTATGATGCAGTAAAATTAAAAGCTTTATTTGCTATAGAAAAGAAAATATTGACTGGCGATATAAATTAAATTTAGATAAATATTTTATTTTATTATAATAAAAAGACGGCGGCATTAACGCAACCATCATTTTCTAGAGGATGGGTGATTTAGGTATATTTTCCCCGCACATTTATCATCCACAAACATTATCTAATTCACTCACATTTACTCTAATTATTGTCCCTTTTTGTAATATTCCAAGTTGTTTTCCAATCGAACTATTTTGAATTTTGTTTTGCATCAATTATTAGAAGATAAGAAGTAGCCTTTAGTTCAGAGTGGCCTACATGTGCAAATTTATATCGCATGGCCATCGGTCGAATACAACGTTCATATTTTAGTGGTTTCTCGTAAAACCTTCACCAGCAAAACAAGGCTTTGCTACTACCCTTCTATATTGTTTCTTACTGGTGCTGCTGATTTATTGCACCACTAACTGTTCTTTTTATATAACCACTAACAAGTAAGAATTCTGGGTGAGCTTTATCAGCATTTGAGTTAAGGTCACTTTTCCCACGTTTTCTCTTATATTTCTTCATTAAGCACGATATTTTCTCCACGTCACTTCTTGATGAAGAAATTTATTTTTTGACCATATAACTTAAGGCCTATTTTCTATATTTTGTGTTGCTCACGAGCTGTTTCTTTTCTGCCTAAATGGTGTGATCTGGTGCTTTTCCATATTTTTTATGTGTGTTTCTATGTATCTGTTTTTGTGGCATTTTTAAATAGGGTGTTTAATTAACAAGCTATACTTAAATTAGAAAAATGAAAATGTTGGCGATTTGGTATATTTAAAAAATAAGTTAACGAGAACACTTGAATTATAAGTCTGGAGAATAAGAAGGTAAATTAATAAATATAAAAAAGTAATAAATGTAAATGAGTATCGACTAACTCTGTTAGAAATAGCATTTTTAAGTGAATCTTATGTAAGATAAATAGGTTGATTGTTTATAAACAAATAATATATCTAATTTGAATGAAAGTATAAAAGACATTTATTTCAAATAATATGAATTTTATCCATAATTCAATTTTGCATTTTAATTTAATATTTTTTCTATAAACTTAACATGATTGATTGCCCATCGGCACGTGATATATGTACTCATGGTATTATCATTCTTTTATTTATTTTCATTACCTTAATCTTCAAACGACTTATTAGTTCAATATTTTTCCGAATTCCTTAGTTTGAATAGATGTCTTGATTTCGTTGTGACAACTGGGTTTTAAGCAATTTTTATGGCATGATTTACATGAAATTATAAAAGCTAAAATAGATTATCGAATGATATTATTGATATTTAAAATAACAAACAGATTTGTAAAGAATTTTCTAGAAAAATGTATATTAAAATATCTTGTCTATTAAAAAAACAAAATATATTATAATAAATGAATGTTATAAAGCATGCATCACTGTAAAAATTAAAATATTTACAGCATCTGTTCTCAATTTTATTGTGCGAAATATATTCAAAACCGTGTTAAATTTAATTTTTTTAAGTTATATGGCTTGGCCTATTTTTTTGTATTGGATAAAAATAAACTTATTAGAAAATATTGTTTATACAATGTTTCCTTTACTATTTTATATCGACACTCTTTGTGTTATTTATTCAAGTTCTAAGAATATTAATGATGTTTAGATTGTATCTTCTATTGATATCATTGCTACGACGAAAAAATGTAAAACTAAATTTATTTATGCTCAATTTCCCGTATCTTACCTATTTGCCCAATTCAGATGCCTTTTATAATTTTATATTGATTTTCAAGTCTTTTGGCCATGGGTATGCGAGAAAATGATTAAAACTGTACTTTTAATGTTTTATTCATATACATTTAGAGCCATAAACCTATAAAATCATTCTTCTTGAATTACTCATACAGGTCTAAGCCATCATTTCTTGCATATTTGACGTATACAGTATCTTAATGAGCATTTATTTATATGTATTTAACAAGTAAAATTTAGTCATGCTTTGCTTTTTAACACTATATTATATGACTCATATATATGTAATCATGCTCGATATTTCTATAACAGCAATTAAAACCAATAAAGATAAAAGTCAAACCAAAAAAAAATTTTGTCACGATTTCATTATATGAAAATTAATCAAATGTCTATAACTGAGTATGATGGTTTTTTTATTAGAAAAAGAATTTTCCTGTCAATAATTTCTCTAATATAGCTTGCAATAGCACTATTTATGCCTTCATCTTATAAATGACAAAAAATTTTATTTATGAAGTATTTATGCATATTTTAATATCGCATGGTAATATAACAATTTTATGTTTTTGTAAATATTTATTTATATAAATTTGTTTATTATAATTTTTAGAAAAAACTTTAATTTTAAAATTTATAAATTTTTTATTGAGAGTTAAGTTTTCTTTTTAAAATATAAAATTTTGGCATTGGTTTGTTTTTTATTTGGCTTTTTTATTATGCCTAACTTTTTATTCTGATAAAATACTTTGAGAAACTTATATAAAATATATCAATTTTTCCTTTTCTTGATTATCATAAGTATCTCTTGTTTCATTTAAAGCTAACAGTTCAAGAATCTTTTTTTTTCTATGATTTTGTCTAAAAAAAGAACAAATTTTTTATTTTAATAAAGTTTTGCCAAAACTTTTTCCTAAATGTATATCAAATGAGTACTAAATCTAAATACTATTCAAAAAAGCACGTATTTTTTAATCAAGGTTATATTTACTATAGCTTTTTTACAGAAGAAACTTGTAATATATCATTATGTGTAATTTGAAAGAATAAATTTAAATTCTTAAATTTTTTTATTTATCGTTTTATTTTTTAATATTATGCTTATTTATGTCTAAAATTATAGTATTTGCTCTCGTGTGTGTCTTTTTTTGATTTCCTGTGGGAACAGCTTATAATACTTTCATACTTCTTCTTCCAGCAGAAGTCTTTTTAAATGCTTTTCAACCTTTAGAGATCTGTAATTGAAGTCTAAACACAACCCAGAGTTTATGTAAGTGCCCAGATCAAGTTTGTGACTTTTAGTTCATTTAAGTTTCTCTTGTAGTGTTATGTGCCACCATTACAAAAAATATTTTAGTTGTGATAATTATTTTTTAACACCTATATTTTAGTATCGTCATATGCTAGCTAATAAAACAGACTTTTATGTGCAGGGAACGCTCTTTGGATATTAGATACATGTCACGCTTGTTTCTATAAGAGTGCTAAAGTTCTTCTTACTGTCATATAAGTAAAAAGATTATCATTTTAGTCCTATATGTTTGCATTTTAATGTAGAACTATCTTGATGGTCACGAACATGTATTTCCATCATTTATTATGGGTTGTTTAAATATTTCATGGGTTTATTGAACGAATTGTTGTAAACAAATCTTTAGAAAATTGTGTATATAATTTTTCTTCTTGTATAATTCCAAGCTTTTTTACATCTCTTTGCTATTTTTAAAACTTTTAAAGATTATTTACTGTGCTTGGATATTTATCTTTTAATGTTGAAAATGTTTTAATCTTTTATGAAAAATGTAAGCTTATATAGATAGTCTATATTTTCCTATGATAAGACAATTTGAGGCAAAATGTTTTTCGAGTTTTGAGTTCTTGTGCATCTTGAAAAAAATTATTATTGCGTTTTATAAATTAGTGAACAGAAAAATCGACTTTTCTTTTTAATTTAGGCACATAAAGATAATAGTTAGCTATACGCTAATTACATTTAAAAGTTGTCTAATACAAAGTTGGTTGCGTTTCAATTTTCTGTTTGTACAATTACCGCTTATCTATCGTTATACATTATCTTGGTGAAATTTATTAGTAAATAGCTCAGAATCTTTATATTTATTAGTTTTATTATTGTACACACTCATTCCTATGCATATTTGCATGATTTTTCTAAATTGAAATTATACCGATGTACTATATTATATTGCGTCTATATATAAATATCTTCCTGCTCTCAGAGTGTCTAATTGTTTATGCTATTGTAAACGCAAGTAAATACTAATTTTTCATCTTCTATGTTTAAAGTGCCGTTAAAAATAAAATTTTCTATATTTATGTTACCTATATAGACTAGCCAGCTAGTTTAGTCACAATAAAAAGTTAGATTTGTTCATATAAAATTTCATATATTTGACTTTTGTTTTCTACATAAGTTTAAATATTGATTTATCTGCCTGCATACGTGTTTTTAGCATTTACTTCTCCTATTTACAGGCAAAGCGCATTATATTCAGTTTTTCACATGTCGAAAAAAGTTTATACAAAAAGCATAATTCAAAAAAGCTGATAAAATATTATAACATACATCGCGCGATAAGGTATTATTGCTCTGAAAATTTATATACACAATAAGAACAGCAAAAAACAGGACTGTGTTTTTTTGTATGGTTTGCAGTTATTTATACGTTCTAAGAAAAATTTTCATTTTATAGTAGAAAAGGTCACGAAATAATGATTTATTTTATCTGAATATATTCAAAATAGTAAATTTAATTATAATCAAATATATTATCTATGGATAATGATGTGATGAATCAAATCTAGACATATATACAAACCTTTGGATTGACCCGAAGCCTTATATTATTAGGTCTCGAAACAGGAGAGGTATTGAAATAGACTTTGGAGAGAAGAAGATAGCCGAAAGTATATATACAGTGTACGCACAGAGAATTCAGCAAGCTGTGTCTGAGAACAAAAAACTATAATTACGACTATAAATTTAGCCAATAAATGCAAAATAAAAAAAAAGAAAATTAATTAAGAGAATGTCAAACGAATGAACAGGATGTCTAAACTATATCGAGGCACAAATACAAACCTCTTTGTTGTGAAAAAACATTGAATTAATAAGTCTGGAAAAAGGAGAGGTATTGATAAAGATTTTGGAGAGGAGAAGATAACTGATGGTATAAATACGCTGTTTTGCGCAGGGAATCAAACAATTTGGGCTTGAGAACAAAAACAAAAAAAATAAAATAAAATTAAGTTGATAAAAAAATACTCGTGCTAAGCCAAAGTCAATAGAATAGTATTATTTAACTTTAGCGCTTATATTTTACCTTAAAAAAAGTAATGTAGAAACTTATGCTAACAATCTTTAAATTTTAACTTTGCGTTTTAGATATAAAACTGTAACTTAAAAAAAAATTCGAGGTTTCTATCAAAAAACAGATATATATTCTAGAAATGAAAAATATTGAAATAGGCTCTTTGTAGATATATTAAAGAAATTCAAATAGTTAAATTCATAATATATTGAACCGGTTCTATCAAATTTTAAATAATCACAGGAAAAAAGAAAAACATCATAATATAATATACGATTAAATCTTCAGCATGTATTCATTCTCAAATTATTTAAGCCTTAGAAATGTTTTAAATTATGCAGGCATAAATTATTTTTATAAATCATATTAAAATTTTCTTTTATTGAAGACCAAACATCTAACATTTGATCAGAGTATGTATATACGTAAAAAATGTATTATATCATGCTAACTCTCATCAAAAGCAATAATTTTACACCAAATTCTCTGCTATTTTTGCAATATTAAATTAGAATCTAAAATTCATCATTTAAAATTTTATAATCTCTAACTTCAGATATATTTTCTAAAAAAATATTCCTGGCCATATTTGATCTTTTTCAATAGTACACACATAATAATCTATACAGCTGGCTAGAAAAAACGCAATAGAACAAGCGAAAGAAAGTTTGTATATTATTAGAGCGTGAATTTGTCAATTTTTATGTTTATATGTATTTCATAACTAATTAAAAAATCTAGAAATATAAGATTCTGTCTTTAAATCGGATTAACTCTGATGTTTAAATGGTTTTTTTTATTCAAATATTCTTCGTAATTGTAGAATGATGATCTAATATAAATATAATAAAATAAAAAATAATTCAAATGAAGAAATATGTGATAAATAGAACTATAAAAACATTTTTCGGTTTTCATTCCCGCTTAATATATACCAAGCTTTTTTTTTGTTTTTTTATAAATTAATTTCAATTTTATCAATATATTTATGTGAACAGATTGTGTGATATAATGTATGAAGTTGACTATATCAATGCATTTTAGAGCCACTTTCTTCGCTTATTGCTCTTTGATTAATCTTCTTATCTTGAGACTTTTCGGTTCAATCGTCTTTCTTAATTCTATTGTAATTTAGAAAGCATTTTATGCTAGTTCACGAAAAAATTATATCAAATTAATTAAATCATAATATCCGCGGATTTTATTATTTTGCCACAAGCCTAAGTAAATTGCATAATAAGAGCTGGATTTTGCTATGTAATTTTTTTTGATTAATCTACTGCATAAGTAGAATACTTTACACGTCCGACAAAAAAATTCGCGCGAGGAAGATGTTTAGTGCTGTTATAACATATCGAATATGAAATGATCTAATTAAAAAAACACATGCTTCTGTACTAGAAAGTCGCGTATAAAAAAATTGTGAATGAATACAAAATTGAAATTTAAATCTATATTCTTTTATGATGCAGATTTCGATTCTATAGGATTTCTAAATATCTATTAGGTAAAAATATGCGCATTTTGATATTATACATGACCATTTTGCCTGGAATTTATCGGGAAATACTACAAATGCTTGATTTACCTAGAAGTAACACATTATGAAGAAAAAAGACCACGGAATGACATTTTCAGATAGAAAAATTTATATAGGATAGAGAATAACCTTTCTTATATAAAAAACCAATTTTACAATTCTATGCCCAACACGAAGAATTTCAAGTTAAACACCCAGATTAATAGTATTCTATTTGACTTGCCAAATTATGCTGCATTATATATGAGAAGTACATTAATTAAAAGCATATCAAATAAATTTCATCATAAAGACTTCAGGTATTGATATATATGCAAGTATGCTATTGTAAAAGTTTAATTTGTGTGTTAGATCTTACTTATAATTAAATTAGGGGTTTCCCAGGCTCATAACGGACTTAGAAATCAACATATCGAAAATAAGACGTCGCATTTGGCCAATAAAAATTATTACATCCGTTTAATTTATAAATTTCTTGCTTAACATACATCACAGATATATGAAAGGCTGAGTACATTTTATAGTGGTTTTTATCGCTTGTATATTAAAGATGATTTCAATAAAAAAATGATATAAATATTCAGATGCTGATATTTATCTGAGTATCAAATTAATATTCCATGTATAGTTTTTTATATATTTTAAAAAGTCAATAATTCATTATTTTTTAGCGTATTAATAGTGGTGAATATATATTTACTTTTATCACAGAATTCTTTTTATTTGAAGATAATAGTTTGTAGTGAAAGAATTATTATATTTAATAGAATAGAATGATGCATAAAAAGCCGAAATCATAGATAATAAATGTTTATATTTATAATTATTATGTGAAATTCTTAATCTGGATTTAATATTACTTATATTTTGTGATAAATACTGTCATTTAAATATATAATATGGTAAAAAGATTTCTAAGTAATATTAATTTCACTTCTAAAATCATTTTCTTTTGATATTTTTTCGATTATACAAATTTAAATCACATTAATTGATCTTAATATATCCCAAGTACAAAATATTCTCTAATAGTTTTTCATGCTTAATGAATGTATTTAATAAAAAATTTAAAGAGTCCTGTTTTGAAAATGATCTGAATGTCTTTAAAAAAACCATTTTATTCTTAAACAGACTGTAAAGGGAAAGAAAAATTTAAAGGCAAAAAAATATCGCTTTCACAAAAAAACAATAAATATTTCGCAATAGATGGAATGTATTTTACTATAAATTTAACTTTCACATCTATTTAAAAAATCCCTTTTCGAAAACTTTATATACATATAAATTGTAAGCTTTCTACCATAAATAATTTGAAATTTAATGATTTTGATATATTTATACAAATATTTAAATATTTGCACAATTGAATATTTTGTTTCCATGATCATTTTGTTTATTGTCTTTTGAACTGGTGATATTTGTATATTACCTTTATGTTTGAATGTAAATAAATTGGATGGTAATTTATGTGAAATCATGATTCTTTGCCGCATTAACTAATTTTGTATTTAAACTCATAGATAAATTTGAATTTTTCAAAATAAAAATATTTATGACCTTATTTATGCAAACTTTATATAAAGCAAGGATATAAATTAGATTAGATTATATAATGTATTTGTAGATTTTTTAAATCATCACTATTGATCGACTATATTCACCTTTTTATAATATACTTCGTGATCCAGGCAAAAAAAATAAACGGATGACATGAAGATATTATGTGAATACATACTCACATAAATTGTTAAAATTCATATAAATACATTCAAAAAAAGTCACGTATCTAATAATTCCAAAAAAATTTTATCCAGTGGTTAAAAGAATTAGATACAGTAACATAATAAAAAACACACAATTAAAGACTTATAACGTGATTAATAAAGGTTAAGAGTTACAATAAATCTAAAATATAAATTTCAAAATTATTTATAACTTTATTGTAGCTTAAATGATACATTATTTGCAAAAGGAAGGAGAAAATACAATTTTAACCTAAAGACTAGTCTGAATCTATCAATATTTTAATTTTTGACAATTTTAAAAAGAAACGAATTGCATTTATATGATACTTATGAGTTCTAAAATCAGTTAGGCGTCAAACAGGATAGCCCTGGTAAACGATGTTTTCGCCTAAATTTATTTTATATTAAAAAAATAAAATTTTAATTTTGTATTATTTAATTATTAAAAAATAGAGAACTTTTGAAATATTTTATTCCAGCAAAATTTTTTTTTTCATAAATACTGGTTACACGGATTTTCGCGTTATTAACAAAAATTATTTTATATAATAAATATTTTTTATGGTGCTAAAACCAAGTAAATTATATTCTGTATTTTAGTGCGTTATTTATATTAAACTTATACTGGATCAAAAAATATAGTCATCTCACGACTTTCTTTCAATATTTTTCTATTTGTATTAACTAATAGGTCTTGAAAAGGGGTACCAAGAAGATGTAAGAGATTGGGATACTTCTAAGAGTAAAGATATGATATGTATACGTAAATCAATTGGATTGGTATGAAGAAAAAATCATTATTTATAATACTAAAATTAACGCATATAGCATAAGATACAATATATTGCCCCGTTGTAAATTTCAATTTGTTTATTTCTTTTTAAAGAAATAATTAAACATAAAGGCTTTTCACTTTTTTACAGATAAAAAATTAAATGTAATTATGGCAATTTTAAAGTACATTTCTGTGCATAAAATCAATAAAAAAAATTAGGTTGTTTAATAGGATTTGAATCTGTGCCTGTTAATATTTTCTCATGGTTTTAGAATTCTATGTTTTTTGCGGCACCTTTAAATATATGCCATATTTAACAATTGGTTCAAATCGAAAAAGTTAAACGGCACAAATATGAAATTTGTTAAACTGAAATTATAAATTTTGCATATAATAGCTGTTCGACACTTGCTGATATATACCGTAGAATGTTAAATCGTTTGTAATCCAAACAATAACTAGAAAAAAATAAAAATTTGAGTGTTTTTTATATTTTTAAAATATAAAAACTGTTTTAAACATTTTATAATCACCAAATTAAATTAAATCATTTGAGCTTAATACAATCACATATTTTCTTACATTTTATCGATTTAGATTTTTAATATTTAGAACAAATTTAACATTTCAGATTAGGCTTTAACATGGAACGATATATAACACCAAACCAAAAAATGGCAACATGAATATTTTCAAACAAAAAAAGTAATTATATTAAGATTTTTTATATATAGCCAAAATAATTTAAATTTGCATCTCGATATAAATGATCTTCATTTTTAAAACAATTTAATTTGTTTTTATCAAACTATACTCGTTATTTTTCTTTGTTCACTCAATCATGCAAGAATTGTTTTCAAATCAATCGATGATCAACATCCCCAAATTTCGTCTATTTTATTCGATTAATAATATTCATTGTTATGTTCAACTATCATATAAATAATGACCATAGATTTAACTATTCGTTTAAATAATTTATCGATTTATTTTATTCTATAACCTTTTTATGATATCAAATCCGTAAAAATTTGGATTATTTAAAATTATATGTTATATTGAAGCCTTAGTAATTCACCATATATTCATCAACTTTCACTATAAATTCAAAAAAAGTCTATGGTTATAATGTACAAATAGAACTCCAAGTTTCCTGCCTTAAGAGGCGCAACTTTCGACACTTCCAACTCTATATATATTACACATGGATGTATGTGATCAGAATATCTTGCGTAAAGGCATGGGTAATTCTTCTTTATCAGCATCTTAAAGTTGGCGATTCTTCATTCAAAAGAAAAGCATACTCTTCAATTTCTCGTTTTCATATGTTTTCAATTGCTGATAGTCCAATTCTAGTTTTGAAGGGTGTAATCAGATTTTTAATATCGTGTATGAAAATGAAACCGATTACTAAAATGAATGCATTCGTTTGTATTCTGCCATTTCAATGGGTTAACATAATTTGTATGAAAAAATAAAGGATTAAAAGCCTTTTAAGAAGAAATTCTGCCAATTATTCGTTTTAGTCATCACCTGAATATCCAAGACTTTTTGTTCCCAATAATCTATAGATGATAATCTTCAATATTACTCACAAACCCACATATTGATATAGTTAGAAAAATAACCATATATTTTGAAAGTAATCATCTTCTTTTTATTTCCATTAATATTATGTGAAAGATCAATAAACATTCCTAGAAAGACTTCAAAAAATATTAATAGAACGTTATGTCATATAGTGTACAGCCTGTTCACGAATCATATTAGTATTAAGTACAGGCAATAAGAAACACAAACCGATGGTTCTAATTTATTAATATTATGCACATGGATTTTTATATGAGATTTAAATTTATTTCACATTTGAATGTCTTATTCTTGTGCTAATACACGCTTCTACATTTCATTGTAGGATTATTAAAATAATTATGATTAAGAATTTAATTTCTAATGAAGTATCAAAGTATAGTTGGCTGAGCTTTATCGCCAATTACTGAATCTGGAAATATCACACAACTATGAATTAAAATGATGTATCAACAGGCTTATAGTTCTGTCACTGGATATAAAAGTACACATAGTAAATTTTTTTTATTGCATGATTAACTTTAGAAATATATTATCCTAGCATATTATAAATATGGCAAAAATGAGAAAGGGGACTATTTTGATTGGAATTAATATTATTTAAATATACATGCATATTATTCTGCTCATTCGGATTATTTCAATAAAATTATAAAATATCTTGCATCTTGATGATGAGATTACCATAAATTTAATTTTTCATTTCATTAAAAACTAAGAAAGCCAGTGAATATGTTCTTTTAAAAAGTGATTTAACTAAAAATTAAATTAGGAATGGCAATTTTGTGAATTCTTTAATGCAGTAAACTAATAGAAGACAGAATCCAAATTAGAAAAAGCAAAAACTAGTTTTCGATATTATGTATATATACTATAATTGTAATGTGTTTAGAAAGGTATAAATCAGTAAAGAGAATAAATAGGATCAAAAAAAGCAAAATTCAACAAAACTTGCTAGGTTTATGGTGCTTCATAAATAATGGAATATTAAGTAATTTATTAAATATTACAAAAAACTAAAGATTGAAAAAATATTAATCATATAAAAATATTCATATAGATTATATAAAATTTACGGTGGATTTCCTTATTTTCATTTATTTATTCGTAAAATTTGATTTACGAAGTTTGCTAAAATTAATAAAAACTTTCTCGCTTGTCCGATGTACCTCGAACTTGATCCTTCGAATTATCTGTGACCAGTTCATTCCCGTGAATTAGACTGTTTTAACAGGTAGTAGTCGATAAGGTGGGAATGTATTTTTATTTACTTGAATTCACCGATAAATTATGCTAATCAAGTCAGCAACTACCCACATCCATGCTATTCGGCGCTACATATATTCAATGTTCGGACACTTGTTGCGTTTACACACATTCACCTAATCTTTGTCAGCATATCAATCTTGTTTTGGATTTACTTTCTAGTATGACGGCCTGGCTCTATGCAATAATCATTCATTTCAGTAATTCATGAGAATTCATTAATGCGCTGCAGTTTAAAAGAGACCACCCCTTATATGTTTAACACCTAAATGCCGACCGCACCTTAGTTGATCAAACAATATAAATAAAAATATTTTTTTGACAAGAAATATTGAGAAAATAACTACCTGTTTATTGATATTTTAAGAAAGTGAATAAAAATATAAAAATATGATATTTATCTAAGAAATTTCAAAAGTGAATAAAAATTAATCATATAGATTCTTTTAGTTTAAGTTTTATATTTATTGAATCTATGGATCGAATTTGAAAATGAATTTTTTTAAATTCTGGGAATTATTTTCGCATGTAATCAAGCTGTTCCATAATATTCAAATATGAAAATATTTTTTTTGACAATAATTTCAAGTTGATAGGATTTATAGGAGGTTCACCTATTTTAATGCGTAGTTTCCTCTTATTTACGGCATTTAAAAGAATCAAATTGCACCAAAATCTTAGTTTTAAAATATAATTAGCACTTTATATTGTATATATAATAAGCTTAATATTTTATGTCTAAATTTTTATATAAAAGCCATTTGAAAGCATCTTTGGATTTTGATATGATTCTAATAGTAGTTTATATGAAATATTATGATTTTTTGTGGGAAAATAAAATCGAATTTTTACTTTAGCTGAAATGACACATTCTAGATATAGCTTACGGTAAAAATTTATTCTTCAAAAAATAAAGATTCTTATTATAATTCATAACAAAAATTCCTTTAATATATTTTTATTTTTGCGATTTAATGCTATATTTTAGTGTTCGGTAATATAAATACTTAGCATAAAATATTATATTAGTTCAGTTTTTTGTTTTTAAACCAGTTACAATCTACTTAAATATTTTCATCTAAAAGTATGATAGTGTTTGAGCCTGTAAAGAAATTTAAATTAGCAAACAGTATACATATACCTTTGAGTTATATTTATTACATTCTTTTGACCAAATAAACAATAAGATTCTAAAATAAATTGTGCTAAATTTTAAAAATAAAGATTTCTATAAGTTATACTTAACTTATTTATTATACAATCAATGTATTTATATAAAATTTTTATACAAATATAAGATTTTAGGTGAATGAAAAATCATAATATAATTCAAATTGTATCAATATATTTAATATACAGATGCTAGATTTGCGTGCATTAATAAAATTTTTTTAAAATTTACTCTATTAGACAATCAAAAATATTAAGAATTTATGATTATAACAATTAAATTCATCATTTGAAATTTCGTTTATTGCGTCGTAAGACAAATATGTAAATATGCCACAAATATATGTGATTGGAAAGATATAATTTAATCTTTATATAATAAAAAAATTAATATGTTCGTCTATGCAATAAAAAAGGGAAATATTATCCATAAAAAAAGGTATATTTTACCAAATAAAGAATCCTAATTAGGTTGTTTATATCCCGTTAAATATATACTTATATAAAATAGATGCAATTGTATTAAAGCACTTTATAAATAAATATTAAATTAAGCATCAATATAGCATCGCATTTCAAATTAACATATGTTTATCATGATAACTTACATCTTTCTAGTTTTTCAAATAGTTAATGCAACAGTTCTAACATTTTAATATAATATAATCATTTAAAAGTCTTTACGATTTTTTTAAAATGAATAAAATTTTTCTAATGGATTTTACGCAAATAATTTGGAAATTTTATTATTTCCCCTAGATTTTCATAAAATGTAATTTTTTATTCATGAAAGATTCAGTCTCGGCCGCGGTAAACTTCTCTTGATAATACAAAATAGAAATCGTGACATGGTATTCAAACAAAGTAATTTTTAAATATATATCGACAGATAAGAACATATACTTATTGCGCATATTTTCCAAAAGTATAAATAACATTATAAAATCGAAATTTTCAATTTAAAATTTACTAGATTTAAACCCAAACAAAAATATTTTTGGTCTGAAATTATAATTTAAGAATTTTTCGCATCTTTTTTAATCGACTGAAATTTCGAATATGATTCCAATAAACATTGCATGCAAATTCTTTTGAAATTTTAGCCATTAAATAAAAACAAGAATACAATGATTTTTTTCATTATAAATATGCAATGAATCAATATTAAGTCAGCGAAATTTAGGTTCCATACAATCTTTTTTATATATTTAAATAGGTAAGACTATATTATTATCTTAGAACGCATTTATTTTTCTTATAGCACATAAACATTCATTTCTACTTTCATATATCTAAAAAATAAAAATTTTAGGGGTTCAAAGATAAATACGAATGATATAGAGTTATAATTTGTGCTTTGAAGGTAAAAACCGACCATTTATACATAATAAATCAACTAAGACTTCTATTCTAATGGGGAAGAACATTTACCCTTTCTTAAATAAAATGAATATATTATTTTTCTTATTTTTATATAGATTTTCTATTTAGTAATAATTGACTTGTATTTGTTTTTAGTTTTGTTTAAACTGCTTTATAACTGTAGTTTAGAGCTCCGAGTGTGCCTCGATATCTTTATAACGCAATATATTTTTGCTATTTATTATTGTAATATATTTATTATGTTCTGTTTCTTTCTGTTTTTATGTTTTTTATGCTCTGAAACATAAGAAAATATTATGTTACGGTTTTATAATTTAGTGGATATTTAAATATCTTTTCAATGCTTGAGATTTCTTTTTATTTTTTAAATCTTCATGAATGCTTATGTTTCTGCAATTTTAATTTTCTCCATTTTTCCATGTTTTGTTGTAATTCTCACAGTTTAAAGAATAAAATCCAAATTTATTTATAAAACATTAGATATCTATTTATTATGCGAAACCTATTCAAGTGATAAATATTTTCTTCAAAGATCATTATTTGTTCTACTTCAATCAATAATTTTAAAATATGTATATTTGTCTATGTCTATCGTTTTATAATCCTGATCTGGATCGTGCCCGTATCGGTCTTTAAGAATAAATTAAAATTTGTAGAATCCACATACACGATTTTAATTTCGAGGATCTTTCAATGATGTTTTCCAACAAGCAAATTCTTTGACGTTTTTATTGTTGGCATGATAATATTTAATTTAAATCATATATAACGAATGTTAATTTATGAGACGCATGAATGTTTGTGATATCTAATTTTGTAAACTGATATATTCCTTCTTTGGACTACTAAGCATCAATCTGGTTGTTATTTAGATTTTCAATTTCTTCTGGCCCCTTGTTATTGATAATATTAGTTTTAAAATCATGATCTGTATATAATCAAATCATCAGGCTTGATTAATACTAGATATATAATTTTCTATTTTTACATGTAAAAACTTATTATATCATGACTTTACAGCCACATCCATATTTAAAAATTAATTAACACTGTAGATTTTGGAAATATATTTTTATTTTTTACCTTTTTCACTCGTTTCATTAAACATTAATTTACAATAATGCCATATTTTTTTTTCAGAGGATAGTAATATACGATATTTCCTTGATATCTTATAAAAATTTTATAAAATAGTAAATAGTGACACAATTAATATGAAGTGTAAATATTAAATTAAGAATCCGTAATTAGTGATTAAAGGTTTGAATAAACTTCACACAAAGTATATAGGCATATTACAAAAATTATAATTTTTGCCGTCTGCTCCTAAGCAATATAGAGCCCTCGTAGCACGGCCTGAGAATAAAAATCAAACATATTTGGAAATAAAACATTAAATCAGCTACAAAAACCTTATTCAAATGAAAAATTTAAAAACAACTAAATATAGTCATTATTGGTATGATAAATATTTTTATCCCAAGAATACCCCATATGAATTACTCGATACCATAGAAAGTAAACAGATAAAATAAATATCGATTGCACCTGGAATTTATAAAAAAAACCATCATCGACTTATAAAATATCCATCCCTAGATTAAGTTTGATTTTTTTTGTTTGGATATTATAATGAATAATAATATGCTTCTAGTTGGACAGAATTTTCTTTTAGAAATGCACAATTAGCGAAAAAATTCAATTTTCTAAAATATATATCCCTATATTATTGGTCATGAAGACCTAGATTTCCCATTTAAACTGCTTATTTGGCATTAGATTCACATATAAACGTATTATCATAAAAAATTAGTTATCTAATGTGGAAGATGTAAAAAATCATCACCCCTTTTCTTTCTTTTTAATTATTTTAACATTTGACATAAGTATACAAATAAGAATCATATACAAAAGAAACCGGTTTTTATACATAAAATCCGGATTTTTTATACACTATTTCTGTATATAACCGAATATAAAATTGTAAATGTCTGCATGTAAGGTCAAATAAAACAGTAATTATAACAAACGGTGTATGCCGTAAGGTTGATTTATTGGCCATATAAAGTATTCATACAATAAAAATGAACATATTTTTTTATTTTGGAATTTATTAAAGCTATTTGCTTAACAGTATCTTTTTAATTTCATTTATATATGTAAGATACCAAATGCATTTCTTACTGCTTATAAGCATGTTCTTTTATGTTTATATTATTACATCCTTATTTTATGAAAATTTAATTTGTTCGCATCTATTCATTAAATTTTTTAATGCATATGATTTTCTTTCTTTATTATATTCATAAATATACTTTAAGATGGTTTGCTTATTACCTTACAAACATTACTTATGTGCAGAATCGCTTGTAGGATCCACCCTTAATTTTTTGTTGGCCATAATTATTATAGAGAGAAATCTTTTTGAATGTGACAGTCGATATTTCGAAATAAGTGTATAAGATTATACTTTTCGTACGCATAATGAATAATATTTTATCATATTCTATGCAATCTATATCTTTACTGGAAGATATAGATTCCTTTCATATTCTTAAAAGATCGGTAGACTAAAAACAAACTTTAAATAAAATCCTATAAAAAAAGTGTAATAAATTTATTTAAAATTTAGAAACATTAATTATAATATACGAAATTTGAATTCATAGAGTGGTAACCACGACCACCCATCAAAGCACCGCACTTAAAAGCCCTAAAATTTATAGGTGTAATAATTATTAATAATGAAAAAAAAAATTTAGAAAATGCAAAAAATTATAATTGGGTTGTATTTAAATCTATTATAATGTGTTTAAGGAAAATAAAGAATTCTCTTAGAACTATTCGTTTTAATTCCTTGTGTTTCATTATATTCAAACATTACATAACACTTCTAATTCATAATCTAATAATTTTACAATTTTACCCCCATTCAATTATTTGTGCGCATTTTTCTGCATGAAATAGAATTCTAATTTTCTATTATACTACCTATGATATTTCTTGAGAAAGACATCCGATTGACAAAAAAATGGTACTATTCTGGCTTTTAATTTGAACATAGCATGAAGCATTGTAGTGCACGTGAATACATTTAAATTATATCAATATTGTTATATTTTTTTTGAATATTCTTATTTTTTATCTTAATACCAAGTTTTAAAGTAGAATCTATATACGTATATATGGTTTAATTTTTTTGTGGTTTTTCGGCGTAGTATATGTGTATAATTTTAACTGGTGTTATGTTTATAAAATTGATTCCCATGTATGATTAAATATAACATGTTATAATGGCGAATTAAAAAAGAGAATCAATACGAATGATGAAATCCGTAAAATACATAAGAGTTCCGCTTTTAATATTAGGAAAAATTCACATAAATTATACCTTTCTGAAAAGCCTTGAAATCATTTTAAAAACTCAATAATATGTAAATTCTTGCAAAAATTTATGATTTTAATTCTTTAGAATAAATAAAATAAAAAAACTTGTCGTAGGAATTCCGATTTTATATATTAAAAGTATATTCTTTATTTTAACTTCTAGTTACTTGTAAAAATTTATATTTTTGAACAAAGCCACATAATTATATATAATTTACATTAAGCGATACTATTAAAATATCGAAAATACCTTTTTATTAGAGGTGCATTTTCATAACCATGTGAAATAAAAAAATAAACATTAATATCCGTAATAAATTAACATTATAGATAGAATTTTGCATATATCGCTGGACTGATCGAATTAAGTTATATGAATTAAAGACCCATCTATGATTTTTTTGCTCAAATATAAAACTAATATTGCATATAATTATTTATAAGCCTTTTTTCAGTATTTAATGGACTAAAAGACTACATTATGTTTGAATTTACCTAAAAAATAAAGTTAGACCTTAAGCCATATTTAAGCCCGATACTCTTTTTATAAGATGGGATATATACTATGCGCCACAATAAAAACGCATAATGATTTTTATAGTATTCAGTGACTGTATTATGATTTTAGCCGATTTCATCTCTTGATGCCGCAGAGAGCTCCAAACTCTGGTCGAATTATCTTGAATCGGAGTGAAATAACAATATAAACAGAAAAATACCAAAGCTTAATTCGAATATAAAAATCGAAAACGAGTTTTATATAATAGAAAAAACGGACAAATTCACTTGAAATTTAGTTTAATCTTATCGGCTCTGTTTTTTTTTGTAGTATTTTTGATATATCAAGTGTTATAGATTCCAATATAAAGTATGCATAAGGTAAGAATAAAAGAAACAATTTAAGAGCGAATAGGGTATATTATTCAGTTTAAAATATAATGACGCAACATTTTTTAAGATAAAAATATTCTTGAAAAATCACTCGATTCTAGGTGTTTGATTGATGTAGATGCATGGTATTTTAACAATAAATTATTTAATCTGTTTATATTCGTTACCAGATATAAGATTTTGGTTTTTTTGGCTGATGATTTACATATATTTCTATGCAATTACTAACTATGCAGTGAAAAACATATTAGGATCATTCTTTGACACGTTGTATTGTAATTATTTAATAAATTTGCAAGAGTAAAAAATAAATATAAATTACGGACACATAGATGTCCATGCATCATATGAATACACATGAAGCGAAGTTATTTGTAAGTTAAATAAAAAAAATATATATTATTTTCGAGTAATTTAATCTATTTTTTAGCCTAGATTTATATTCTTTTTATCTAGATCATTTATTTATGTTTTTGAAACGGGTTGGCAATTATAAAATGATTAATCTATAATTTTAATATTTACTAATTCAAATAAAATATTCGGTTGTCTTAAATTTCAATCTTTCATAATAAATTATGATTTTTTTATTGGTGGCCAATTGCTATTTATGCCAAATCAAACTAAGTAGAATAGGTCCCCCTATATGTTGTTTGTGGTTATGCCATAAAATCGTTTTTGTTTATTAAATATTGAAATTTTGTATTTTATGAAGAAATAAAGAAATATATCACAAGCTCTAAACAAAACAGTAGAGATAAAAACTAAAAAAATTATAAACTTAGCATTTATATTTTCTTATTACAATTAATTCGTTTGTATATCTGAATATAGAATAGCGAAATATTTATTACGAACTTTTTATAAACATAAATGCAATTTCAAATTTGGAGTAAATAATTTCCTGATAGATTGGAATTTAACTAAATACAATCATACATGCTCATAACTTTAAAAAAAGCCGCAAAAATTTTAAAATACATAAAAATTTATTTTTTGTCTAGATTTAGAAATGAGAAAATGAAGATATATATGAACTTAACGCAATTGTTTATTATACATTAAAAACATGAAGAACAAGGTCTATCACATATATTTTTTTACTTTTTTATACGCGAAAGTAAGAAACGAGTCTTATAAAAAATGTAAAAACCTAAATGACAAAATTGTTATAAAATAGGAAAATCTTCTTGAATATTTTACTAAAGAATATATAATATCTTTATTAGAAAAAACTCACCATATCGTATCAATGCAATAAAGAAAACTGATAAGGCTCAAAAAAAATTTACATATCAAAGACATGATTTGAGTGTTTTTAAATATGCAAAAAATACAAATTAAATTGGGTTTTTTACGCATTTATGAATTTAAAGTTAAGATTTTATACTATATTTTAATATATATATAAAAATTCATACTAAAAAAATCTAAATAATGTAAATATTTTGAAAAAAATAAGAAGGTGTTCGCTGAAAAAACCACAATTATTTTTTATTGAAGCTAAAAAGTTTATATTTTCTAAACCATGTTTTTATAACTGAAACCACTAGTAAATATTTACCTAAGTCTCACAATAGTTATGTTGAAGTTTCTATATAAGACAAACGAAGAGTGTTGGGTTTTTTTTAATTTAGATATTATCAGAACTAAAAATATAAAACAACGACCTATTTCGTAACATTTATGTCTGCAAAAATAATATTCTTATTTATTCTTAAAACCGTTTTTATTGGATATTTTATGCTATATATATGTAGATTGGAACTCTTAAATTAAAAAATCACATTCAAACTGTTACATACCCAATTTTAAAAATCTTTTTATTATCATTTCGCCTAAATATATACATATGTCATACACAAATCTATTATAGCAAAAAATTAATAATTCAAGTTTTAAGTATCATCTGAACAACGTAGCATTTTATTGGAAAAAATGGATTTATTTCTACTAACAAGAATTAAAAAAATATGCATTTGATAAATTTTTGTTCGATATGATCTAAAACTTGAAAATTCAGAATTTTCAAGCTTTTAATTTTGTATTATAACATAGAAAGTCGAAAGACCAGAAATTATAGCAAAATCATGGGCACATAATCTCATTTAGTAAGCACATTTTCCATATTTTTGTTATATTCAAGTTATATCTATAAATGCTGTTTATACGCAATTTTTTTATGAAAATTACTCGCATAACTATTTTATCGTAAAACCTTATGCATAAAAGTAGCTTCATACAGAAAATATTTATTGCATATATTTGATAATTCTGAGATGCAATATTTAGTTCTGGTTTCTGTGTTGCACGAACTTAAGTTAAAAACCACACGAGCAAGTATAAACACGCTACGCAAAATTTTTTTTCCATTTTATATCGCTTATACCACAAAAGTATCAGCATCGTGATTAGATTGTTTTTTAATAATAGAAAAGTTTAAGCACGTTCACCACGTAATCGGGTACCGCAACGAGGATACAGTCACTTGTCTTCGCGAATCAAGCAAAAATAAATTACAGCAATATTAAAGTGTTTAAATATAGAAAAAGCTAAATTTTACACTGATTCGGCCAAAATAGGTATTACGACACATTAAACTAGAAGGCAATATTGCCGATTTGTTAATTCTATTCAAATTGGCATTCTATCTTTGTAACCAAAAAGAAAGTTCGATATCTGACAATATTTAAATTAACTATAATAGATCTTTCGTATATTCTTTCGTCTATTCTACTGGAATTTTATCTAGATATTGAAATAGTATTGTAATTAATACATATGTTTAAGATTAAAAATTAATCAAATAAAATGAAAATATTTCTTTTCGGTGTGCTAAATAAATTTTATTTTAATTCATAAACATTATGTTTTCTCTTCGATATCATTTGTATATAGTTATATACTCAAATGCACAGAAAAATTCAAGAAAAAAAATACATCAATTTTTTCTTCATAATCACCAATAACATAAATTTTTTAAGTTGTTTTAGACTAAATGTATACAAGATATTTATACAGTATTTAATTCTAACCTTATTACGAAATCATAAATTTTGTTTAAGAATAAATAAATAAAAATTTCTAAGATGAATAAAGATTCAAAATAAATATTCTATCAAAAAGTAACTTTTTTTTACATATTTGATATAAAAAACATACGTTTTCCAAACTAATAATCTAATAAAGATTATATAAAAAATTATGTTTTCATGTAAAAATAAATTTGCTAATATTTGAAATTTTTGATAAATATTTGGAAATGATATGATATAAAATCTTGATAGTATTCGATGGAGATAAAAGACAGCTGAATGCCAATCAATATCTTTAATATATATAACCGAACACGAAAAAGATACAGATCGATTATTTTCATTTTGCTTTATGAAAACGAACAAAAAGGAGAATAAAATTGAAAATTTATGATTTGCGACTATGATCTATAATTAAAATAAAATAATATTTATAAAATCTTCAGGTCGTATCTTTGAATTTATAATGATTCTATAACACCCTCATCTAAACTAAAATTATGAATAAAGTGTTCAAACAATATTCTTTTAATATTGCTGAAAACTCTTTGTAAAGTTTTTTATTATCTATTAAATTTTACGAGATGACTTGGCTTTTTATTCTATTTTCATCTTGATTTATAACTTTTTTAATTGCCTGCCTTATATATATTGAGTTTGTATTGGATAATCTTGTTCGAGATTAGTATATTTTAATCCAAGATAAACTAAAGCGAATTTAAAATAATTACATTAAAAATATAGTAGATTTAATCATCATACTTATGCTTGAGTATAAGTTTTACATTTTAGAATTTTTAATGTACCCATAGAAGAATATTGTTTCCTACGGTACTTAGTATATTAAAAACTTGAAAACATAAAGATTCAATAGAAAAGTACTTCTATAGTTATTTTAGTCGTCTAAAAGATCTTCGATAAAAAATTACAAATACATTATATTTATATTAAAAATATACCTTGTCTGTTCCAAAGAAACCAACTTAAAAGGAACGATCATAAATTTAAAAGCACAATTTGTTTATTAAAATATTAAAAATTTGCATATAAAAAAAAATTCAAAAAATTTAAGAATTTTCATGCGTTTAAAATATAATAAAAAAATATACAAGAAGCCACTCGATAACATGGTTATTAACATTCGGTCGAGTTTTATCATTATGATAAAATTGTCATAATATTAAAGTATTCAGTATTCGCAATGCTTTAGAAATTGGAGATGCAGCCGAAAAAAATATAGAAATGCCTGTGTATCCTTCTATAAAAAATCAATAAACTATCTAGACAGTGCAAAAGATAATGAAATTCATCTTTGCCACATAAAAAAGTGCAGTATCATGATTGCCTCGTATATAAAAATTATAATTTTAATTAAAATAACACAATCGAAAAAATAGAATGCTTATTTTTTCCAGTTTAGATGTGTAGAATGCAATTTCTTTTGCAGCACTATTTATTCATCAGTAATTGTCAACTAAGAAAAATATAGAACTCGCGAATATTATTAAACCGAAATAATTTTTTCGAATTTATATATTTGAAGTAAAAATTATGTATCCATATTTGAATCTTGTCCATATGATTACCTAAAATTTTATAAATTTTTCCGGATATCAATGCACAAAAAATCGAACATTGAATAATTTTGATTTTAGGGTCTTAAAAATGGCGAGATATGTCACTTCAAGTAAAAAATTTGAATTTTATTTTCTCTGTAAAAATAATTAAAATTTTTCTATTATGTAACCTAGTATAATTATAAAATTAACAGTTTATTATATATTCAAAGTTATTATTGATTTCATAGCAATTGTTTTCGACGTGTATAAATTAAGGATTATTGACACTTTTGGGGCACAAATTTAGTTTTTTATAACACTTAATATTATAAGTCATATAAGATGTTTGAATTTTTTTCACTTTATAAAGTATAAAAAGTAAATATAAATACCTTAATGAAATATTTTCACATAAAACACTATCATTTAGTTTCATATATAAATGATTTGAATTTTTATAGCATGTTTTAATAAGTTAATGGTTCTTTTGATATTCAGCTTAAGCCTTTTTTTTGCCATTTTCACATAATACAAAAGATATTGCTATAAGAATATATATTTTATATTTTGATATGCCTTGGGTCAATTTAAACATACAAATGTAAATGAAAACATTTCAAAATCTTCTTGCTTATATTAAATATTGTATTAAAAAAATTTTTACTTAGATTGAACCAATATCTTACAATTTCAATTTTCTAATAATTAAATTCTATTATATTACTAATATTATCACCTACAAAAAAATACTAACGAGAATTTCTTGCTTAAAGCTATTTAAATGCGCAATTAATATTTATAATATATATAAAAAAAAAATTCTTGCAGAATAATTCATAATAAAAACATATGAATAACTATATATTCATGAAAAATATATCAAACAGTCTTTTTCGCGTATTTTATTTATAGTAAAATTATTTAAAAAAATAGAGCACAGTTGGATTGAAATTTATAAAATAATAAACAAGAAAACAACATATAGGGTTATAAAATTGTAAGTAATGATTAAAAGATACAATTTATTATAATATTGTACCTGGATTTAGGGAAAAAAAAAACATAGAAGCATAATAGAAACTAACAAAACAAATTATTCTCCTCCTAAAAAGAATCATAAAAACAAAAATAAGCCTTAAGAAAACTTCGAAAAATTGAATAAAACAATTTTGCATCTTTTTTATATGACTCATATGATTTATGAAGCAACAAAAGAGATCTTAGAAGCAATAAACGCAAAATAATAATAAAATCATAGATTTGCCCGTTATTATATAGTTAATTGTATGTAAAAACTTTAAAATTATGTATGGATGTTTTAAATTTAAATCATAATTATATGTACGCGTAACTGTAGAAATTCATAGTCAAAAACCAGATAAACCTACCTAAATACGGTTTTGATTGAGAAAACACCTTTGATTTATAGGTCTCGTAAAGAAAGGTAATATGTAGATCTGGGAGAAGAAAAGATAACTGAAAGTATAAATAAGCCGTTAAAAATGAAATTAAGCATTTTGCATAAAAATATTTATAAAATTATCTCATATGTTAGCCTAAATTGAATTTTTTATAATTTTGAGATCTTCTTTGAATGGTATGTTGTCTATTTCCTGCACAAAAACTTTTATAATTGTGCCAAATCTTGATGTGTACCATTTTATTTCAATCTTCAACTTTTACGACATTTTTTTATATATATTACCGCACTTAACTATATAATTATTAATATTTTACAAAAAAATGTGTAAATATTAAATATAAATTAAAAATCTTTATAAATGAAATTCCAGGTTTTTTTTAGTTGATAAACTTCTTTAATTGTTTAATTAGTAGATATAATTTTTTTTGTATTTTTCCTATAAAATAAACACAGCAAATTTTTATCAAGAAATAATATATCGATCTCGTAAGCTAAAAAAAGTCTTTATTTTTTTATGACATCAATGAAAAAATTGTGAGAAAATAATCTAAGTAAAAAAAATTGGTTTTATCTACTAATAAGGGGTTTAGATATAATTATTATTGCAAAATAATTGGCCGTAGCTGTTCTGTAGATTTTTCTGGAACTTAAAGTTAGCATAATAAGATACGAAAAAAAGCATATTTTATTGATATTTAGACATTGTACTAGTCTCTTATGCCATGATAAATTCGAAGTATATATAACAGAAATAGAAATATATAAAATTTCTTTATTCTCTTTTTTTTTAACATCTTTTGATGATTTTCTCTAAAATTGGCTACAATTACTCTTTTATTAATATATTTTCATAAAAATTTAATTTGCTACTAAAAAAAATATATTTTTTATAGGCACATATATATTTGTTTATACTTTAGATTTTATTCTATATCTACAGTGTAATAGAATACATCATCCTCAAATTCAAAGATTATTTTGTTGTATTCTTTACTTCTCTTACATCAATGTTTAAATAATATATTTCAAGAGTTTTATAAATTTACTGTTTAGGAATGGAATTTAATTTAATCGAAACTGTGATTTTTTATGCTTTTAAGGATATTTTGCACTTAATCATACCATTTTACGAAATATGGTAGTCATTTTGATTATAGTTTTTCTCAAAACAGTTCATACAATAGAGCACGTAATGTACAATTAGAAAATTCCGCCTGAGTTTTATTGCCATGCTTGTTAAGATAATGCAACTAATTCATTATGATAAATGTTTTTTAACCATTTATTATTTCTTAGTTATTTTTGCCTTAGTTTACTATCTATTCTGCCCTTAACTTATAATTCGAAAGTTCATTAATTTGAATGTTAGTACTATATCAAATTTTTAATATTTGACATGACTATTTTATTATATTTACACGCTATTGAAATTATTGTCTTCTTGAATTGTCGTAATCTATCGTTTTAATCTATCATCTCGCAAGATGATGGCTGATATTTATGTCAATTACAGTGTTGGCATTTAAATTTTTGTACGATTATTATATTTTTATCTTAGAAAATGAAGATATATTTATTTGGTGTTTTTGTTTTTTACTCCGTAGATAATGGATATGAAATTTTTCTATAAATTTTTGGATTTATACAGACTTATTATAGCTTTATATTTTTTCTTTTTTAAGTCGTAACAATCTACACTCTATCTGCTTGTTAGTCTTGATTTGTATATTCAGGTAAAGATGATACATTTTTCGTCTGTATTTTATTTTACCTTGAAGAAGTGTGTTTTTTATTTCTTGTATAAGGTTATTTTTGCTCTTCTCCACAAACCGTACATGGAAATATTTCATTTACACATTTTTGAGAGGCTTATTTATATTTAGATAGAGTTTTTTAATTACTTGTTGGAATTTATATTTCATTAGAAAATGCAGTTGCAAGTCATTTCATCCGAACATACTTCTTTATTCTGAATTTATATATTATAATCACTCGACCTGTAACTTACTACACTAATATATTAGACAGTGCATATTGATAAAGCCGTTAATTATTTTTATTTTGCCCTTAAGTTGTGTTTGTACATGCATATTTTAGTACCACTTTTTATTAATATGTAAATTGTTCTTTTTTACGGCATTTATCACGTTTAAATTTGTTTTAATAAAGTTTATACAACTGTATCTTGTACCTTATGTTGGTATATTTTGCTAAAATATTGTATTAGATTGTAATTTAATTAATTTTTTTTTCTTAATATATGTTTGTCTAGTACTTGCAGGTATTTAGATTATAGAACAAAAATATGCTTAATTTACCTTTTATGGTTATACATGTAATAAAATGAATTATTGAGTATTTTTTCCAGGTAGATCCTTAAAAAGCCAAACCAAATCAAGTTGCGATTTACACTAAAAAAATACTTAGCAATTTTCTATAATTTTTTTGGCAAAAATATCCTAAGAAATAACATAAATTTTTTTATTTGTTTCTGATAGTGTAGATCACACACCCATCAGTATTTATATTTGTAAAAATCAATGTGATAAAAGTGGTAATCATATAAAAGAGTGGCATTTAAATAAAGTGCGCTACAAATCAAGATATTTTATATTAGCAGTTTGCAAAAAAATTATTATAAAGCATATCATCTCTGTGTAATCTATAAATGCTTCAAGATGTAACTACAATACGGTCTTTAATAGAAGACATTTTAAGCATTTGTTATTTATTTCAACGGTTGTTTATTTTAATAAAAAAAGTTACTTAATATGAACATAAAATTAGATTCAATTACGTTACTTTTTCTTGTAATAGTTTCTGATGATAAAATAGAAAAGCCCAATTTATCAATATTTTTTTATGTATATGCGACTGAATATATGTAAAATCTGCATCTATTTGTATCATATCCCTTGATAAACAAAAGATACCCAAATTCCACAACATTAGATCTTATGATTTCTGAAATTTCTTTCAATGTTCTAAAACGAGTTTTCTATAATTGTATTCGAATGTAATTGTAATTTTTTTTATATTTCGTGACACGTTTCATACCAGCAATTTTAATTAAAATAATTTATTTTTGTGTTGATTTTCTTTTTATAGATTTTATCTATTTAGACGTGGTCAGCGTGTTGGAATATTGCACAACTCCTTGTTGCATCCTTTGAAACCTTCTCTGATCTATCTTCATCAACTACTCTTCTTCTCTCGTATGAGATGAGTCTAAGTGTCTTGCGGAGTGTGAGAGCTTGCATGTATGCTTCTACAATGTCCGGAATTTTCCAGCAATTTTCAAATTTTATTTTTAAAGAATAAACTGCAACGTTGCGCTTTTTTAATATAAATGTAACGATATATTGGGCTGGAAGTGTACTAAAAACCCAACAGATTTACTTGAACTAATATTCTTAATATATGCACAATCTACCTAAATATTAATAATTTTAAGTTTTTATTTTAAATATTATGTATAATCTTTTTAGAATGCACGAAAACGCAGCAAAAATTATGTTCAAACTTAATTTTTATTGCCCTCCTAATTAGTTTAAGAAATATGTATTCTTATATTAATCCTTCTCGTTTATCTCGAATATTAAAACATCAAATATGTTTTCTATATAATATTGCTAATTTACTGCAATATCACACACGATGTGCAATGAAATTGGGTGTATAATACTGGCCACTTTACCAAAACAAAATTTTACGCTTTACTAAACATATAGCAGACAATCTTTTTGTTTTTAACTCTTAAGCATACTTATATTTTGTTAATTATTTAGAAAAAATTTCATTTACATTAATATATAGAATACTAATACACTTTCCATATTTTTTTTATCGCTAAATGATTTTTTTTTGTTTTTTGGCATTATGAACCTTTGTAATTGTTTTCGTGTATGATCATTCTCTTTCAAGACACATGGTGAATTTTTATTGCTGTCCCTTAAGATGTAGGAGCTACATGGTAAAATAATCATATTTTATTTTTGCCAACCATTTTCGGTTCTATTTATAATAGTGTTATTATTGATCATAAACTACTTTAATCTGTTATATTTGACTAGATATTACATTTTCGAGGGCTACCTTGTATTTTATAAGCATTATTATTGAGACATAGTTAATTTACTGGGAAATTTCAATTTATATGGTATATTGTTATCACAAAAATCATTTCGGACGTTTTGATAATCTATGCTCTCTAAGATAATAATTCTGACACCGTTTTTAAATAATTTTATTTATTATTATTAATGATCTAAACAATATTTCGAATTATCTTTTAATGAGTAAAAAAATTAAATTTAAAGATACCAGAACCAGATTAATATAAAATAACTTATTGGTAACATTTTAGGCACATTTTCAAATATAATTACATATAATTGTTTCTAATAAAAAAAACACAATAATTATTTTATGAAAATATGCTATAAACACACAAAACATTTATAAAAAGAATTATTTTAATTTTTACTTAATTTTTTAGATTAAGATTTCCAAGTTCTAATCAGATATACAATTTGTTTTCTTCCTGAAATTTTTCTTTTTATCTCAAATTTGCGTAACATAATAAAATTTAGTTCGGTATATAAATAAAAAAATCTCACATTTATATTCCAACTAAAAAGCAATGTTTATAGAATTTAGCCTTGCATTCTTTGAATTTTTTAGCCTTTGGAAAGGTAAAACTACAAGATGGTTTTATTGTCAAATATTCTGATATATTCATTTAATTTATTTTATCATTAAATTTTCTAAAATCTACTTTCTAATATAATATATATATAGTTTTTACATGTTCCTCTGTTTCTGCTTTACATCCTTTAGCCTTTATTTTCCACATTCCTACATACGTTTGTGAATTTTAGCACATATTTACGCTTTATAAGATATGAGATTTTTAATATTCGGCTTTGCAGCTCTGTAAACATAAGATCCCAAGTAAAGCAAAACTTTAAAGTTATTGCTATCAACATTTGAAAAAGATCGAAACTAGCACATTCTATTTTGACAATTATGATTTCATAATGATATGTATAGAAAACTCTAAGTGACCATATAAGCTACAAGCTTGTATATATTCTTATATTTAAATATCCAATCTGAATTCAAAAAATACTAAAGACTTGTAGCAAACATAACACCTAAAATATTCTTGAACATACAACTTAAGGCCAAGATATATAAAATCCTCGATTAAATTGTTAAAAACGAGCATTGAGTTCTTACAATCCAAAATATTAATCTTTCTATCATGAAATATTCAAGGGCCCAGAAATTGTGATTATAATTAATCTTCACCTACATATTTGATAAATGTATATTCGAAAATAGTAAAATTATATTCAACCTATTATTAGATACATTCTTAGGCCAAGCTCATGATTATAATTTTAGTTTTTGCTCTAGAGATCAACTTGCTTGATTTCTCGTGCGTACACGTAAAAAGACTTTGGCTATCTATTCCTCTCCGGAGTTTTCTTCAATACCTCATCTTCTTTCAAGACCTTTTAATTAAAGGGGTTTTCTCAATCTCAAGGTTTGTATATACTCATTACCTGGTTCATGACATCTAGTTTAAACAGGTACCTTTTATGATATCGTGTAACCACACCGTCCCATGTTATAATAAAATTATATTCAAAAAATAATATTTATTTAAAACTGCTAATAAATGTGTATGTTTTATTCTTGACCTAAAAAAAGTATGACTAGATGCAATAAAGTTCCCTTAAGAGCTGAACCCTAATTCTTAAATATAAATGCAAAACAGCAGAAAACATTCCAATTTTTACATTATTGTGTGTACACATTCACTTTTTGTTCAAAATTTCCATATTTATGCATAGAAGATGTTAATAACCAACGTATAAAATTTAAATTAAGAGATCGGTTTTTTACTTCGCATTTCATATTAGTTAATATTTAATCTAAAAACAAAGAATAACAACACATACATAGTATTCAACAACGACAATGGTATTCATAAAATTTAAGTTATTATATACCGTTTTATGTGTGATAGCCAAATAAAAAGAATGCCTAAGCAAAGGCAAAGTCAATTATGTTCTCGTTAGAATTATTGAAATTACAAATTTGCCTTAAATTTTTGATTGTATAGTTATATCTGTACATAAAACATTTTTTTAGCTGACTCATTTTAAATAAGATTTTAACACTGCTAAAAGATACAATTTTAATCAGTCAATCTATATACTGTATATGCTCAAAACAATTTGTATAAAAATAAGTATCATTTCCCTACTTCGCGCATATTAAATTAAATATACCTATAAATTTTTTATTTAAAAAAAAGAAAATATAGGTATTTTTACTCATGTAAATTATCTGAAACCAAAATATATGATATAAAAACATGAATTCTTACTATTTAAGACAGCAGTAAAACATAAAACATATGATATAAAAACATCAATTCTTATTATTTAAGACAGCAATAAAACATAAAAGATCAGAAATTACTGAGTATAAGAGATCTGCGAACATATAAATTCAGAAATAAAGGTTGATACCCGAATAAAACAAATTTTAATCAAAAAAAATAAACAAGAATATATTTTTAATCAGCAACAATGAAAATATGATTACGTTGATTAAAATAGGTTTAACTAGCCTTGACGACTTAAATGTGGTTGAGAATGAAAAATGTGGAGGTATAACATCTTGGCGAATGAAATTGGTTTAATTTACAGATTTAAAAGAAGAATAATACCATAGGTGATGATTTGGGATAGGGTGGTTACAAAATTCCATATAAAATATGTCAAGTAGTTAAAAATTCCCGAACTCAGTAGAAGCATACATGCAAGCTCTCACACCCTACATGACACTTGAACTCATCTCATTTAAGAGAAGAAGAATGGTTGATAAAGATAGATCAGGTTAAGTTATCAAAAGATGTATCAAAAGTTGTGCAATATTCCTAGTATGCTGAGCACATCTAAATAGATATGATTGATAAAAAGAAAATTGACCCATAAAAAAAAATCCTATTTAATAAATTTATACCATAGTAATTGTATGATTAAAAAATTTGTGCATAAAATAAAAGCATTGTGCCATCTAATAGTCAATTTTTGAGTTTTGTATGCATAAGTTTTTATACTTAATTGTCAAATAAGAATTTAAATTACAATTACAATATTTTAAGATTTAAATACATAGTAGCTATATCCACAAATTATGTGAATTTATTTGCTACATACATAATAGGATTTAAATGTATATTATGGTATGGATTTTGTGATCCACAAATTTAGTTAAATTTATAATATAAACAATATAATTTTAGTCTACGTATTTCTATGAAATTAAAAGAACCATAAGATGTTGTTTTTATGGATCTACGGAAGATAATTTTGATAAAAAGAAATTAAAATCTTATAAAATTTGAATATTGCTTGAGGTATTTGAACTTAAAAATTTAAATATCTAATATTTACTTGCCACTATTTTCAAGCTACTTATAGTTTTTTATCTCAATTTCATATTTTAGACCTTAAAAAATATAATATATCGGCAATATATTGCATCTGAATGGAGAAACATATATATTTATGTTATTTATATTTTATCTGTGTTAAATTTTAATTAAATTTGCCTATCTTATTTCTTTTATTAAATTACTTTTTAGGAAGTTCGCTTCATACTTCTAGAACCTTGCTTAACTGCTGTATAATTCTGTGGGATTTTTCTGGCACTTCTTTTCACACATAATAACGTTGGATTGAGCCTTTTCTTATATGGGGCAGTCAATATATGGTGGAATAAATTATGTCTACTCTTCATTTCTAAATTATACAACCTACACCACACTTAGCTATATCTTTACTTAACGGCATAAAGTTTTTCCTATGCTAGAGGTGTCGTTCAACAGCTTACACAGCACCTCTTTTTTTATGGTTTTATAATGTTTATGTTATGCTTTTAGTTTATCACTGGTCGCCTCTTTTAGGTATTTATTATGTGAAATTTGTATGATAAATAAGGGGGTGAGTGGAAGTGGACACGCGATCTCACATAAAGAGCGGCCTTGTAAACTACTCGTCTATATCACAAATTTCAGTACTTATTATAATTTATTTTAAAATATTAAGATTTGTTTTATAAGGCAATCCATAGTAAAATCGGCATGTTTTCTTAGACTGTTGTGATATCATTTAGATACTATAAAATTTTTAAAAATGTGAATTGGTTCTGTTTTTCTATGTAAAAAGAGGATTCGGTCTCGATTGAAAGTAAAATTATAAATGATTTGAAAACATAAAATTAAGAGATTAAAGCATCAAAAATAGAATAAAGATTACGTGAACAGAAAATAATATCAATTGCTTTGGATTTGCTTGAAAATAAATACGATGCTGAAAAAATATATAGGTATACGATCAAAATTAATTTTTTGAAGATCGAAAATTTAGTTATAGGCAGAAGCTCAATATCCAAGAGACTTCTTTCATAAAATTGTTATTTAAAATATTTCTCATTATATCTATATATTCAAATAAAACAGTGAATAATTTTAGTAGATATAGTATGAAATATTCATTATACCCTTTTCCATAGATTTATTTAATTTCTAAATAGGAATCAATTCAATTCTACTACATAGCACGATTACGGCGTATTATCATTTGTAAAGTTACTAAAATAAACTTCAATTATCTTATTTTTCACAAGTTTTTTGATATTTTTATATTTTAAAACCCAATTCTTTATTTAAATTTCCATCAATGCTTTTAAAATTTTGAATAGCCTTATATATTAATAACATCAAGCTAACCCAACACTGATGGATTAAAGAAATGTCTCAAATCTTTATAAATCTTAAACCAGCTATTTTAATATGAATCATTTGTTATAGACCTACACAGAACTAGCAAAATAGATGAAAATTATCTAACGTATAGATTTTGATATTTAAGAATCGGTTTAAATTGATACTAATTATGTTCTTTTTATATTCCACTTTTATATTCTGTATTTGATGACTGGGTGTATCTCAATGTAGTTATATCGTAATTGTGATGGATTTTGCATATTGTGCACTTATTGCACGAATTTTGACCATATTTTTCAATTGCTTAGAGATAGTACGTTAAAGTACTCTTTAATTTATTTAATCTTATTATTTCAGATATAACGCGATTCCCGTATTCATTTAACAACTTAAGATACTCATGGTTTCTTAAATTTCGTGGTAATTTTGTTTATTTATTATTTATAATATATCAATTTTTAATTTATTATGCGCAATCAAAACCTCTAGATTTTAAAAGCCAAATCTTCAGTATTAAACTATAATAATTATACTGATGTTTTATTCTAATAAATAAATATTTTAAAACAGCCAAGTATTTATGCGATATAAATGACAATTGTACTATAACCATGCACACAGACAATAACATTTAGGAAGACACTTAGCTGAAATATATTAAGAGAAGAATATGCATTGAATAATTTTGTAAAAATGGTGTGTTTTAAAGACATAAAAGTCAAGTCTGTTCAATAGATCAATCTAAAATTTTTCTTGTACAGTATTAAAAAGCTAAAGATCAAATCAGCCAATTTATAATTTATCTGACATCATCCATATTTATAGTAGTCCCATGATTTTCCTTCGTATCACAAATAAAATTTATATTGCTACACATCACAATATTAATGTCGAGTGTCTATAATTATTGTTACCTACAAACATGTTAATTTGAGCTGTATTAATAAACATACTTTTCTATTATTTCCTTTTAGTTGACCTATGAACCATATAAATTGCTCGAAATATAAAAATTTCTTTATATTAAATTAGCTTTCATCTAGATTTTGTATAATGTTCTGATCACAAGTATTTCTCGGGTATTATAATCATAGGTATAAAATTTGAGCTCTCACATTAGTTGTAACTATGTATCTATTCATAAATTGATAAGATAGTTTGATATTTATGCTACTCTAAAATATTATATTTCATTAAGATATCAAAGGCTTTTTATCTGTACTTATATTTACCGCAGTAAAACGTGAACAGCCAAAATAGTTTCTCACCTTTTTTCTTATTGCCACAAATTATTTATGCATTCATTTAAGGTAAAGCGAGCCGATTTCTTCTATTAACAAGGTATTTCCAGTCGGTAAATACCATATATCTCGAAATCATTTGCTAAAAATATAAATATCTTATTTTAAACTCAAAGCGACGGCGCTTCTAAGAAATTATCTTGATTATAAATTCAATTATAGATAGTAAGAAGACGAATCTTATGCCTTTATTTATAATATTTATGTAAATATAAGGTTTTTATCATAAAAACCTTCGGTAATTATAGTTTTTTTTTATAATTTATGCTTTTCACGAATTAAAATTAACGCAAATCATATTGATAATGATATAAAACTATCAAATAATTTTAGAAACTCAAATAAGCAAATTAAAACAAAAAAGCCACTAAACATTATCAAAACATATTATATTGCATGTCTATATGGAAATTTTAGTATCGTTTAAGATATAAACTAAACTTTTCTAAACATATGTAGATAATTATAAAACGAACAAGAATCTATAACTTATCTAATTAACTTTTAATCATAAACCATTTTTCGAAATTACATATACTTTCCTACTGATATTATTATTTAAACGTATTTCAATTAAATTATTTTTTATTTATCGGCTATATTTATAGTCGCTGTTTTAGTTTTTGTTCTCAGGCACATATTGCTTGATTCTCTATACACACAGCTTATTTATACTTTCGGCTATCTTCTCCTCTTCAAACTCTTATTCAATACCCCGCCTTCTTCAAGAATATAAAATATATATAGAATAAACGAATATACAATAAAAAAGAGATCCGATAAAAATGCAGACCGGAAATGAATTATAATAAATGAATTTTACCATTATCATGTGTAAAAATAAATATTATTGTAAAAGTATGTTTAAATTAAATTTTGATTTATATTCTAACCTTTATTATAGCACTGTCTTTATAACTTCTATTTGTGTGAAATTAGATAAAAATGAAATATATAATAGCTAAAAACTATATAATATCATTGAAAATCACATTTATATATAAATTTTATCATGAATATTTATAACCATAAAAAAATTCTATTGAGTTTTTGGGCATCTATTCTCATCGCAAAAATTCAATCTAAGGTTAAGACAAGTAGAACATAATAAAAGATAGAAACTATAGTTCAAAATAGTATCATAGGTTAAAAATTTTAAAATAGTCGATAAATACAAACAATTATAATGAAAATATGTAAACAGGTTGCTTTATAAATGAATTTTTGCGAGAAGTATATGATGATCTTTCGAGATTTTTATGAATGTACTTTTTCCCTATAATATAAGTAATAACAAATTCTGATTGTATACTTAATATCAGACAATTTATTGTTTATAAAATCTATTCAATAGAGAAAATATAAGTTATACAGTCCAAACGATGAGCAATAATTATTGCATGATTTTAGACCATAATATAGATTTTTATTTATATGTGTATAAAACACTTAAAGAATGCAATTAATTTTTAAATCTTTTAAAATGTTTTCATACGGTTTTTCACCTGTTATCATACAATCATCAACGAAAAATTCAACCAATATAGACTAAATGAACATCTTTATTTCGCACGAATTTGTCTCATTGTAAACTGTTCAATTATAGTTTGTGCCTTAAAGGCAAATTCAATACCTAAGGATGATATTATATTCACTTTTAATAAGAATGAAACTTGTTACTCATCTTTAATTATTAGATGTTAATCCGTACTTAAAATTGTATCTACTTTTTTTATTGCCGAATTTTTTTTTATCATTTCAATATGCATATATGCAAAAATTAAATCGATTTTCTTATAGTAAAAAACTCGATTTAATGCATTGTTGTTTTATAAAATATATACTAACAGTCAATTATAATTATAATTTCAATTTTTTTTTGTTAGTCAATACTAATCGTCCTATCTATGTTTGTAGAAATATTTAAAATTTATTATTTTTTCATAGGCTCGTACTATAATAAAATTGATTCCTCAATTTTAGTTTAAAAAGAAAATAGACTAATTACATTATTAAGCTGTTAACCGTTTTGGGATTTAATAAATATTATCTAAAAAAATCCGCCGAAAACACCACCAAATAAGCTTTAAACTTAATTAAAAGGAACCAGCATGTATTTCATCTTTTTATTTTTGGTCATTTTTACTATGATTGCAAAAAAAACATATTTTTGCCCTAAAGTTTTTTTAAATACTGTAATAAACACACAGAATGAAATGAATGTTTTTAAGCTCGATAAGGCATCGTAAATGTGCGCTGAATATTTTGAAAACTAGACAAAAATACAATTCATTGTCTAGATTAGCTATGCAAAAAACTCCTAAGCTTCAAAAAATCGGATTTATACCAAACATGTATTTTTAACGTTCTATTTAACACACAGATAATAAAAATTTCTTGTAAATACTATTATATTACTTTTTCATGTCTTTAGTTTTGATTAACTAGCAATATTCGACTATTTACTTTAAAATTCCATATTATAAAGCTATAGAATGGTCTTGACATAGAGATTTTCGCATTTTTATATTCGGTTTTAATTTTTAAGGGTATTAAAATGGCATTTTTTTTATAATAAATAAGTTTTGATTATGTACTGTTAATTAGATTTTCCCTATGAATGCTGCAAATTACAAAAATATTGTAAAAGGCATGGGTAAAATATTATTAAATATATTGTTAGATAATAAATTTTCAAATCTGCTTACAAATTCATAATATCTAGAGATATATGGTACAAAAAATATAGAATATAATGCAACTTATATAAAAAGTCTTAACACGAAATGCTTTTCCATCTTTTTCTATTTTTGTACTTCAAATTATATATCTTATAGATTAAAAAAGTTTAACTACAGTAAGTAATATTTTCTATTTAAAACATATTATAAGTTTGTTTCTTCATAAAAATAGAAAAATATTTAAATAAGTTTATAAATACACCAGAGATTTATAAAATATATTTAAAAAGAATTAAAATTAAATTGGAAATATCAATATTTTTTTGATAACATATAATATATTTTACACATAATTTTTATCAAATTGCAACTATGGTAGTAGGAGGTTTTTACATATGCAAAGTTTTATACGATGCTAGTTTATCATCGGTAAATAAAATAAGCTGATTTATATTAAAACGCAAATAAATCTATTTTGACGATGTGCATTATCCGTAAGAGTTTAAAAAATCGTGTAAAAATAAACGTTAAAAAAATTTACTTGGCTATAAATGCAAATGTTCTAAAAGTACTTTTTTAGAGCATAAAAGCGTTTTTATTTTTCCGAAGGATATAAAACAGATTATAGAACTAAAATAAAATACGAAAAATTGATAACTTTTGATATTATAGTATGATATAGAGCAGCAGACATTAATATCGATGAACTTTACTTTATAACTTAAAAAATTTCATTTTTCAAATCTTAAAGCATGTAAAACTTTTAAATATAAAATATAGATAAAAAATAATGTTTTGTTATATTAAAATCAATTGTAATATATATCTACAAGTATATTATATACAAATACTTTAAATAGAATGAAGCTGTTATTTAAAGCAAAAAAATGCTTGTGAAACCTTTTTGTGATTGTTAAATAAATAAAATCACAATAAAAGAAGCTTTCTTTAACTATGATCAGCTAGAAAAAAATTAAGTTAAAGCCTTTATTTTTTCTTTTTTATTGAACAGTTTGAGATTTAAAAAAACAGAAAATATCTACAGTTATATGGATAAGAATTGTGACAATATAATTTCTTCTGTTTTTTTCTATAAAAGAAATAAATAAATGATATTTCACACATGTTAAAATAAGGTATAACTATCACAATAAAAACATAAAAATAAAAATATTTTGTTTTTGCAAAATATATGATGTATTATATTCTAAGTGTCATTAGAAATGTTTTTTATATGCTTATTTTGTTATTTACATAGAAAATCAATTGATATTTTGTTCTATCGCTTCATACACAACAAAAAAATAGTATCAATATCACTACATTCGTATATAAAAAAATTTATAAATATTAAAATTCTATCTAATACATCTATATGTTTACATATATGCAAATATCAATTCTTTGATAGATCTTAAATTTTTATATTAAAGTGCTAAATACTATGAAAGATCTATTTTTTCATGCGTTCTAAATATCATATACAATTATAATTCAAACCATACGTCTGGTTCTTAAGTCTTTAATATGCTTTGAAAAACTTGTTCTAATATTGTATATAAAACATTTGTTTACCGTTTTTGTCTGTAAAAAATACATGTAACAAGTTATAAGTTTAGAATTTGTCAATATAATGGTAAAATTTTTGCTTTAATAATTTTCATAATTGTTAATAAAAGCTATCATATGAATGTTTTATGTGCTATGTAATCTATACATATTTGATTAGAAACCTAATATGTTTTTTATTCATGAAATCACATAAATTTTATTAGTTTGCCATATATTGTTTTGTATCAATAATAAAAAAAATCTTTTATGTGTGTCTAAAATGAAACATATGACAAAAAAACATAAAACATAAAGCATATAAAATATAAAATATATTATCTGGCCTATTTGAATGCCATATGTGTATTTTATTTTTTATGCCGAAGATTGTATAGTCAGGAAAAAGGTATTTTTCGAAACAAAAAACTTTATTTTGCTTTTTCTAATTACAGATATAGTAAATTTGAGCATAATGGAATTTACTAATTTTAATTGTTTATTATAATCTTTTTATTTTTTTACATATAACAAAGCTTTATTAACCTCTACTATAATAGTAGAAATTCTGTTTTTATGTCTTATCATTTATTAATAGTATATCGTTCACTTGTGTTTATTTATAATGTATAAATTGGTGATTGAAAAGTCATAATGTACACTTTTTTGGTCTATACACGGCTAAATAAAATATTTCATGTATGGTTTAAATATAACGGTCAAATTAGAATTTTAATACGCGGTATATTACTTTTTTTTCATATTAAAAATAAAAATATGTGTGAGTGTGAAATAAAATGCACAACTGCTCTATTAAATATAGTTCAAGCACAGAAAATATGTGATTCTGAAATTTTTAGTTGATTAGCTTGTTTGTCCTGCGTGTTTTTTTTGTTATTAATCTATTTAAATATGCTTTTTACTTGTAACTAAGACGGCTTAAGTCATAAAAATTATTTTTGAATAAGAATGAAATGAAAAAAACCAATTTTTATTATTAAACTAAAGACTTAAAGAGTAATGTATATCATTATCAATCTGTTTTTTGTTAATCTATTCAACTATTTTTATTTTTAATGTTTATATTTTATTGTTATTAAAGCAGTAGATAGAAGATAATTCACTAGTTTGTCTGATTTCATACATAAGTTAGTTTTAAACAATATGAAAATAATAGAAACACATATAAATACTTTAAGGCTTAAATGTGTAGACTTCTACGGAGTCACCAGAAAACATGGAAAATAACAAAACTAAATGTGAGCTAAAATCTTATGTCCAAGTTCTTTTATCTCTGTAGACGTTTTTATCATAAAAAAAGATCTTTGTATCCTTATAAATATTAATGGTTTTATTTTAGCTATGTGTGCTTGAATATAATTTCTCGTAAGTCTTATAAGTTCCTTTTTAATTATTTTGAAGACTTGCAATGTAATTTGTAATACATTTTATCGGCAAAAATGCAAACTTAATATAAATCTTGCTCAGTTATAATAAAAAAGATTGGGCATAGAAACTCACAAATAAAACAAAAATTTCGGTAAAAGATACACAAAAATATGATAATTCGAACTCTAGTTTTTAATTAAACATAAGTGCAAAAAGTCTAACAAAAATTCTATCAAATTGTTAATGTTTTCTTTTATTAAATGAATTACCATAAGTGTGTTTTACATACGCTTAGAAAATTAAATTCCCTTTTCTTCTTTAAAAAGTGTTTATATATACGGACTATACTTTTCTTTAATCTAATGTGTTTTTTATGCTATTTATTATATTAAAAAAAGATCTAAAATAGCAAATTCGGCAATAGTTACAAAAGGGTAATAATCATAATTTATAATATAACAAATCGTACAATTACTTATTGTGCGTAATTAATACAAAAAGTATTTTTTGTCTGCATTGCCCAAATGTTATTATGGTCAATATAATTACCATATTCATTTTTAGACAAATTTTTCTTATTATTAAAAAAAAAATTTACTTATATATCAAAACAAAATGGTTCAAACTTCTGTTTTTATATTCTTTTACAAAATTAATTCTCTTTTTACTAAATGGAATTTTGAAAAATATACTACTACATACATTCTACGAAATAAAAGATTTTTTATAATGGCTTAGTTTGTTTATGAAAAAAAAATTCTTGGCTATAAATTATCCGTTTAAAAAAATTATAAACTAATCAGATTTTTACATAAAGATATATCTATCTTATTATAGCTGTGAAAAGCAAATATACATTGTAACCTGAATAAATTGATTGCACATACATTACAAGCTCAACCAGATTACATAATATAAAGATGTGTTTTTTAAGAAATAAAAATACCAGTGAATTATAAAAAAAATATATAAAACGTATCTTATTATTTACATAGATATGTTTAAGAAATTAATTGTGTAATAAATATCTTAAAATTGAGCATTAACAATACAGAATGATTTCTAAGAAGAAAAGGAACGCTATAAAAAATCTAATATATCTCGATTTCTTTGCTCCAAATCAATTATGCTACATATATCATTTATCTTAGAGGCAATCTAATAATGCTTGAAAAATATATAAGCACACAATGATTGTAAATACGCGTTTTATTCCATATGATTGGATTATATAGACATTAACATATTTTTTACAGCGTAAAAATATTATATAAAGACAAACTTATGCCAAATGTATCGAAAACAACTTTTAAGGTTCATAAAATAATAATTACGCATTTAAAGGAGTATTCATGCCTTTTCAACGTACAAAGTCTTGCTATACGAATTTTATTGGATTTTGAATTGAAATACATTTATTATAATTATGTTTGCAATATATTCAATATTTTATCTCAATATATAATTATCATCAAATTTTATATGCATCTCGAAAAAATATAACTTTTGTAGTGTATACAAATGCTATACAATCCCAGATATTTATGGAAATTTAAAAGGTAATTTACCATTAAAGGAATATGTGCATATGAAAAATTATATAAATTTCATTTTTTAAAAATATATAAACTAGCATTTTTAATAAAACATAATTATTTGAAAGAAAACACAATAGCTTGATGGTATATAACCGAAAGAATTGAATTTACAATATATTAAATACGATCATGACTAAAAAGAACTTTATAATTGATATTTCAATATTTCTAATCGTGTAACTCTGTTTTAACAAATTATTGTTCTATACAGGCATCAGCTGCGAGAATTTCTTAAATAATACACAAATTTCTATTTTAAACAAATTCCTATGCATAAAGTAAATATTCAATTCTTTGTATGCTTAATTGAATGCGTCTTTTGAAAAAATTTCTAAAATAAATTATGATAATTGACATTTGTAATGCATAAAGTTGATGGTATATTTTGCATTTTAATACAGAACTTAAAATTACAAGATTATCCATTATAATGTATTCATTCATAAAATTGCAAACCATTAATTTTTGCGAATAAATTCATTGCTGGTGATTCAAAATTATAATCTATGACATAAATTGCTATGATTAAATATTTTATTTAGTTAATATATAAATATTAAAGTCGGTTTCTTATCATTTCCTCTTTTTATTTGCTTTACTCTTTCATTTTAGATTATTTTTATTTAAACACTTCATAGTTCGATTTATATTATTACATGAGAACTTCGCATTCTATCAATAGAATTTATTTTTAGCTTTTCATCTAAGTATTACTTCAATATAGAAGTACAAACAATTCTTAAATGACATATCAAAGTCGGTTGTAATATATATAAGAAATTATAATATTATTCTATTTTCGTTGTATACTTAACGTCATATTTACTTTATATCTAGCAATGCCATTGATGAAACGACTAGCAACAGATTGGATAAAAGTAGTGAATTCAAAAATAAATTGCCCCCACCTATTTAAAACTTTCTTTTAATCTGTAAAAAACACAATACTTTATAGAACATTAATCACCTCGTTAAAGTATTTCTATCTTTTGCGTATTGATCTCATAATTCGGTATTATTATTGGAAGTTAATCCGCGAACTATACATTAAATAATTACCTTAAAACCATTTCACCGTATTATTAGCCAGCTAAAATAAATCAAAAAAATGAAATTTTCCATATATTTAGTTTTGGCTGATTGTCGTATTGCTGATATAAAATAAAAAATCAACGCATAGTTTATGTCTTAAAATTTGGAGAAAAAGCAAAAGAGAAACCAATAAATATTTGAAATTTTATTTTTAAATTACAATAGATGTTAAATATATCTTTATAGACTAGATTCGTGTTATATTCAAGATTTTTATGGCAAAATACATTTCCTACTTGCATTATAAACTATAAGGATGATCAATCCCCTATTAAAATGCTCTAAGCATTTTATAAAAAAACAAGAATCTTTAATAACAGCTTGTAAACATAAAAAAGCTTATATAATATAAAAAATAGATATTTAAAAAAGTTGGAAACATCAAAAAAAGGCTTATTGTTTATGATTTTCTAAATTAAAAATGTAGAAAATTAAAATATATTCCAAAATAATGTTTATATTAGGAAAAAACAGGTATGATCTACTAATTAATGAAAACAAATGTATACAAACGCTAAAAAAACGACTTCATTCTGATGCTATGAGCTAAAAACCCAAAGAAGATACATTATAGAAAAAGATTATATATAGTTATTTAACGTGTAAAATATGAAAAATACAATAAAAAAAACGCGGGCTTTATTGCTGCATTTACAAAACTGATATTCTTACATATGAATATTTAGATTGATATAGTTTATATCACCGAAAAGAAATATGCTTATTAATATAAAAAATTATGTATTTCAATAAAAAAATATATCTATAGAAAGCAAATAAAGTTGCATAAAATTTTTACACTGGTATACACACATCTTCCTATCATAATAAGCAAAAAATAATTTTGCGGTAGGAAATGTCACTGGTTTTTATGAGCAAATTATTCATAATATTCATGGGTGGACATTAAAAAAATCGTCACATATTTTAAGTCAAGTGAATTTATGTTAAAGATAAGATTAGTGCAAATAAATACATAATACCACAAAAAAAAATTTGATGAAGTTTTAGACATATATCATATAGAGAAAAATATAAATTTAAATCAAAAATACATCCATATATTTTAATTAAATACGTTAGTTTCTTAGAACATAAAAAACATCTTGCATTTAAAATATATTCAAGCGTTTAAATTAAAGATAAATGCTCTAGATAGCATATTTTAATGTTTATATTGATGCTAACTGTGTTGATACCTATAGTTATTTTTATAAAATAATTTTTTGAACTGTTAAACAAGTGAATTTTATGTACTTAAGGGTTTAAAGAAAACCAGAAAATAAATATTACAAATTATAAATCATATTGTAAAAAAAATCGTGAGATAATTCAGAAAAATAGAACAACAAGTTATTTTAGAAATATATGACTAGATTGGAAATGTTTAAAACGAGCAAAAAATAAGTGAATTCAATAAAATTTTGCAATGATTATTTTTATATCTATTTACTAATTTTTGCTCTAATAATTTCTATAATGTTCAACCATCATGTTTTAATTTAGTATTTCTATAAAAGATCAATTAATGCATAAATAATCTTTAAATAAATAAAGAAGCATATTTAAGATGTTATCATGATCATAATCCCCAGAATAACATAAGCATAAGTATAATTATTTATTTTCAGAATTATTTACAATTTTTTTTATTTTACTTTTATAAGCTCTATACTTAAAGATTAGTCAATCCATCCATATAAAAATATTCAGATCTTATATTAAGCTTATGGTTTTATTCCGTTTCTAGATATACAATATTTTATTGAAGAAAATATAAAAGAGTTTAGATAAATAAAATCTGTCAATAGATTTAAAGTTAATTTGCCAATTTTTGAGATATATTCAAAATTGGGCTGAAAAAATGATTTTATGATCATTCATAGATATGAAAACCTATATATTGTATGATGAAATGATATGTAAAATTTGTTATACTTTTCTTTAAATACTTATTCACGATTGAATGAAATTCCAATAAAATTTATAGCTTTGTATATAGCAAGTTCTAAGCTAAAATTTATTTGTTCATAACATGGCCTCGGCATACAGATTACACTTATTATAATCCATGAGATCGCATTGTATGGTATTTGGTGAAAATGGTGATGAATAAAGCCATGACACTTGTGAAGCGCAAATTCTTTTTTATAAACATTAAAATATTGTTTCTTATTTTAACACAAAGAAATTCTATTTTGGTTTGAGATCTATAAATTATTGCAATATAGTATCTAATGTTTTTTATTCCGATGTTATTTAGTATATTATTATGAACATTGGTCGAATCCCTATATTCAATAATAAAAAGTAAATATCGAAAGATAAATATTTTGGCAAAATATTAATTCAATATGATTTCTATGTGGCTTAAATCGATATATGTTGAAGACAATATATATTTTTCAAACTTAAAAAGTAGATACATGATAATTATAGCGTGATGGTTTCTGATATCCTTATATTTATGCAACACATATCAATCATTCAAAATGATAGATTCCAATGTCTATTTTTGTTAAAATGTATAAGATATTGATTTATTGCACCAAAACTAACAATCTGATCAGAAAATGAAGGGATAATAAGGAACTGTTCCAATTTTTTATTGAATAAAAGAAAAAATTTTGAAAAAATTAAGATTTTAAAAAAAAATTGAATCCTATGAAGTGTTAAAAGTGCAACATAATCCTCAAAAAGGTTTTGGGATGGTGTTAATCATATCATAAACATTACAGAATGTATATTTTCCTTTTTTTCATGATAGTACAATAGTGCATGATAATCGAACAAAATCTAAAATAGACCAATCAAATAAGCTAATGAACAATTTCTGTGTATAACACCAATGAATAAAGTTAAGTGTTAAGTTGCTTCGGCTTATTTTATTTGATATGTTACAAACTACTTTTTATTATTACAGATTTTTAAATATGGTAAATTTATGAGATCTGCAATTACACCGATTAAATTCTTTTAACATCCTAACAAAAATATTGGTTATAAAAATGAATATAGTTTATGAATAAAATTCATACTTTAATATTTTCTGATCATTAATTTTTTTTTTTTACAATATGTGATTTATTTGGATGACTCAAAAATAAATATTTTTTTCATGGTTCTAGCATAATTATTTTCTAGAGTAAGATATTGTATTTATTATTTATCCCAGCAGAAGGATCTTTTAATTCATGTCACCATCAAATAACCCATAACAATATATTATTTATTTAGGATAATATTAATATTGTATTTGTTTAAAAAAATTTAACCAGTTTATATATTTTTAGAAAAAAATCATGCATAAAATTTTAAACATAAATTTAAATAAACTAATGTATGTACACTTTACTTTTATTGGCTATATTAACTTAAAAAAAAGTATTTTTCTATAATTTTTATATAAAATACTATAAAAACAAAATTGAAAGGCTCTTTTTCTTGCACAATATGAAACAACTATTATTATGCTATTTAAAACCGGTATAATAAGCCTTACAGCCTATAATGAACTTAAACTTATATATACAACAAGCATTAAATCTTATAAAATCCAAAATGTTATGTGGTCTATTAAAAAAATATCATAATTACATGTAATGACTCGTTCATAGTGTGTTTAAAAAAATTCATATACAATTTGTAACGGACTTAAGAATCCCTGATGAAATAGAAGAGAGCATGTGAGCTCTTATAATTCAGATGAAACTTGAACTGATATAATTTCGTTGAAGAAAAGGCGCAGATAACGATAATATCAGGGTAAGGTATTAAAGGATGTATTAAAGAGCTGTAAAATAGTTAAAAGGGTGTACCAAATGCAGATGAAGGGGTCAAAAAAAGAAGAAACGCAGCACGCAAATAAAAGAAGATATGTACTTTCATAAAAATCAAGCATACCTCAATTAAGCTAGAATATAATTGATAAATTTTTATATTATATAATAATATATCATTTTTATAATTATAGAATAAATATGAATATGTTTTAATTGGGAGAATATCTGCTCTGTAAGTTTAATTATGGCTAAATTTTGAAGAACAATTATAAGATTTTCTCAAGCTTAACTTGATATATGTCCCGCGGACACATCATTTCTATACTATTTTCATTCATCTTTCTTACATCTTCTATAATAATTCTGCACTTATATGGGCCTAATAACTTAGGATTATATCCCAATGGTAATTATTATATAAGATTCAGTTTATTTTGTGAGTTCGAGTTCTTATAGGTACATTTTATTCATTTAGTTGCAACATAACTATAAATAAATCATAACTTGAATCTTAGCATATTCTGAAAAGAAGCAAATGATTTTTTTAACTTTAGATTTATAAGTCGAAACTTTCTAAAGCATTAGAAAAATTAAATTTTAAGATGAATGAGCCTTGAATCTAATTTCAAAAAATGCTGGAAAAAGCATAAGAGAAAGATACACTAGAAAAAACCTTTGGTGACGAATTTTTACGATAATATTTTTTAATGCATAGAATGACCAAAATTTTTACATTTCTAAAAATTTTATGCCCAAAACAAAATACACAAAAAAATATATAATAGGCGATTCAAGAGATAAGATACCTTAAATCTATATCGTTACGTCATCAATTTTTTTTTCGTAATGTAATACATTTTTTTAATTTAACAGGTTCAAATGCATAAAAAGAGGAATAAAAAGATACACCAAATATTTTTTTTTGTTACATTGAAAATTAGTTCATAAGATTTATGCATAACTTTGCCTTTTTTTTAAATTTTGTGTTTCTGCGATGCATTTAAATGTCAAAAAATTGGGGTGTTCATTATATATATAAAGATATTATAATTATATTTGAAAACTAAAAATTTTATCTAGATATAGACTAAAAAATACTGAATTTGCAACTTTTTTGATGAATAAAATCCTTTAATTTAGTTTTATTCTTATTTAACGCATGGGATGTATATAAGAAACAATCGTACATATAATTTTTCGTTTTCAATAAAAATATATATAAAAACTGCATAGAAAAAGTGTGATTGGTTATTATTGTTCTACAAATGCGGACAATGATATATTTTCGATTTTCTAAACCATTAAGATTTCTCATATAAAATTACTTTTATACACGTGAAGAAGATAAACCTTACCTTATATTATAAGATTATGACCCATGTACGAATATATTTATTTTATAGTAAGTTACAAGTTTTTTTTTCTAGATTGAAAACGTTAAAATACGGTCACTTATTGTAAAGTTATATTTTATTGTATATTACTTATTTGTTTAACTGAAGAATGATCCACACTAAAAGCTTCTTTATACAATGTTGAAGCCAAAAAAAATATCAGAAAATTTTCTTGCTGATGTCGGTATAATAAAGAAAGGGGAGGATTCAACTATGGAGTGTATAAACACGCAAATATTGTCTTAAAAACCCAAGAATAAATTCTATTAAAATCTGATATTTTTTATTGAACCATCATGAACTTCCGATAACTCGAATTGATATAAATGTTTAGAAAAATCAAATATTCGATCAATAAAAAAAGCGGGTAAATTTCTTGTTTAATTAAAGAATATTTACGTTTTTAAAAATAAAATATAAAAATGTATGTCACATCGAGCGTTTCAGTTGAAAATGTTTTTATTTACATATGAATAATTCGATAAAATTAGGTGCACAATTTGATTAAATTTATAATGGCAATATTATATTTATATAGAGTTTATTTTAACAGAGTAAACTTAGAATTGTAGTAGCCCCAACAACAGGCTTTCCTTGCCGACCCGTAATTACAATAGCCATAAAATCACTAAACCTTTAGTTAATTATTTCTGGCTTAATCACAAGAGGAACAAATACATTTCCATTAAAAACAATAATACTATTGACGACCAAAGAAGGTAAAATAAGCAATTAACATGTATGTATCTTATTAATTATACGGTTCTTCTTCTGGATTCACACATGCTTGTTTATCAATAAGTATTTCTTGATTAATATGACTTCTATTGGTGAAAAAACACGCTATATATGTTGTCTTCATGATGATAGAAAAAGATCTACGTATTATTGTAATTCAAGCTATTAAATCTTATCAATATCGACTCCTCGGTAACTTTATTTCTCTAAATACTCGGCGTTTTTTAGCAAAAATATTTGACATTTTGGTAAGGGCTTTAAAAATAGAAAGTCTAGATTTTAATATCAATAGAAATCGTCTTAATTTTTTAGAGATTTAACGTGCGGATATTGCAGGTTATGCATTTCATTTCCATATTAAATATATGCTTAACTGTTAATCGCGGACAACTCATTTTAATTTTTCTTTTTTCTAAAGTTTATTAATCTGAGTTGTAAATAATTTATATTTAGAACACTGCGGTATTTAATTTAATCACAAGAAACCAATGCAAAATTATATAATATTCTTTGAAAATCCGCTGTAAAACATCTTCAAAAAATTTATCTTCTGATTTTATAATACTTAAAGAATCGCCATAAAATTGCATATGATGATAGAAAAAATATGCAACTTCAAAATTAATCACTCAAAAAAATAATGAAAACATTTAAGGCATTATTCTTTTATTTATATAATTTAAAGATAGAGTGAAAGTATTAAAACATTATCATGTAATATAAATATGTTTTTTACAAAAATTATGTATCGAAATACGAAAAGAAACTAATTGTTCACCTATAAGATGTATTATATGCGAAATCTATCCAATAAAACCACGGGAAATACAGTTGAAATCATATAATAAAATTAAAATATAGTGGTAAAAAATCTTTATGCTAAGTTTTTATATAATGGATATAAATATATTCTTCGAACCATCAAAAGTCGAGTAGTCGCCTGGTAGAAATTACATGATTGGACCTCATAATCCATCGCAATTTACATATTAAAATAATAGAAGATCAAAAAGTGTTTTATTTAAAATATATGCAGCTTAAAACCAATAAAATCCTAAACAATGCACTACTAAAATAAAAATTGGTTCGCAAGTACTATAATTATTAGAATCAGAATGCTTTAAAATCACATATAAAAATATATCTGCAATCAGAAGTTCTATTATAAAAGTTAAGCTGTTTACGAATGAAGATAAAACACCAAAAAAAGAGAAAAACAGTGTTTGCCTTGCATGAAGCCATCTATTTACATGTGATTTTCTTCATATTTAAAATCCAGAAAAAAGAAAATATTCCATTGGACACCAAGCCATGACATAAATGTGAATCTATAACTATGTAGTATACTAATTGATAGCTGAGATATATTCCAATCATTAATTTCCAAAATATATTTATCGATTTTATGCTAGGTTATATTTATCAGGGGCTAAAAATATTAAAAACGTTTATAAGCCTTAAAAAGGCCTATACTGTTCTTAATATACATTCAAATCCACATAACATTTACATGCATCTTGATTTATATAAAATTTTTATTCAAGTTTATAATTTATTACAATATTTTTAATTCATTTTGTTTCTACAGGTTCCACCCAATCATATATATTTTTACTTGTGCTTAACTTTCACCTTATAGTGTACATTAAATTTATATTGGCGTATCTACAAAAGTTTTCTCGTATATTTAAATATTTATGAAATCTAGAAAAAAAGCAATTCTATAGCCTATGTTAAGATTAGGAGTATCAATTTCAATATATAATATTTTTACAAGTATATTTTATTGATATTTATCTTTGATGGATATAAACAAATAGAAAATAAATCACTTTATTACAGATTATAAAATATTGTCTATTATTATGATCCTCAATAGAAACAATTCGAAATATTTATACGCGAAGCCATATAATAGACAAAACACTAAAAAATAAGATTTTTTTGTCATGATTTACCATAGATCGTATATTAAGAATCTAGGAAGGAGTGAAAGATAAAATATTAGAATAAAATCAAATAAAAGACTTGAATTAATAAGTCTTGCAAGAAGATACATTGGAGTGATCGTAAAGATGATGAGCATTTTGAAGTATTAAGCTATTTCTGTGTTTATATAAAAATCAATATTTTTGCTAAGCAAAGTAAAATATCATAAAATAAAATTAATTCATGAAAAAAAATTAGCATTGCATGCCATATTTAATTTATGATTTAGCAGAAAAACGAATATTTCATATTTATAAATTATTTCATATCAAATAATGATCTATATCCTAATATTTATTGTATGTCAAAGAGAACATTGTTCTACTGTTTTTAAATTTATTTGAATTATATTATAAAAATCATCTGACCATAATAAGATCAATTTATTTTTTCCAAGCATTAAAAGTCAAGTTTATACTTATCTGGAGAAAATTTTCATCATGAAAAAAATTATAATATAATTTTTAAAAATATTTATTTGAAATTTTTTGCGTTTTTACGTCTTAAGGCACCTGGAGGGTAGAAAAGTTATAAACTTACTATCAGAGAAGCCTTTCTTCGTCTAGTGCTGACGCGAAACAGGCCTATCATTCATTTCAGCCTCAAAAACTGAACTTCTGAAACTTTTTATTTACAATAAAAAGATAGGTTAAAGAATGTACTGCGAAATCGAAAATTGTAAATCTATGATTTAAACAGTAAATTATATAACAAATAAAAATTCATCTGTTTTTTACACTTATACAATAACATTAGACGAGAATATTTTATATTTTTATTGGATCTTTGTGCATAAAGTTGACCATTTAGTCTTTTAAATATTTATTATCTGAATTTATAAAATCTCTTTTTATAGATCTATAATTAAGTTATAAATATTTATACACAAAAAAAAATCATTAAATTTATTATAAAACTGAAATTTAGTTTATACTAAAGATTTATCTGGAATTAAAATTTTTAATCAATCTTCCAAACCCAGTATAATTATATTGTTCTTTAACAGTCAATTTTAGTAGAAAAAATACTACTATGATCCATTAATTATATTATAATCCTATACATATATCTTAATTTTCTGCTAAACATGTTTGTGAACCACTTTTAGACTAAGTATGCCATCATCCTTTGTTAAAAAGTAGAGACTGCTATGCTAGCTCAAATTCAATATTCATTAGTAAATTAGTATTACTTGAATCTGAATTATATTATACATCCATAAAGTGATGGGTATCCATATAGGTTATTTTGATGTCAGGATTGCAACTAAATCTTATGGCACGACTTTAAAAATCAAATCAGGACTATCAGAATGTTTTTTTCTTATTTTTAGCAACTATACGCCATAAATTACACGACGAATATTTCTCGAAACAAAATTATATAGCATCTAAAATACCTTATTAATAAAAATAAAGTCGAAAACTTACCTACATGATTCTTGGTTTATTTTTTATTTTAAAATACAAATCAATTTTGAAATACGATTTATTCTTAGCAACATAAATGCATTCTTGCACATGAATATGCCATAAAAACAATCAATAATAGTAAAAAAAATTAAATATAAATAATATAAATTTATTATCAAATTCCTATTCACATATTCTTATATGTGTTAACTTACGTTTTGAAACAATCCTGGTGATGTGGGACTTGCTTATAATTGTATATTTTTAGACAAATAAAATAGTATGTAAACTTAAACTTAAAATTTTATATTACTTGTAACATAGTTAATGTGTATATCTTTGCATATATTTATATCAAAAGATCTAATAATATCAAAAAAAATTTCAATAATTTTATAAATGCCTAATAACTTCATCTTATTTTAAAACAAATTATTTATTAATAACAAAAATCCGATTGTATATTTTAAAATTATAAAAAATTACTTTAGTTGAAAAATTGGAAAATAATAGTGTATATACTGAAAATCTGCTTTAGAATTAAATTTATTTTTATTGAATTTGATTTCTATCCTTTTAAATATATTTTTTATATTTTTTATCCCCAAAAATGTTTTTTGCTATTACAAACCACCATAGTCGAATTATAGGAATCTTTTTGCATTGAAACATCCCAAAATTTGACTTTTTTATCCTTTTTCTATCACAAATTACCCGGTAGAAATATGAAAACTTTTGATTTTCAAACAGAAAGAATTAATTGTATGGTAACGTTTGGATAGATATATATTCAAACATGCAATACTGTGACGCAGTTGATTTAGAAACGCTTATATGATAAACTTGTGATCTGACCGCAAAGAATTGTGGATTCATATAAATTTACTCAAAATGAGAACTGCAGCGAGAATCCGGTCTGTCGAAACTAGAAAGTATACCCTTAAAAGGACTGATAATCGATGATAAATTGAATATTGCTGTGTAAGACGCCCAAAACTAGCAAGTATATAAATAGAAAACCACTACTTTCAGCAAGAACATGGATAAGTTGAGAGCGGTGGTGGTATCATAATCAAACTGTGACGAAAAGTAGATAAAATACCGTTCCCTTCCAAAATAAAATACCGCAGTAAACAGAACTAATATACGGAGAATTTAATAGTAATGGGAAATCTGAAAAGCTACATGTGGAGGAGAGGAGAGTTGGGTAATCAAAAATTTCTAAAAGTCATAAATGAAATCCTGAAAAGAATATATTACGAGTAAATACGAAATAAAGGGAATTCACCTGGAATTTTAAAATAATTTGTTTTGGAATACTTCTAAGTATTGGATTACGCACAAACAATAAGATCTAGAAAGACACTCGAAATAATAAATATTAAGATGAGAAGATGAATTGAAAAAGAAGGTGAAGATGATATAACAGAATTAAGTATCAGTCAAGTATATTCCAATGAGCATTCTAAAGTTTTCTACGAGCATTATTAAAAAGCTAAAAATCAAATAAACTTCTAAATAACAATTTGTTTTATATTATCAACATTTGAAATATTTCGGAATTTTTCTTCGATTTAAAAATAAAATTCATATAGCAAAATGTCAAAATATTTCAGTCGGGTGTCGTTGATTATTATCTCCTATAAACATATTAATTTGTGCTTCTTAATATCCACATTTTTTATTTTTTCTTTTCATTGGCATATAAACAGCTTAAAGTCTGGAACGCATAAAGTTTTTTTTTATGAATCTATATGTTCATTCTTTCCCAATAAATAGATCAATTAAAAAATAAAATTCGCTTCTATATGGATTTAGAATAATATTCTGATCACATAAATTTTAAAAAATTATAAATTTAATAATTTTGAGTACAATATAGATCTGTATTTTTTGTCAATATCAATAAATTATTTGCATGGTTTGTCATTAATACAGCTTAAAACTATTTTATTTAATTTAAGAATTCATTATTTATCACAACATCCATAAATTACCCTTGGTAAAACCTGAACAGCAGAAAAAATCGTTTCTTCATTTTTTACATATTACAATCAATTATTTATGCATCAATTCCAAGTAAAGCGAAGCCATTCTATCCTTAAACAAGGATATTTGTTCGTGGTTACTATCAGATATCACATATATATATTTTTAAAAAAGCTATATTTATCGGAAAACCTAATTCCAAAAACTTAAAGCGACACACTAAAAGAAATGTTTTCTTGATGCAATACAGAGTATCCAATTACTCTATTTTTTATATTGATGCAAATATGAAACCTTTATTTTCCCATATTATTGATAATTATAGCTTTATAGTATAATTTATGTTTTAAAGGTAAAAAATTAACGTAAGTCAGATGATAATGTATAAAATCATCAAATAGTTTTATAAACTCAAATGAGCAAAATATAACAGAAAAAACCATAAAAAATGTTTAAAAATCAAAATAACGCGAGTGAAAAAAATATTTACTGTAATTATAGATAGTGCTTAAATTTTCTATAAATCTGGTGATAAATATAAATCAAGGAAACAGACAAAAACTTTATCTAATGAACTTTTATCCAAAAAATAAAATTTTGAAAAGACAAAGAAACTCTTACCAAATATACATAGAACTAAAAGGCATTTTTCTTCATTTCTGGTATATTATTTTTTGGAGTATTGTTCAAAATCAAAATCGGTGTATTTGAAAATTATTTGACCTATAGAATATATATTAAAGTTCGAGGCATTTTAGATCATTATGAATAAGATAGTATAAAGAAGAATGTAGTTTGAGTCAATAAATTATATTTTACACTAGTTTTTTAAAATTATATAACTTTCTCTGTGCATTCTATAATGGCATATTTTTTTGGGGATTATGATAAAAAAATGAATTGAGCTTTAGATATCATATAATGTATTCTGTATTTTATACCACTCTTTTATTGATTAAAATTAATAATTGCTTAGGCTCTAAAAAATTTGATAATTCTAAAAGATTATTTATATTTAGAATACTTATTTTATATGATATGTAATACAGCTATTTTTCGAAATATTATATTAAATGGCTAAATTCGTTTACAAAACACAATTTATCAAGATTTTACAAATTTAAGCAATTATATTTTTATTATATTTGATCATATGCAGTTTTTCTTTTAAATACATTTAACTTAATATATTATTTTTTTAATCGAATATTTCTGCTAATATATTTTAAAAAAACACTTAATTTATCAATTATATATGTTTTTTATATTATATTTGCCTCACGCTATTTAAAGTTTGCTTTTTAAAATAAAAATCATTGATCATTATTGGCAACATTATAAAGCAAAAAAAATGGCATGTCTACAATGTCGAAAATAGATCAGATTTACATGATTTAATTTTTATCATTTAACCTATTCTGTAATTTTCATAATTCAAGGATTTAATTGTTGCAAATCGCTTCATTTGTTATTTACCATAGAATATTTTTGATTTATTAAGCAAGAAGTTGAATATAGATGAAAATAATACCACATGTTCATAAATTGTTTTTATACTATATTTCAATATATGACATACAAAGCTTTCTACTATCGCCATCATCAAATTATCACTAGGGTATGTATAGAAACACTTTTTATCGAATGTAATCTATATATTTTTTAATTAAGAAAAGCAATTATTTTGATTTTTCATATATTCATGAGAATAAATTTGATCTTACGACAGATGCGAACTGAATGAATATAATATACATGAATGAAAAATATGATAGATAAGAAATTTCAATAAATAAGGTACGGAGAAATATAAATTCGAATAAAAAATAAAGAAAATGCATTTGTTTTTGTATATAAAATATATTTATTAATATTGTAGTAAATTTGTATAATATAATTATTGGATCTATCAAAAAGAAATATTTACTGTAAAACCAAACTAAAATCCCTTAATCGGTCTATAAAAAATTCAATGATTATATCATCTAAGTCAAGTTTTTGATGGTAAAGACACAATGCATATTTTTCTTAATGTTGGGCGCATTTTCATGATAAAAATAAAAATAGTTATATATTTTTTTTTTCAAATATTTTACTAAATTACAAACTCATTATATGCAATCGTAGTAACATTAAGAGAATTTTATTGAAAAAAAAACTAGCCTGTTCTTTGTGTTTATAAACCAAACAGAAATGTACCCAAGATTAAAAAGTGATCAAATATAAATATAATATGGCAAATAAAATAAAAAAGACTCAATGGCTAAATTTTATCTTTAAAATCACATATATTATTATATCTTTATATAAAATAATATATAGAAGTGTAAAATTACGCAAACCCAAAGTAATAATTTCATTAAAATACTAATATAGTCTTTATGTACATGTGAAGCCTCTGAAAATAGTCTGTTTCAAATTTAGTTTCTCAAAAAAGCCAATATGATTGAACTAAACTTGTTCAAAGTTTTTTGGTTGCTTGAATTATAAAATTTCTACCAAAATTAGATAAGTTATGTCGAAAATAATAAATTTTTAGATTCTGAAAAAAAAGAAAAATAAAATTTATGCCATGTAATATTCAAAATTACCTTAACCTTATATTATATCGAAAAAATCTGCGAAAGGTATCACACCTAAAAAAATATAAAGTACTAAACTAATCTAGTTACTATATTTGTTTCTTATGTATTTTTTTTTTTTAATAGAGAATCTAGAATTTTGCCAAGTTATGGTTCAAAGACTATTTTTTTAAATAAATTTACTTGTTTGGTTTATAAAATTATAGACCATAAAAATTTTATCTATCATATTCATTTAAAAATATATTGAAGAAGAAAATTTATAATAATTTTTTTTATAATTCAATGATCAATATATTGTGCAGGTATAAATTGCTCCAAAGTAAATCACATCATGATTAAGAATATAAATGATATGACTATATTACGCAAGTAAACGATAAAAAGTAAATTTTATAATACCGCTATACAAAAAAGTAAATTTATTATAAAAAAAAGAATTAAATAAACTTGACAAAGGAACAATATCTTTTAATTTACAATCATAAGAATTTATCTGATTTTGTGTAACAATAAAAATCCTAATATTTTTTTTTAAGATTCAATTTTACTATTGCTAGAAAATAAATATATATTTTTATTTTTGATTTGCATAAATGTACATATGAAATACTGCTACTCTTTTTTGTTGCTTGATTAATTGGAAATAAAGTTTATAATTCATAATTCAGCGTATATAGGCTGTGTAAATATGTTTCTAATAGTAGCGTGTTTTATTCGTTAATAAAAATATGCATGGGAATTATATTATGAATTTCTAATACACAATGAATTTTCAGACTATATTAAGTGCTGTCTCATGATACTATAATCACACGAACTTAGATTACAGGTTATGATAACTAAAAGTATACAAATATTACATTATTTTTCCAATCTACTATTTATATATGTACTTTAAATCATACTAAGGTTCGCAAGGTAGGATAATTTAATTTTGAAGTTTACCAAAGATCATTTTAAATATATTGAATATTTAAAAAAATACAAGTCACAGGTAATATCTATATTTATGATGTACAAAAAGTTTATAACATAGGTATAAAAAGTTTATTTATTATATTTTTATATTATGCCGCAAAGTGGAATTTAGAAATTTATAACATAGATATTGCGACTGTGCTGAAATACACCCTATATTGCAAAAAAAATATGAAAAATTCATTCTTTTTATACGTAAACATCATCTGAGTGCAATATAAGATTTTAAATTATTTTATTTTTTACATTTAAATCGTAATTGACATATAAACATGAATAAAAGATAGCAAAAAATATATTTTTTTACTTATAAAAATTCTTGTTATAGCAAAAAATTGTAAGTTTCACTTCTAATATTTGATTTTTTAAAAATTTATTAATCTCAAAAATTGTTTTTGTATTTTAAATATACAAATTGGAATATAAAAGTGTTATCCATATTTAAATGAAAAAACGTGCTGCAATTATAGGAAATTCTTTAAAAAATTATGTTATGCAATTCTATATATATTAAAAGCAATATTTTTATTTTCTATGCATACGTTTGACACCATGGGAACACTAATATGCTTTGTGTGCATATGGCTATATAAATAGCAAGAAATCTATCTAATATTATATCTTAAAGTATGAAATTTCTGCAAAAAAAAATCTTAAAGGGTTGAATCCTCTAATTTTTATACTTTCTATTTTAATTGCAGCTATGTTCTATCGTCACTGGTTATAATATTATTTAAAAAAAAATACAAAAAAAAAACCTGCAACTTCTTACATATATCCGTAAAATGTTTCTTTCTATAGTTTTTATGGTATTTGAATATTAAGATAGAATAATTACTACATGATTTCTCGATAATGGTTTTTTTTGAATCTAAATTTTTATGTTTACATCAAAAATCATACATTTATATTTATAATTAGTAGATTTTGGTTTAAGTGTCGTTTTTTTATGCTTTACATCATATTTTAAAACTTTTTCTAGCAGCTTATGGACGGTTATTGTCTGTTTAGACGATGGTCTAAATGAGATTCTTATTTTAATATGATTGGCAAGCCCTGATTTTATAAACCGATTATCTTTTTTACGGCAATGGCTTGACTTACATCTGCAAATCAATTATATGATCTTTATTTATGTATTGTAATTTATTTTTCATGTGTTTTATTCTATTTTTTAGATACTCATTAGTTATCATAGAAGCAACAAAAAAAGATCGAAAATTTTCACCTTATGCTGTTATGAATTGGTAATTATTTAATGCTTTGGATATAGAAGACAGTATTTATTACACACATATTTTCTAAAATTAAACCTAGATGATATTTATTCTTCTTTCTATCAATTTATCACTAGAAATTTCAGCTAACTTTAAAATTACCTTCAACGATATAAATTTCCGTTTTTCTATTTAAAAATGTATTGGTGATAGTTTTGTGTGCAATAGCACTATAATCTAGTATAATTTTTTTAAAAAAATAGTCGGAATAGAACCGAATGTTTCTGATTGCGATTTTCTGTTATCTTAATATAAATTTAAAAAATCAAAGGTTAACCAACTAAATTTAATTAGTTCAACTTGATAGTAAAATTTTTCAATAATAGATGATTTTGATATACTATTGGAATAAAAAAAATTCCATTGGTGCAAAGAATACAATTTTAAAAACCCAGACAATTTGCAAATGATTCACAATAAATTTTATTTAACTATTTCACGCAATAAAAAAAAATGAGCTAGTATTTCGACATCAAATTGTATCTATATAGAAAAATATAAAGATAGAGCTCCAATAAATCGTTCCAGTTAGAATTTTATAAGACAGGACAAGCAATGGGAATCATGGAATAATATATTTTCGTGGCGTTTATATGCAACAAAAATATATTTTTCTTTTCTCCGGTAATTTTTTATTAAGTATTTTATTTGCTAGTTGAATTTAATTAATATGTAAGCTTACAATTTAAATTAAAACATGATAATTTTCCTAAAAAAGTTAAAAAGGTATTTCATCTTTTTATGGTGAAGTCGAACATGTGATAATAATTATAATAAAAAATGTATCGAAACATTTTAGCTGTTTTATTTTTGCACGTGAAATTATATTAGCGATGTTCCAATCAAAATGCATAAATACGCTTCTATTTAAAACATACTTGTGACACAAAAGAAGTGCAAGAGAAGCGATACATTTATATAAGATTTTCATTCTATAAAAACCTGAATAAATACACATTCAATAAATTTTATACATATATGGGCTGATCTGATGCTTATCTCCATATGTGTTTCTAAGATATTTATTACGCAAAATATTAACAGAAGATCATTTTTATTTAATGTTTAGGCCGAAAATACATATTTAATATATCATTTCGCAATATCAGAAAACAAAATTAAATTCAATTCACGGAGAAACACTCGTAAAAACAGAAAATAGTTCTATATATATGAAAACTGCCACTTATACTAATAAAATAATATCGGAGTCTACAAAAAAATGTGTGATTTTATTTGAAATTTTTAAGCGTTGCAAGTAAAAGGCCTTAAATAAATTTGAGTGAATATACTATATTAACTTGAAATTATGAACCGTGTAAAACCTATGAAGTCTAAGCGAATCAAGCCTATTTCATCTAAATTTTCAGTAAAAAAAGGAATTTTAAGGATGTGGAAGAAAAGTTTTGCGGGAATGTTATTATTTTTGGCTGTAGAAAACCATATAATTAAATGAATAAACGCTTTTTGCGTTTTTAAGATAGTATAGACTTTTTTTATGAAAATTTTATGAAGATATTTTTTTATCCACCCTGATAATCTTTTTTTTTAAATACACTTCGATCAGTTCTAATAGTATCAGAGCCTTGGAAATTAAAACTGTTTTTTAATTTCGGATAATTTTTGTTCCTATGATTAAATGATTTCCCGATGCTATATTGCTGACAAAATAGAATTATTGAAGTAAAACCAGAGCATATAAATCTTTTCAATTTTTTATAATGTTTTCAAAATTTGAAATTATCACATTGTCTAATATACAGTGTTATTGTACTTGAATTTATATTTCATATCAAATTCTTCGACTATAGAATTTCGACTGTATATAATTATACGTAAAAAAGATCTGTTTAAAGAGAAAATAATTTATTATTGATATTACAGCGTTATATTTACTAAAAACAATGATATAAATCAATATGAATCGTAAATATCAATTGCTCTATTTTAAATTGAGCAATACGCAAAAAAATCAAAATATTATAAACAACTTACGGGTGTTACTTGCATATTAACAGAAAAGATACAAATTTGAAACCTAGAATTACGTCTTTGAAGACTTAAAGAATTTGAATAATATTTATAATCTAAAAATGTAGGTACTACTGGTTGATTTAAAAAAATGAAAACTTATGATTGTCTGATGATTATTAAGAAATAGGATTTTATCAAAAGCAAAAATACAGCTTAAAATGAATTCGTATTTTACTACAATAAAATCATATTAATGTATTTATAAACAATAGAATTGCTTATCTTAATTAATAGAATATCCTAATTGAAACCGAGCCACAGTTTATTTTGCGTTAAATAAATATAAAAAACTATAAATAAGTTGTTTTATTAAATAATTTATTTTTATTGTCGAAAATAAGTACATATATAGGATAGAAATAAGAATCAAACTATATGATAATATGACATTTAAACGAATGTTTTTTGATGCAAAAAAAATTAAATTTTTGCAGGTTTTACCAATTTCTCGATTTATAAAATTTTATTGTATATAGTTCAATTTAATTAAAAATATTTTGCAAAGGAATTTTTAATTAATACTATAATGATTGAATTGATATAAATACCCGAAAAAAATTGTTAAATTTGTTTTTTTTATTGATGAATTATCCATTTGACTTAAGCATAGCCTAGGAAAAACTCTGTTCTTAAGATATGATATTTATAGATTGATTGACGTCGGATACCTCATAAGTAACGGATAGTTGTTTATAAAAAAAGCAATAATATGAAATATACAAACATAAAATCACATGTTGTATAAAAACAAGTTTTATTAAATAAATGGATCATTCATATACTTTGTGATAATTTTGCACTTTATATTTGTTTCAGTTGATGAGTAAGATTATAACTATATAAAAATTCTGGATTATATAACTAACAATAAAACAATTATGCACATGTATTTAATGCTAAATGCAAAATATACAATTCATCTGTTGACTATGAAATATCATGAAAATTTCTTTTTATGGGCTTGCAAATTAATCTAGAGCTCTAAGCTGATCTAATTTACCATCTTTTTTTTTGAAATGCAAATTTAAATTTAATTTTATTAAATTTAGCTATTAAATATAAATTTATGATAGAAATTTTATAAAATTTCAGAATTTCATGCTTAAGCAGTAATAATGTTCTATTAGGCAAAATTATAAAATTTATATACATTTGGTGGATTGTATTTATTGCTTTATTTGCCCTTTAGTTTTATAGAAGCGTTCAATGCAATTTTAATATTTAATTCATACATTAAGGATCATAACTTCTATCAGACACATCATATTTTGTCTTAATCAATCTATATGTTCAATTAAAATATTTATTTATATTTTTTTCTTAATCCTATTGTTTTAGTTCGGCATTAGCTATAGCTCCGATTTTTACATTGATGCTTTTAATTTATATTGATTATAAAACAAACATTCAACATATCACCATATAATTTTCTTGATTGTCTATGTTCGTTTAATTGTTTTTATCTTATTAATTCATGCTTAATCAAACTTTCATACAGTTCAAAGCATTAAATTCATATATAAAAATTATAAATCGTAAAATTTATTTATTATGCGCAACCTGCACACGTAAATTTGGGTGACTCAAACTTATTGTCTACCCCTTTCGTAAACAATATCTTTTACTATAATACTCAAATTATTTTCATATTTTTCTAATTCATAGGCGTAGTGTGAATTTTTGAAAATAAATGTTTGCGACTAAACAATTAATTGTAATTGCCGATCATATTGTTTTGTGTGTTTATATGGATATCTTAAATCAATAGTTTTCAATAAAAAGCTTTATTTAGTTGATAAATGTTGATATATTTTTCATATCTTCAAAACTTACACATAAGCATGATAAAGTGTATAAATTTATCGATTTGTTTTCAATTGAATATTATCTTGATTTAGCATACTTTTAAATACCCATTATTATAGTTATAGCCTACTATTTACATTCCTTCTTGGCCCCATTGATTGTGTATAGTAACATATAATAAATATCAAAAGCTGGTGATTGGTTTCTAATCTTATATTATAAATTTTTATGGTATGTGTAGTGTCGAAGTAAACACAATCCTATTCAATAATTTAGGGTTAAATATAGTATTTGCAAATTCCAGCACATGTTCTGTTAATTAAATTTTAGATTTTCTCTTTTCCTATGCCCTATTGCGATAGACATTTTATATATCTAATATAAGATAACCGACACATTTAATTTTAACCAAGATGTTTTCAACTAAATAGCCACATAATGTCTTTAAAATATTACATCTGTTGTAAACTTTTTAATAATTAATATGATTAAATGAGTCTTCAAGCAATCTTTTGCAATATGAACTTAATTTTATTGATCAAAATGTTCAAAATCTTATTCAATTTTTTTGATTTTTAAATAATAAATACGTTTTATCGATTTGTTGAATATAATTAAATAATATTTTAAATAAAAAAAATACATATTCGCTTCAAACATTTCTTAAATTAAATATTAAAGCCTGATAAACTCACAAAAGAAATAATTGCATAATATGATCCTAAGTATATTTGACCATGATAAAAACCAAAATACAGTGAATATAATTATCTGATAAATTTTTGTTATGTTTAATGATAAAAACTTTACAATAATAAGATATACTGGTAGTGTACAATTTGGAAACATATAGCATATTTGTTTTATAATAAAAATTTTAATACAGATAGGGAAAAAATGATGTTTTATGAAGTTCTATAGTTATAAATATAGTTTTTACGTTAAGATTGAAGGTTACACGCAACAACATTTGATTGATTGATATTAGATTAAATAAAATTTTATTACTAAAATAATAATAAAAACAATAACATTTGAACTAGATAAATTAATATCTTATTAAACTTGACCAAATTAATTTTTGGTTTTTGACTATCATGCTTATATTATACACGGAGATAAAACATGTTTTAAATGTAAAATTGATATAAATAATTTTCCTAGATTGTTTAATTAAGGTTTAATCTTTTTATGAATTTTCATTTATAATAATTTAATTTGTATTTTCAAAATTAATTTAGCAAACCTAAAATTATTGCAGCCACGAAAGATTTTTTTCCGACAATTAAAAATTTATTGGATTGCTATCTTACGTTTTCAAGGATACATTTTATGTCTAGCTATAATTCTTTTTTACAATCCAAATTAAAAGCGAATCTTTGTTTTACGCGTCTATTATATGTATATTCCCTTGAATATTACGTATTTACACAATAGTTTAGATAATTTTTGTATAAATAAATTTTTTCTATTTATTATTGGTCTTATTACAGTTCGAGTTTTGAATTATTCATAGATATAAAATCAAGTAACTTCGCATTTTAAAAGCCTTTGATACCATAAAACAATTGATTTTACAATGATGCATAAAATATTAAAAAAAAGTAATAATGACTGAAATGTGGGTATTTAAATCTATATTTGTATTTTTCATGTCAATTTTCTGCTCTTTTACAGTAAATTCAAAGCTTAAAACAATAATAATGTTAGATAATAAGTGAGCAGAATCGCTGCACAGAAGGACTTATTCACAATAATAATGCTTTGTAACAAAAAAATGAAGAAAATCCCGTTGCCTAATATAAAGTTTTGCCTTAAACAGGATCGCATCAAGATTTAACTGCCAATCACAGTGTTTATAGTCCGAATTTAGTATCGCAAGATATAACTACAAAATTCTATTAATATATGCTCACGATCATGATCTATGGACAAATAAATCGTTCGAAGCATATTATCAACATGAAATAATATTCATTTATAATAAAACAAATCTTTGGGTATAGCATATATTGATATGCGACTAAATGATAGCATTAAAAAAATAAATTGTGAAAGTTTTGCATATTATGCTGGAAATTTCGATCTTTATATCTTATTACACCATACGAAGATTTATTATATTATAATAGTGCTCATTTTGTAAAATAATAAATAGCCTATCTTTGAATTTAAAATTACATGATTTTTATATATTTTCGGATACCATATAATGCATTTCTGTATGAATTTTATACAAAAATTGTTTTTAGTATAATGGAAGTAATTTTAGGATATGATGAAATAAATGTAAGATTTTTATCCTAATGAAATTACAAATTCTATCTACATTATCAAATTTCAAGGTTTAAAACAAGAATAAAGTATTTACATCCAAAAATCTCCATTCCTAAAGTAACGTTTATTTGGTTGATTTCTTATATATTAATAGATGTAAAATAAATTTTTTTTATCGTTTCACTGCAAATTTATATTTAAATATAATTTTATTAAATAAAAAATTTGTATTTATTTTACTAAATAGAGAAGATAGAAATTCTTATTATTTTCATAAGGAAAATTATGCACATATTCTAAATATTTTTTTCGAATCATAAGAAAATGTTACGATTTTTAAAATAGTTTATTTGTGTTGAATTACTGTAATATAATACCCTATCTTATGTTTATATTGCAAAAACAGGAAAATCTAGAATACGATAAATTACTCGTATTTAAAATAAAAAGCTTAAAAAATACTTTATGTATTAGTAATCCGCTTTTTATTCTATCTTAAAAATTAATTTTTTTTAGGTCACTAGATAGAAAGATTTCGATTATTTTCGGCATATATGTATTACAAAATGTATAAGAAATATATTTTCGGGATATAGATTACAAATAATAAATGTCCTATTGCATCAATATATGCAAAAAGATTTTATAACTTACTAAATGGGTTTATATTATGTCCATTGCAGTTAAATCTGTTTTACTTTTTGTATCAAGTGTATTTTCTTTAGCTAAAATAAGTTTTTAACGCCCGATGAAGACGAAATTCTATCTTAATGATTTGAGTCTAATATACCAAAGTATACTATTTTGCTTTGAAAGGACTTACGAAATAAATATACTAAAATAAGTGAAATTCTACAATTACAGAGGCTTTATGGGGAAATTAATATTTTCCTGGATAGTAAATTTTTGTTAATTAGTTGATTTTTATGCAAGTCTGCTATTTAAAATGCAAATTACAGACTTTATGTTCATAAATGAAATAAATATAAATATAAAAAGAAGATAAAAGCATTAAAAAAATCAATAATAAGCGTTTCTTAGCAAAAACAGCTTGATAAAACCTTTTATATAAAAATATAGATGATATATAAATATTTAAAAATGTTTTTTTTGTCATATAATCATGTCATTACCTAAAACTGTATATTTCGTTAAAGTAATCATTATAAACATTTTTTTCGTGTTTAAATCAAATTCCAGAAGCTCAATATTTCTTTGCTTGATATTGTTTTGTTATCCATGGTTTAATTTTAACCTAAAATAATTTAAAAAATAATTAAATCAAAAACTATTCCAAAACGGAAGATTGATAAGTATATCAATCTCACAACCTTATTTATCCATAAAAGATTTTTTTATGATTTATATAAAATATTTTTTCCTTTTAGTTGTTTAAATTGAGATAATTTTTTATGTTTTTTTATGCAAATTCTGCCTAAAAAATAAGCTAGCTTACGCTTTGCACGGTTTTAAACTTCGAATATACTTATGTTAAAGATCAGGTGCAAAATTATTTTTTTTATATTTTATATCGATATTTTTACAGAGATATATCAATGTTTGTGATTAAATGTAGTATTATGATTCTAAGAATTTCTTGACAGAAAAAAGTATTGACCCTGCAAATTTATATTATATAAAATTACTAATTTTATAATTTCTTAAAATTTTGTTGTTATAAATTAACAAAGCCACTTATCCTGAATATAAATAGTAAATATGATTGAAAGGTTCACAAGATTTCCAACTAAACATAATAATTATATAGAAAGTATGTAATCACACATAAAATTTATAATCGATTGAAAATATTTTTATTTGATTTTTATTGCATCAAACTTCACAATTTTACTATCTTATTTTCTCTAAAATAGAAGACATTAATTGCATGGATCCATAAAAAAATAATTATTACATGAAAATAAATATTTAGTAAGATAAAGTAATCCATATTTTTATATAAAAAATTTTTGAACTGTATTTTACATGTATTATTATATATAGCTTAAATATATATCTTTTTATAGTCTTTTTATATTAAATATACAATCAATTTTGAATTTATATATTGTTTATGCTGCAACCTCTTTATAGTAAAAATTTTATATATGAAAATGTACAAAGTTAATCAATAGAAATCGTAACCTTGTATCCTAAAATTATAGAAATACAATATGATATTATCAAATTTACATATATTCTTGTATAAATCTAGGGAATGGGTATATTAGTTATTCCAAATGATCCGTGGGTATAGTTTAATATGGTTTTTATTATATAAAAAAACATCGATTTTTTTTTATAAATTCAATTAATGATTTTTTCGACTCTTTGTTTGTATTTAGCTGTGTTTTACTCCTTAAATGTGCTTATAAAACCCTATAATATATCACAGATCTACAAATATGGGTAAAATATAACTTAAAATATAATTATATATATATACACAAAATTATTATAAATTCTTTTGGCTTCAGTCACCTTTTTATTGCAGTTAGAATATTTTATTTGTTGCATATTGAATTTATATAATCCTATTATTTTTTAATATTAAAAGCATTTATAAAAAATTCATAATGTTTATTTTTTGTATATTTAACACGTGCATTCTACAATGTCTAATATTGCAAGGATGTTACGACATGCTTTGATTATTTTACTAATAATTAAACATCTAAAACAACATATATTTGCATTTTAATTTCTAAAAACCCCAAAATACGATTTTATAAGTTGGTTAAGCTGTTTAGTATAAGAAGTAACGCCATAGGTTAAAAAATATATTATTACGACTTCTCAAAAAAAATCGCCTATATTTATACACATTTAAAATAAAATCAACGTCTTTGCGCGTCTTCATATAATTCATTATTATTTTTTGAATAAAACTAAATAATTTGAAAAATATCTAGTTTATAAATTATATACGTAAAGATTGTTTAATATCTCTTAAATATATATTTTTTTTTACACTGCTATATTTTTTATTCTTTAGATTTATAGTTGTTATTGTTCAAACTTGCGATGCAATATAACTAATAATAGACTCTTTGATGTTTTTTAATTACTCGAAGTTCTGTTTTTTGTTTGGTGTTAAGAAAAATCACATACTTTATTGAGTCAAAATTTCACCCATTTTATATGTGCAATAGATATTTTACAAGTAAATAACACTATTAAAGTGCAAAAATGCACACTTTACAAAGTATATTTGTGTAGTTTAATAAAAAAGACATGTTTTATATTTATTTAGATTCCTTTACATATAAAAACTAGATTTTATCGGTTTCTTGTTCTATTTGATTTCATATTTAGCCAATATATCAATTTAAAAAAACCAAGAAACGTTTTTAGAGAAGAAAAAAGGTTTTTGTTATAAGATAGGTGTATCTGACATGATTAAAATTAGAATTAAAGCTTCATTTTACATAAGTTATGCGCAGTATAGAAAAAAATATAGAATCCCGTGTTTATGCAATATATAAGTAAAAACCAAGTTTCTGGCGCATTTTGTCATTTCATATTATATAATTATAGAAAACATGCATGTCATCTATCCAAATCGATATTTTTTTAAAAAAATTAGCTAACCATATAAAAATGCTCTTACTATTTTTATTTCCTTTAAAATGCCGTGAAAATTCTAGCTAAGATCAATCCAGGTCAACCAATGAATATGTTATGAATGATTTATGATGTATAGAATGTATTGAAAAAGCAGAACATACCAAGTTCACGAGAAAAATAGGCAAATTTACATAATTTTGATGAATACATTACTAAAATGGATTTTATAGATATCCCTGTAAATCGATAACACCAAAAATATAAAATTGCATAGTTAAAACTATAAAACTGTTACATATGCATTTAAAATAAAGGATTGTTCATAAAAAAGAGATTTAGTAGAATTATCGTTTCCTGTATTGCATGTTTCATCAAATATTTTACTATAATAAATTATATTTTCAAAAAACTTGAAAAACAATATTTCTGATTAGATTCTACTAACAAAATGTCTCTTTAGATTTTTTTTTAGTGACATATGTGAAATAGAAAATATCTTTTTATATTTGTAAAATATTTAATTTAAACAGATATTTAAACCCCTATTCTATTTTTCAAGAATCATAAAACAAGATATTGTATCTATGTGTGAGAAAGAATTCTATTTGATCCATTCTAATTGCAATCTGACATGCGATGGTTTTATCTATCTTTATAAGAGAAAAATATATTGCTTGATTCTAATTCATTCGATAAAGAAAGATTTGATGCTGACATCACGCTATATGTTCTCTTGAAATGATATTCCTACATAAAAATTCAAAAGCTTTTTTTGCAAATATTACAAGGTAATCATGTAATAATTTACGTTGATTTACTTAGATTGATAGAGTTACTAATATCTATATTTGATGTTCTGACATAAATTTCACCTGAAAGCATCAGGATTCAATTGTAAAAGATTCCTTGATTTTTAAGAATTAAATATATAAGATATTTTATTACAAAATACCATTGTATAATTTAATATTGTTGTTTGATTCTTAATTGATAGATATTTTATTAGATAGAAATGTTGAACCAAAAAACATGCTTGATCGTGAACTTTTGCACATCAAAAAAGAAAGTACTACAAAAAAAATTTAACAGAACATTATGATCCATATAATTTCTTATTTGTGGTTTTTAAAAGTTATGAAAACATATATCAGCGAAAACTATAGATATAAGATATAGAGTTACAAGAAAAAATTGAAATCTTATTAGATTGTCGGTTAGTTTAAAATATTCAACCTAGTATTATCAATGACTTAATTTAAAGTCTGAAATAAACATATGAATAAATATCAACCTTAAAGACAAACAAATAGTAATGATAGATGATTGAATAATATTGCCATTCTATATCAATCCAGCGTTAGTATTATTCACGTATTTTTTTCCAAAAAATAAATCACGATATTAGATAAAATAAAAAAATAATAGAAGATGTCATTTATGTATAAATTTTATTAAATATATATTTTTTTTATTAGTAATTCACCGGTTTTATCATATATAAAAAAGCATTAACAGTAGTCGCCAAATACATTAATATAAGTGATATGATGCTACGAAATTGATGTAAACGTATGTGGCAAAATATAAATTTTCGCACAAATAAAAATATATGAATCACTGAAAAACTTTGAAATAAAATAATAAAATAAATTTATCCGAAAATTTGTTAAAAATATCCAGATGAAATAGAAATTAAAAAGTAACTAATTAGCATTTTTCTATAATAATATTGCTTTATTAATTATCATTTGAACATAAGACTTCTTGGTAAAAGAAAATTTCGAATTCGAACTCCAATGAATGTATTAATTAAGTTTGATATGATTTATGTGATAATATTTAGAAATGAAGATAATAGAATCTCGCAGGAACTATAAACACAGAGATGTATTTAATTTGCCTTATCAATAAAAAAGGCTTTTACAACCAATAAAAATTTATACATTTAAGAAAAAAACGTTTGATTGGGTCTTTTAAACATAAAAGTCAATATTTAAATCGCGTTCGATTTTTGTCTAACAGATTTTTTTATATTCTAAATAATTATCAATAAACCTATTTTTTAAATTTTATGATCATTATCAATTAACTAATTATTAATATTGTTATCTTACTGCTAAGAGATAAATAAAAAAACAAAAATTTAAGATTTTTAGATAACCATATAATTTCATATTATTTTTTCCAAACTATAAAAAATTAATATACTGTATTTTTTACATTTAATTATATACTCTAGTGGTAAAAATTAATTTATCTCAATATTTTTACCCAATATGTAAGTAAATTAACAAACAAATTAAAACAATCCTATTATAAGTCTTTAAACAAAATTAATGCCAATATAAGAATATTTTTTTTATAGTTTGTACTTATAATGTGCACTAGCTCAAAAGAAAATTAAACTAATAGGATCAAAAGTTATAGCTCGAGAATTTATAAAAAATAACTTTTTATTTTTTTATTATAGAATGGAGAAAAAGATTACATATCACCCATAAAAAATTCAATACAATTACATATCGAAAAAATTGCATTTTAAATTTAAAAGCAAAATAAATATTCACGCCAAGCTTCATAAATATAGTATATCGAAATATATAACATTTCAAATAAAATTTTAAAATTCTCTACGAACTTGATGACTTTTTTTTGTTTTTTATTGTTCGTATTGGTGCATAATGATTGAATATAGCATAAGAGCTAAAAATATGAAGAATTTTTGCTTGTTTTCTTATAGATTAATTCATTTACATTAAAAAAAATAAAATTAGAATAGAAGTTGAAACGAAAAGCAAAAACCGCAAACATCATATATATTGTTACTTTCTATAACAAAACAATTGTTTTTATATGATTTAAATTTTTACGTTGCGACAAAATTTCTGTAGATTTATAGTTTGCATAAATGGGGTATGTAACTTCTATATATAAATTCCACCTGCTGAGACATAGAAAGCCTACAAGAATATTGCAACGCTCTAAAATGCCTCCCTGGCCTTTCCCTCCAATCTTTCTTGACCGATTCTCTTCTTCTAGCAGTGGATATTTTTAAAGGGCATTAAAAATATTGAATTTTTATAGATATGATAGATTAAAGTTAAATATATAACATTTAGAAACAATTTGTTTGTAATTTACATGACGCATGGTATATCAAGATAAAGAATTTACCCGAATGAATTATTATGACGATTTCATCATATGAATAACTGAATAGAATGGATGTTTTTGCCTTTTTGTTGTATTATAAGCGTAAAAAGATTCATTTTGTAGCTTTTTATCATAAAATAATATCTTTTACTTATATTCTTCTTCACTATAATTTATTTTAATTTAATTTGAAGCCTCATATTATTACTATAATAAATTTTTTTTTTGATTATTTAAATGTGTATTTTAATGTATTAAATTAGTGTGATCTATAAATGTTAGTTGGTTTAAGATATAAAAAAGTTTAAATGTTACGCACCAATTATTATCAATATTTTCGTATATCAAAAGTTTGTTTAAAAGAACCTTTATGGTTTTAATATACGATAACTTATAATATAATTAAAAGAATGATAGGTTATCATATATTTTTAAGTTTTTTTTTTGTCTTAATATATATCTTTTCGATGTGTACGTTTATAATTTTGTTTCGTTTATTTTATATGCTTTTGACCTATATAATTTTTAAATACGATATTTATGTTTGATTTGCTACAAAACTACCAGAATTAGATTCCATGCTATTTTAAATTAAATTAAAACTGACCATATATATTTTATAAGCGTACTTCAAATAAAGAGGAATAAATATGGCACAAGAGGAGAGTGTATAGATGAAAAAAAAGTTAAATTTCATATAACTAACATCATATGTGTGAAATCGAAACGCGATACCACGTTTCCATATACTATCAAACGAGTCATGTATCACACTCGATGTAACAGAAAATAGAAACACATAGGATTGATCAATAGATTCTTGTGATGGAGAACTAAATTCTAAAAATATTCCAAAGGATCTTGTAAAGTACGGGTAAGATTTCTTTGGAGGCAAGAATGTTATTTAGATTTGCAAAACAAGAATTATCCATTTAAATCATTATCATAAAATTTTTGAAGACAATGACTGGTACATAGAGAACGGTCATATATTTTAATGAGCAATAAAAGTAAAATAAGCTCGAGTATATATATAAAAAAATCCAAATGTATTTAGTGATCCTGGGGAATCCATAAAAAACGATAAAGAAATAATATTTAACCATAGAAATATGTCGTTATCTTACCAAGCAATAAAATCCTATGAGCTAGAATATCACAAATTATGTAATAAATTATATATAATTTATGTATTCAATTTCATTTTGTTATTCTTGTCTATTATTTTTAGAGTTCACAAGTTCTTTAGAAAAATTATTTCTGTCATGTAGCAAAAGCCAGTACAAATTAAAAACTAAAAATATTGCAATTTAAAGAGAGAAAAGCATGAAGAAAATATATACCAAAATTAAATAACATCAATTGGTCTGGTTTTTGGAAGATATATGGAAAAAGAATTTACAGAAAAATAATAACGCTGACTATATAATCAAAGAAAAAAAGAGCATACCATCTAAAAATGTAGAGAGGAGAATACTTGAAACCAACGTAACATATAGATTAAACCGATAGTTATTTTTATCGATTTAATGTTTCATTTCAACATCTGAATATTCTACAACATCACGGATGAAACTCAACCAGAGCTTTAGCAGAAGGAAATACAAAGTCTGTTTTTTTGTTTGAATTTTCTAATAAAACAAAAAACATGCCAAAAAGATAAATAAAAGCGAAATTGCCATACAATTAATATGTTTACAAATAGCTGCATCGCAAAATAAAGTCTTTCGAGATGCTAAACAATTTATAAGATTTAAGACATTTTTTTAAACGATATATATGAATAATTATAAAATAAAATACTTTTACACTCACCGATGACTACCATTAAGCCATATGCAATGACATAAAAATGATGTCGAACTTTACCGGTTATATTCTAGCATAACTTATGCTGTTTTAAAATAATTATAAGTTAGCCGAATTAATGAGCGCTAACTATTAAAAAACCATTGAAGTGATATCTATTCTCCAGCAATTTATCAAAGACATTAAGGGTATTTTTATTCTTTTCTTATTTCCTATATGTAAAATATGTAAAATTTGCAGCTATATAGCCATGATTACGTTGAGTTGAAACGGAATGCATAGCATAAAAGTCAGTGAATTCGTGAAAAACGTATAAAAAGAGCAAATTTTGTTTTTTTGTTGGCGAACAGCATTGCCTTATTTCAAATTTAATTTATATGAGCCATATCAAATATGAACTGCCGGCTACCAGATACAGTAAAAATGGTATAAAATCACAAACTAAAATATTTTGTTGGTCTAGTGCATTATACTTATAGTCTCTGGTAAATATTTTGTCAAAATAAAAAGATAATTAAAAATATTGCTCATATAATACAAGGTTAGGCGCAAAAGTTGAATTTTTTGTCAAAAGAAATATACGCAAATTCTATATAACTGACTATATATTTCTATAAATATTAAAAAGAAAAAGCTTACTATATATTTCAAATCAAAATGGCAGTGATGAAAACGCCATGAATGTCAAAAGAATAAACAATGAGACTATTTGTTAAACATATTTATTTTCTAATTTTCAAAAACAGCACAAGAATATATCTTTCGTAATAAAGTTAATGGTGCGACATTAAATCACCTAAGTTTTCATTTTACTATAAAAATACGCCTGGGGAAACAGAAACTATCCAAAGCAAAAGAATTATATGAAATCGCATATTTTATATCATATAGTGAAGACATAAGGAGAAAGGAAACTAAAAAAAGAACATTTGAAATAAGATAGAAATAGCCTTTTATAAACAACATTAAAAAAATTGAATGTTTAAAGGTGGATAAAACGTCATAAGACAATGCTTGTATATCATTAAAATTTAAAGCATATAGAGCTTACAAATGCTAGCGTTTTTAAAAAAGAAAAAAATGATGAATAATGTTATATGTATGCAAGCAAAAAAATAAAAAATATTTACCCCTTAAGCATATATTCTATTGAATAAATTGTCATATGAAAAATTGCATAGGGAATATGCTTATATCTCCGAATTCATTTGAAGGGGGTTAGGGGGGTTAGGGTTAGGGGTGGGGTTAGGGTTAAGGTTAAGGTTAGGGTTAGGGGTTAGGGTTAGGGGTTAGGGTTAGGGGTTAGGGGGTTAGGGTTAGGGTTAGGGTTAGGGTTAGGGTTAGGGTTAGGGTTAGGGTTAGGGTTAGGGTTAGGGTTAGGGTTAGGGTTAGGGTTAGGGTTAGGGTTAGGGTTAGGGTTAGGGTTAGGGTTAGGGTTAGGGTTAGGGTTAGGGTTAGGGTTAGGGTTAGGGTTAGGGTTAGGGTTAGGGTTAGGGTTAGGGTTAGGGTTAGGGTTAGGGTTAGGGTTAGGGTTAGGGTTAGGGTTAGGGTTAGGGTTAGGGTTAGGGTTAGGGTTAGGGTTAGGGTTAGGGTTAGGGTTAGGGTTAGGGTTAGGGTTAGGGTTAGGGTTAGGGTTAGGGTTAGGGTTAGGGTTAGGGTTAGGGTTAGGGTTAGGGTTAGGGTTAGGGTTAGGGTTAGGGTTAGGGTTAGGGTTAGGGTTAGGGTTAGGGTTAGGGTTAGGGTTAGGGTTAGGGTTAGGGTTAGGGTTAGGGTTAGGGTTAGGGTTAGGGTTAGGGTTAGGGTTAGGGTTAGGGTTAGGGTTAGGGTTAGGGTTAGGGTTAGGGTTAGGGTTAGGGTTAGGGTTAGGGTTAGGGTTAGGGTTAGGGTTAGGGTTAGGGTTAGGGTTAGGGTTAGGGTTAGGGTTAGGGTTAGGGTTAGGGTTAGGGTTAGGGTTAGGGTTAGGGTTAGGGTTAGGGTTAGGGTTAGGGTTAGGGTTAGGGTTAGGGTTAGGGTTAGGGTTAGGGTTAGGGTTAGGGTTAGGGTTAGGGTTAGGGTTAGGGTTAGGGTTAGGGTTAGGGTTAGGGTTAGGGTTAGGGTTAGGGTTAGGGTTAGGGTTAGGGTTAGGGTTAGGGTTAGGGTTAGGGTTAGGGTTAGGGTTAGGGTTAGGGTTAGGGTTAGGGTTAGGGTTAGGGTTAGGGTTAGGGTTAGGGTTAGGGTTAGGGTTAGGGTTAGGGTTAGGGTTAGGGTTAGGGTTAGGGTTAGGGTTAGGGTTAGGGTTAGGGTTAGGGTTAGGGTTAGGGTTAGGGTTAGGGTTAGGGTTAGGGTTAGGGTTAGGGTTAGGGTTAGGGTTAGGGTTAGGGTTAGGGTTAGGGTTAGGGTTAGGGTTAGGGTTAGGGTTAGGGTTAGGGTTAGGGTTAGGGTTAGGGTTAGGGTTAGGGTTAGGGTTAGGGTTAGGGTTAGGGTTAGGGTTAGGGTTAGGGTTAGGGTTAGGGTTAGGGTTAGGGTTAGGGTTAGGGTTAGGGTTAGGGTTAGGGTTAGGGTTAGGGTTAGGGTTAGGGTTAGGGTTAGGGTTAGGGTTAGGGTTAGGGTTAGGGTTAGGGTTAGGGTTAGGGTTAGGGTTAGGGTTAGGGTTAGGGTTAGGGTTAGGGGTTAGGGTTAGGGTTAGGGGTTAGGGTTAGGGTTAGGGTTAGGTGGTTAGGGTTAGGGTTAGGGTTAGGGTTAGGGGTTAGGGTTAGGGTTAGGGTTAGGGTTAGGGTTAGGGTTAGGGTTAGGTTAGGGTTAGGGTTAGGGTTAGGGTTAGGGTTAGGGTTAGGGTTAGGGTTAGGGTTAGGGTTAGGGTTAGGGTTAGGGTTAGGGTTAGGGTTAGGGTTAGGGTTAGGGTTAGGGTTAGGTTAGGGTTAGGGTTAGGGTTAGGGTTAGGGTTAGGGTTAGGGTTAGGGGTTAGGGTTAGGGTTAGGGTTAGGGTTAGGGTTAGGGTTAGGGTTAGGGTTAGGGTTAGGGTTAGGGTTAGGGTTAGGGTTAGGGTTAGGGTTAGGGTTAGGGTTAGGGTTAGGGTTAGGGTTAGGGTTAGGGTTAGGGTTAGGGTTAGGGTTAGGGTTAGGGTTAGGGTTAGGGTTAGGGTTAGGGTTAGGGTTAGGGTTA